>NC_143584.1:96168389-96488048 GCF_048544385.1 Mastigoproctus giganteus | reverse complement strand
AAAATACTGTCAGGGGAGAAGACAACGAAGAGTTGTCTTCTCCAGCAACCTGGTGTATCACGATCTCTCCTTTCAGTGTAAGCTCAATAAAAATTTCTTCGCCGGGCGTCTCTTACATTCAAGACAATCCCACAGACATTTTTCAATGATATTGACTTAAGGTTCGTTATCTTCAACAGGTTGTATATGGGCATTAACAAATAAAATAATAATAAGAAATAACGACTGGACGCGACCTCAGATCTTTTCATAGCCCTTGTGGGTGGGAAGGAGGGCGAACCTCCGAACCGTGCTCCGCACGAGGACACCGAATTTGTAACGTCTTATCTCCACCAGACATTGAATTTTGGATTTGCACTACAAAAGTCGTAAGTTGACAAGCAAATTTCATCATCTCGTATCAGATCATTTATTTATAAATTCAATTAATTTACATCAGGAAATTTGTCACTGCTAAATTTCCATCAGATAGGGTGTGTGTGTAAGAGGAGGTACTGCAAAGCTTTAAAAGGGGTAAAAACCCTCTCATCATAAATTGGTTGTAACTGGTAGTCAAGACTTACTTCTTGGAAACTGCGATGGAGAAAATAGAGTTGGAGCAGAAAGGGCAGAACCCATCTAATTTCTAGAAGGATAACCTTGAGACAATTTTCCCAAAGTCCCATGATTTTCGTACGATAAGGACTAATGTAGGAAAGTAATATCCCTCATCGAAACCGCAAAGGTAATTGTGCGCTTTCATTATCTCCACGTATGTGCGAGCTGACGCCATTTTCTGGTTTGGAAGGGGCATTTTTACATGAAATTTCTACTAATGATCTGAGCGAGAATCTGAAAGTTTCTTAATATTCGCTGTTCCAGAGGGAAAGATTATATTGGCTCACAATGTGTGACACTTCACATGGGGAAAGACCTTTGTGCAACGCTGTTCAATCTATTAAGGATCCGATGTTTCATGTCCACGGATATGTTGTGGTGAGTGCCAAGGGTTGTTCATGTTACGATAGGCTCAATATTTTAACCTATGCTCAAATTTTGGAGTAAAGTAAACAATAGAAGTGACTTACAATGAGAATCTGTTTCCTTTGAACAATAATAAGGGATTTGGTTGAATTATTCAGTTAACAATGGAATGCATATCTGGCATAATACGTACGTCACTGCTCTAAGGTATATATACTGTGGGTGTCGGGTGTATCCTTGCCTTGCTACTCGATTAGTACCTTGTAGCGAACGGTATCCAGCGGAGTGAAAGAGGTGAAGCGAGGAACTTTAAAATGGGCTTTTTTTCACTCCGTGGCTGGGTCTGAGGCGTAGATAATAAGTTCTTTTTCCCAGAAACTGGGGTTTTCATCTAGCAAAAGAGACAAATCGACCAAAGAACACACTCAATTCACAGACATAAGACACACAGCGCGGCAGATGAATTTAATTATTTCGGTTGGCCTAAAAGTAATAGTTTTTTTGTTTTTTTTTGGAGTTAAACAGGTGATGAAATTTGGTTGAATAATGTAAATCTGCTAGTTTTTCATACTACACTGATGTACAAAACTTAAGGACCGACACTATTTCTAAAGGTTACAACCACAAAATCTTTATTTAAGGTACTCGTTACTGATGAGGGTATATCCAGTCTCAGCAGCGATTGTGGACGTCAGCTAATCTGGAGAGAGGTTGGCACACGGTATCACCCCGCAAACATCACTGAAAGGGGTCGATATGGCGGTTCACGTCTGGGGAGGCGTTAACTTGGATGGACGTACAAAACTCCAGATACTGGAAGGCGGTACTCTAACCGATGCACGCTACTGTACTGAGGTAAGCCTTCCCCACGTGCCTCTGTTCCGAGGTGCCACGGTAATCCATGGGTCCTTAAGATTTGCACATCACTGTATTTGTAAGCCTACATTCAAAATTATAAGTTTAATGAGTGGTATAACCTTCTAATCTTAGAACGTTTCAGATGATTTGTCATAGCAATATCATGTGGGGCGGGTGGAGCAGATCATTGTACGGGAGTCACAGCACTTAAGTCTAGTATGGTACCGAGGTGGAAGTGAGGTGAGGAATTCGGGACGGCGCTCCGTATCCAGTTGGGCAGGAGCGGCAGTGCGTAGCACACGCTTCTTGATTACACGGGGATTCGAGCCCGTGACCACCAACGGAGGGGTCAGAGAATGAACACCGCATACCCCCGGAATAATATGGCCTCATTTGCTATGCTCACCTACAAACGACAACTGAGTTCTGCGGAATTCGGAGAAGGGTGGCGTGGCGGGGCTTTTCTGCATGTGGAAATTTGTGGCGAGGGTGGGTGGGCTGTTATTGCGTACATTTTGAATTTCACAACTCTTTCTTTGTCTTTTATCTGCAGGATATTTGTGTAGGGTGAAGATGTATTTGGGTGTGTACTTGTGATGGTTCGAAGATAGGCCACATTTGCTTGAAAGTTCAGTTTTCTATCTAGTATCAGGCCAAGAAAGCGGACAGTGTTAACCAGAGGAACCGACACATTTTTTATCTTTAACTCAGGATCAGGATGAAATGACCAGAGTTTGCAGAAATGAGTGGTAGTGGATTTTTGTTCAGCAAGATAGTATCCATTGCAGGTAAAGTCCACGATTCTATTCTGTTTAGAGTAATTTTTAACTGTCTTTCGATAGAATTCATATTTTGTGAGTGGCACGATATGGTGAGGTCATCTGCATACATATATATTACATACATAATAGTTTTTGGAAGATCTTCCAATATATTGTTGACGTTAATTGCAAATAGGGTTGGACTCAGTATGGAACCCTGTGGGACACCCTCTTCTCGAATGTGAGATGTTGATAGGAAGTTTTCATATCTGACTTGAAAGGTACGTAACTTTAAAAAGTTCTGTATAATTTGAGGGAGCTAATCTCTCAACACTAATTGATGCATATCTTTGATAATTCCATGACGCCATGTGGTGTCGAATGCTTTCTGAATATCCAGGTTGACCATGACTAAATGTTGTCTCCTGATGAAGTCTTTACGTACGTTGGATTCAATTTTGACAAGTAAATCTAGGGTGGACCTGTTTTTGCGGAAGCCATATTGGTGATGAGAAAGCAGATTTTGGGCGTCTAGAATCCAGCTGAGCCTCTTATGCACCATCCTTTCGAAGACCTTACCCAAACAGCTTGCCCAAAAATAAAACCGGGAAAAGATACCTCTCAAGGTAAAAATTACAGACCAATATCATTGATTTTTACCTTGAGAGGTATCTTTTCCCGGTTTTGTATTGCACAAATATAGGAATGACGCCATGAGAGAGGATATGTGTTTTCTGAGAAGATCCTGTTATAAAATAGCAATAGTGTGTACAGATCAGCTTCACACAGATGTTTAAGCATTCTGTAGTGAATGCCGTCTGGTCCTGCTGCACTGTTTGGAGATTTGCTCAAGGATTCTTTGAGTTCAGCTATAGTAAAAGGCTGGTTATATGGAAGTGGGAGATCAGTTGAAAAATTCAATTTTTTACGTTCTTCATTAGTTTTAATTCTCTGAAAAGCAGTCACATAAGTGGTAGAGGCGGAGATATTATAGAAAGATATCAGAGAAGCTGTTAAAGTTAGCATCATTTAACAGTATTCCAGTGTCAGTTACGCCCCATAACACCTCTAGAGGCGTTATCAGCGAATGGGACTTGCTATCCGTGTCAGAAGAAGAGATAATGCAAGAACTCAGGGAACAAAAAGGGACTCATGCGCGAAAAATAATGACCAAAAAAGATGGCAACCTACTACCAACCAGGTCCATCATTTTGTAATGTAGTACTCCGACACTTCCATCTTCTGTTAAAGCAGGTTATTTAAACTGCAGGATTCGGCCCTACATCCCAAATCCCATTCGCTGCTTTAAGTGCCAGAAGTATGGCCATTCTCAGACGGCATGCCGAGGCGATGCTGTGTGTCCTGTTTGTGACTCTAAGGAGCATTCCCAAGGAGACTGTACAGCTTCCACTCCTACTTGCCCTAACTGTAAAGGACGCCATCCTGTCTTTTCTAAAGCATGTGAACTTTGGAAAACAGGCAAACAAATCCACAAATATAAGGTGGAGCATAAAGTCACATACCCTGAAGCAAGAAAGCAAATACTGTTAACCATGCCTAGCCGATCGTACGCATCAGTCAGTTGCAACTCAAACAGACGCCTCCATAGAACGAAACATTTCATTTGCCACCTGGGCCAAAACTATGCTAACGTGCAATAAAAAATCTACAGATAATGAAACCAGCAACACGCCAATAAGTAACCCAACTGATGCCATCTCAACCTTTCCCGAAAGAACAAAATGTGTTAGTGTTGAAAATAAAAAGACAATGAAACCACGCCATAGCAAAATGGAAATGAAGGTTCAGTCAGGGGACGAAGACGGAACTAGAATTACATGCCAATGATACCATGGACACAGGACGCCCAACCTTTCCCAGAAATGAAAAATCAAAACAAAATAGACAGAAACCTCAGAAAAAACAGTCAGATCAATCTTCCTCAAATAAACCCGATCAATGAACAAATTCCTACAATGGAACTGCAGAGGATTACGCAGTAATATAGATGACCTGAATGATTTACTCATGCAAACTGATGCATTAGGAGTATGCTTACAGGAAACATTTTTATCACCAAAATTTCACTCAAATTCAAAAACTAGACTATGTTTAGGCGAGACAGGGATTCTGACTCTTCTTCTCGTGGTAGGGTAGGTATTCTTGTCAAAACTACCATACCATCAAGACATCTCCAACTAGAAACCTCCCTAGAAGTTGCACCGGTTCGGATAGCAATGGAAATATCGTTAACGCTTGCATCCATTTATATCCCACCTAATTATCCTTGTTCCCAGACTGAACTTGACAACCTTTTAACACAACTGCCACCTCCTGTCTGTTTACTCGGTGATTTCAACGGTCACCATCCATTGTGGGGATCCTCCACTATGAATAAGAGAGGTCAATTAATTGAAACTTTCCTAGATAACCATAATCTGACTGTATTAAACACTGGCTCTCCAACTCATGTTCAATTACCTACAGGTACAACATCTGCCATAGACTTATCCATCTGTTCAGCATCTCCTTTTCCAAGTATGGAATGGTTGGTGTTGAATGATCCATTCCACAGTGACCATTTTCCCATTATCAGCTCAATTCGAACACAGGTCGTATCATGCCCTAAAGCCCGTATATCTTGGAATTTCCACAAAGCAGACTGGAAAAACTACTCTACTTGTGTCCTACTAAACAAACAGTATGTACAGCAACAACATATTAATGACGTAACCGAACACATTACCAGCCATATATTATCAGCCGAAATTTCTATTCCAAGATCCAACCAGAGCAAGCGAGTACACCAAAGCCAGTGGTGGAATCAAGATTGTACCATAGCGAAAATAGAAAAAAACCGTGCTTGGAACCAATTTCACAAATTCCCCACTACTGCCAACCTTATAGTTTTCAAAAAACTGAGAGCCAAAGCAAGACAAATTAGGAAAAAAGCAAAACGTGAGTCCTGGATTAACTTTGCCTCAACTATTAACAAAAATACTGACACTCGGATTATCTGGGAAAAAATACAAGCTCTCAATGGAAAATTTTTACCGTTATAGCCTCCAATAATACAGTGGAATGGTCAGGACCTGTCCTCTCCTACTGACATCGCAAATGCTTTAGCAGAATCTTTGAGTTGTCTTAGAAGTTTCAATTAGAAGGCCTCCAGATTGGAGACGATTAACCATTTTAGGAGCTCCACAAACCGATTCTAAACATTTCTGTATAAGAAAAGGCGATAGTTTGCCAACAGGTTGCGTGAATAATGAATGCATTATAAGAAATGCCGGCACATCTTTATTCTGATTTTCCGTCCGTAGTCGCTTTGGACGTTTCGAGTCATGGTCAATGTTAGGAATTTCTGACCTTGAGCTCGAGGGCTCTAACAGTGGATAGCTACTTATATCCATGTCGGCTCCTTTTGGCCCTGGGGATTTTATCTTTACCACCCAGGTTACCGGCCCCGGCACGACGTAACCAAGCGGCTATTAGTTGTTTTAATAATAAAGAAAACGAAACAGAAAGGTTTCTTTCCTTTCTGGGCCTTTGCATACTTCTTGTAGAACGAAAGAGCTACTTAAATATAAAATATGAAAAAGGGTATTTAGAAATAAACAGAATATATACAATGGCAAAAGCTCTTTAGATAGCTCGCTTTGAAAAACGCACTGAGATCGCTTGGCCCCCGGGGCCTCGGCCCTGGAAAGATTGTGCAAGGCTCAAGGGGTAGAATTTTTTTCAGCCTGGTCTGTACTTGTTAACAAGAGAGACTGCTTCTACAGGAATGGGATACACTTAAATAGAAAGGGTGCAAGATTATTTGCTGATGCTATTGAGGCAGTGTTAGGTGGGTCGGAAAACTGCTATCTTGGGGTGATTCACAGACTAAAAGTTTAAAAGTAGCAGCAGGCAGAGGTGAAGGTGATTCTTGCACTGCTTCTATTGGAATCAGAAGCAGCCTGGAAAACAAGATGCAGGGGATTTCAGAGGCTGCTGGGAGTCATTGCGGTACAAGTAAACACATGGGTTGGGTTAGGATAGCTAAGAAAAAGAATAGGTGCATGTATACTTGCGTGTACACCAATGCTAGGGGTTTGGTAAATAAATTTGATGAATTTGAGGTATTGCTGAAAACACAAAAGGCAGATATTGTTGGGATATCAGAGACGTGGTCTCACACAGATGTAAGGAATGCAGAACTGGAATTTGGGGAGTACAACGTCTACAGAAAGGAGGAGGGGTTATGCTATTAGTTAAGAAACATAAAATCCAAGGAAGTGAAGCCAGTCGACATTGCTGGGCAGTGCAGCGTCGAGTCAGTGTGGTGTGTCATAAGCATTGGGAGATCAAAATTGAGAGTAGGAGTGTGCTTTAGTCCTAATGACTCTGATGAGTATAATAAGAAACTGTACAGGGAAATAGAGTGGGCCAGTAAATCCAGAGAGTCTTATAATGGGGGATTTTAATTTCGCAGATATTGACTGGAATTTGTGGATTGGTCACTCACACACTAGCAAGGCTTTTGGGGATTTATTGGATGATTGTTTTCTAATTCAGCATGTTCGGGAGGCAACTAGAGGGAGCAATACTCTTGATCTCATTATCAGTAGTGATTATTCATGCATTAAGAATCTGCAGATAGAGGAACGACTATGTGGCAGTGATCACAGTGTGCTGAAGTGGGATTTTCTCAAAGAGGTAACTACCATCAGGAGTAAAGGGAAGGTATATTGCTTTCATAAAGGCGACTACGATGGTCTGAGACACATCTACTAGGTCTACTAGGCTTTACATACCAACCAAAAAATATGGTTCAAGGTTTAGGCCTAAATGGATGTCAGATGGACTAATGGTACACATGGCAGAGAAGAAAAATGCATGGGATACATATAAATTAACACGTGACACAGACGCCTATGATAGATATAAGCGGGTCAGGCAGGCAAAGGCAGATTATGAGAAATCTTTGGCAAAGGATGCAAAGAAAAACAGCACAGATTTCTTTACTTATGTAAATTCTAGAAGGAAGGGAATGAATCATGAGGACTTACTCAGCGAGGGGAAAGCCAGAGGTGTATTCGACTCTGGCAGTAAGCTCGATAATCTTGTAATAACTGAGAGTAAAGTGGAGGAGAAATTGTTGAAGATAAACACAAGAAAGGCACCTGGGGTGGATGGGATCTATCCAGTTATACAAATGTATTAAAGGAGGCAGCATAGGGAGTAAGCAAACCCTTAGCCATAATTATGAGAGCTTCCTCTGACTCAGGGGATGTACCCATAGACTGGAGATGTGCAAATGTCACCCCAATTCACAAAGGAGAATCGAAGGCTGACAAGTAATTAGAGACCTGTGATTTGAACTTCTGTTCCAGGAAAATTAATGGATGCACTGGTTAAAAAAGCATTGCAGGATCATCTAGACAAGACTTCAGTTATAGCTCGGACACAGCATGGTTTTGTTAAGGGGAAGTCTTGCCTGACCAATTTGATTGGATACTGTGATGCAGGGAATAAATTTAATATTATATACTTGGATCTTAGAAAGGCTGTTGCACGTGGAAGACTGCTGAAAAAATTGGAGCAGTGTGGCATTGGAGGCCAATTGCTGCTAGGGATAAAGTTTGATGGGGTGAAGACAGAGAGTGGTAATCAATGGACACTGCTCACCGTGGACTAATGTTATTAGTGGAGTCCTTCAGGGTTCGCAGTTGGGTCCATTATTTTTTTCTGTATTTATAAATAATATTGATGATGGTATATCAAGCTTAATGTCCAAGTTTGCAGACGATACAAAGGTTGGCAGGGTTTTTTAAGGACACTACTGACGCTATGCTGCTGCAACAGGATCTGGAAAGGTGTCAAATGAAGTTTAACATTGACAAATTTAAAGTACTACATATGGGAAACAGCAAACCCAGAGCAAACTATCAACTCTGTGGTACTACACTGGCAGTGGTGGAGAATGAAAAGGACCTGGGGGTAATTGTGCAGGCAGATATGAAGTTCTCTGAGCAGTGCAGACGGTCGACAAGAGTAGCTCATGGTGTCTTGTCAATGATATACAGGAATTTTTCTAGAAGGGATAAGGAGGTGATTATTCCCTTGTATAAGGCAATGGTCAGGCCACACCTTGAGTACTGTATACAGGTCTTGAGGCCTCATTTCAAGAAGGAATGTAGAGCTGCAGGAACGAGTACAGAGACGGGTAGCAAGATTGGTGAATGGAACAAAGAGTTGCTCTTACGATGAAAGGCTTAAGTTTTGCAAATTACAGTGTCTGGAGACTAAGCACCGGCGAGGTGATCTGATAGAGGTGTATAAAGCCTTGAATGGTTTCAGCATGCTCAATGCCGATGGGATTCTTCCTCTTGCTCAGAATAATCACCTGAGAGGGCCTAAATCCAAATTGAGGAAAGACAGATGTAGGATAGACGTGCGGAAATTTTCCTTTAGCCAGCGGGTAGTTCGTTGGTGGAACAGACTTCCATCCCTTATTCTCGAAGTTGATAGCCTAAATAAATTTAAGGCTCAGCTGGACAGGTATTTCGAACGAACGGAGAGGCGAAGTGGAAATTTTTTTTTGGATGATGCTGCATAAGCTTGCTTTCTTGCATCATACGCCTCTACTAATGCTAAATAGTGTTGCCCATCTAGTTAAAGAAATTAATGTACAGTTTTTCGCATCACACTTTGACTTTTGACATTTCTCTGCAAATTTATACGTTTAGTTTATTAAAAATTCACTCCAGACGTTTACACTCTTATCTCACTATTTGCCAGCATGTTCACGTCAGGTCATAGAAAAATCCTTGTATCCATTCATAAAGGTATCTTTCGGCAAAGCATGATTTATCCATCTATAGATTTAGGAAGTTTTGTCTTTCGGCATTTTAAAAAAAATTCTAGCTGTGCTCAATCTTGGCGCAGTTTTTTTAAGGTAGAAATAAAAAATAAATACATTTCATTGACGGTTAATTTTAACCATAAATAAATTCAAGGTTTACTTTTTAAATCCCTTTATATTTGCGCAGTTGTGGGAGCCCACGGGTGGCGTCCTGCCCTAAACACTATCCCTTTGGGGCGACTCCGTAGCGAGGTGGGAAGTAGCAGCAGTGCATAGCACACGCTTCTAGATTAGACCGGGGTTCGAGCCCGTCACCACCAAATATGGAGGATGCGGAAAGGTCAGGGAATGACCACCGCATTTCCCGGAGCAATATGGCCTTAGTTGCTAATGCTCCAAAAAAACAACAACAACAACTATCCCTTTATATTTACATATATGCCGATAAAACTATTTATGAGGATCTTCTTGTACTATTTTGTATAATGTTTGAGTTTACTGCATGATTCGTTAGTAGGGGCTGCTTTTCTTTCATTGAAGCAGCCTGCCAGAGTGGAGTCTCTTGGAATTTTGAATCATCTTCATTTTGTGCACTACATATTCAGCAATATGTATTTACTTATTCAGCACTAAACCGGTTATTCGTCAAGCGGAGCAAATCGATATTATAAAGCGAAGCCCAGTGACGGATACTTATGAATATCAACATTCGGCAAGGGTGCTGTACAAGTTTTGTCTAGGAAATTCTTATCGTGTGGTGTTTATTGCCAGACTGTTCTGCGACTCTGCGCCATTTTTCGGGTGTTTTATGGGGCTGTGAATTTACGAAGATGCATTTATAGTTACAGATTTGAATATTACGCTATCGTGGTACTCGGTTATCACTAATGTTTATATTTTCTTCGCTTCTCTTTCGTCGATCGGTCCACTCTTTATTTCAGTTTATAATTGTTGGGAACTCTATAATCACCCGCTGTTCTCTGTCAACTAAACAAAGGAAACAGAAAATGGGTCTGGACATCGACAACTTTCCCATGCATAACTAAATTATGAGCAAAAGCTGTTGCTATTTTTTTTTTTTTGAAATCGGCTAGGAAAATCTTATCTTGTCTTACGGACATTCAAAGAACAAAAATACTTATTGTGCGAGAGTCGACCTTTATGGTCCTGGATTTGATTTTTGAAATGCTTGTCATTACAGCATCGCTTTACATTAATTTTATAACAAAGAGCACACTGTACAATATTGACCAGAAATGCGCACGATCTCATTCGATTGAGTTTATGGAACTTCCATTCTCCTTCCAATCTAAGCTGGGCATTTACATTTGTTCTCAAGATCTCGTACACCCTTTATCCTGTAATTAATTTGGTAAATGTCAGTTTAACAGCTATAAGGGGCGTTCAGACATTCGGCTATACTTGGAAATAATAAGATGCAGTCTGATTAATCCTATGATTTCTTAGTTTATTTTCCACCGTGCTTGGTACATTTTTTTTTTCTTGTTTTATCAAAGTCTTGTTTAAAGCCGAAATTCCTGTTCCACCTTTTAAATCTTCTACAAACATTTAGACATTCTGTAAAAATGTAGTCACATAACATTACCGATACTTGTGACAAAAGGGAAAGGCGATCTATTCCGTTCCAATTCATTTTTTTTATTGTATGCAGAATGCCCTGAGGCTTTTATATTGCAAAGGAGGGGCAATATAAAAGCCTCAGGGCATTTAGTGGCGTCATCTTTCGCCAATAACATTAAACAAATATATATGAATTTGAAGGGAATTGAGAAAAATGCACACGCTGGAATTTTTACAAGAATTAGAATCAACAAAAGGAAGCAACGTACATTTTTATGAATGCCAATCCTTGTTTTGGTTAAAAGTTAATAACTAGTAGCAATTTAGTTGATTTTTACTTTACTACTTGTTAACATGTTTCGAGAAATTTGGAAGTGCTTTAACAGAGAGAGAATTCAGGGTGTGATCCCACTAACTAAACGCAAGAAGACCACCATTACCATTAAATATCAGTTCTTTTCTGTAGGCTGAATAGAGGGATTTACCAGTCAGTTTCGTGATGCTACTGATGGCTAAAGGCATGAAACCGCGCGTTTATTGAAAGTGCTGACTCTCACCAAAAATTAAATTTTAAAAAAATCATATATATGAGAAGAAACCTAAATGCATTATTCGGTTGAAAAAAAAATGATTACTTATTCGTTTTAAGGAATGATACCTTATGTTCTGCTGAATTGGATTAGTGAGAATGGCATAAAAACAAATTCTAACGCAAAGCTATAATAAAATAAATTCCCGCAATTTGGAGTCTCAGAACGTGTTAGGGAAGATGCTGATGCGCCGAAATTTGGTTTAGTATTCTAAATTGAAGACCGCGTTATCATCAATATACCAGAAAAAGTAGGAAGAGAAGAATAAAATCACAAGGCTTTCTTTTATTTAAGATCTTCGCTGTAAACTTAAATCTCTGCCAAGGCATTAAAAGCGGGCGAAACGGCACGATCACATATTTAACATGTATGTGGGATCTGAACACACGGGCATTATGGGCTATATGGCGGCCCTTAAAACCCGAAGTACGAAACAGATAGGTTTACTGCCGGTCTTCTCTGTGTGACAATTGACGTCATGAACTTTCCAGTAATCGAATATTGGGAATTTGGATGTCTCTCAAGTAATGTCATTGGCCAGCACGCTGTAAGAAAATTGCTTTGAAACGGAAGAAATGACACCTTAAACAGAGCTAAAATACTGCCACCTACTTTGTAAATCTTGATTCAAAAAGTTCACCTTAACTGGTTTCGACACATCGGCTTCTGGGAGTAGGGTAATGAATGGAAAGTGGTAAATACAAAAGAAATTTAAATTCTGCATCACATCGAAGCATAAGAAAAGCAATAAACAGTTTCGTTTACGCTGGTAAACAAAACTATTAGAGGTTATACATATTTGATGAAGTCCCAGGAAAGTTGTCTCTGCACAGTCTTTAGTAATTACTCTAAATCGGGGATAATATTAATACTGAGAGAAAAGAGATCATGGCAGTTTTTGATGTGAAAAAATCTTTGGCGGTACCTCCTGTTTTTGTACTGAATTAAGACCCTTTGTAATAGTCACGAAAATGCAGGAAATTATTCACAAATACTTATATTTCTGCAATCATACTATTCAACAAATGTTTGAATCAAGAATAAACATTTTATGGGGAGCGAGCAAGGAACTACGCACTCCCGGACGGGGGTAGCTCCCTTAGGAGCACCTTGAAAGTTCAACACCCCAAAACGGGGCATTGAAATTTCAAGAAACGCGAACTGTGGTGATGCGTAACCTCGTGTGTCTGTGTGACCGACTGTCGATTTTAGGTCTGTGAGGGGAAACCGGAGTACACGGAGAAAACCTCACTCCACGGCCCGAGATCGACAACTCGGCACCGAGTGGAAGAAGGCTAGAAAACTTCCTAAATACCTTTTGCTGGATTCGAACCCAGGCCCTTCCATTCGGCGAACAAGCACGCTACAGCTGTGCCACCGTGGACCGCACGAACAGCGAGAGCGAGTCAAGTTTTATTTAGATTCCCCGCAATGGTGGGATCGTTTTAAGTAAGCGAATCATTCATGCCACAAGCAATTTAAAATTGCGAAACTCAAATATCATTAATTAAAATGTGTTAATTTTTTTACTACTAGATTATGTAATTACAAAAATTTATAATAAATACTGAATGTCAAACATCTTGAATACATGCACGCTATCTTTTCATCATATTCGATGACAGCTTTTGTGTGCGTCAAGAACTCAAATCTATTTCACGAAAACGGATTAATAATCATAAAATTGTTCATTTGTTTGGGTCCAGTGAATCTTGATATTTGCTCGAAATTCCGCTTTGACATTCGCGTTTCTATTTATGCTATTTTGGATGAGTTTGTGTAAGTGTACCCTTACAACCACTGCTCTGCATGCGCAGATAGACAGGGTTGCCAAAGATGTGGTTTTGTACGAATCGCGTATGATTATCAAAATGAGACAAACATTGTGATGAATGTCCTTAGTACAGTACTTTTATATTACAGAAAACCGTTGCACGCCGGACTTCAAATACCGTATACAGGCTCAGCTGAAATATTTTCTTTCATATTTCGGGGAGAGATAATAATCCTAAAACTGATTATGATAAGAAACTGGGAGGGGGGGGGGGGACCCAAGACTAAAAATAAAATAGAACAGGTCCTGAGCATTCTTGGAAAAAGTATGCTGAAAAAAATATCATCACGCCTTTTGTGGGTGGGGTAGTCCCAATATGTCCTCGTTTAAAAATCGGATAAGTGGATGAATCATTAATGCGAAACACTTTCTGAAATTCAAAAATATTTCTGTTATTACTTGCCCGTTCGGGTGGATTTGGTGTCCAACGGCACCCGGGGTTTCCCCATCTCCGCATTGCTTTCATTGTAGGTGAGAGACAGTACGCTGTCAAGGCCAGAGGTTTAAAAGTGTATGGATATTGTGGTGTGTAGTGTCGTGTACCGTTGTTCTTCTGCCCCTTTAGCCATTGGGACCCGTCGTTTCCATACTTTTCCCCGAGTAGGCAGACCTGGTACCCAGTAGTTTATATTTATTCTGGCAGGCCCTGCCACCTAGTTTCCTGAGATTTCAGTGGCTAGGACCTAAAAAAAAAAAAAAAAAAAAATCTCTAGGCGGTAGGGTGATCGCTAAGAATGGAAATGCCGAAAGAGTTTGTGTGAGCGAATTTAATTTGGACGTTATTAATTTTTTTAATTTTTATGGGTGCGTACACTAGCATATTAATTAGAGTACAGGAGGGAAAGATAGAAGTATGGGGACGATAGTGAAGGCAACCGCAGAGGTCAGCGAGGCAGGCCCTTGTCGCACATGGTGAAGAGAAGGCGGAAGGTCCGTCTCTTCCCCACACCAATGGAAAATAGGACCACGCAAGACAGAGTGGTTTTGGGAGCCAAAATGGGCGACAGCAGAGCTGTGCTAGGATTCGTCGTGGTGGTGGCACATGGAACAAGGTCCCGTCCAGGAGATGACATGATTCTGCTAGTGTCAGGTCCGTTTAGTCGCACATGGATATAGATTCCGTCAGGTCTCAATTGATAGTGGTTACAGTCCGGTTACTCATGCGATGTGTGTCCCATCTATAGTGTTCATACAGTAATTTCGATAGAGATACTGTTGCTCTTAGGACAATCCTAAGTTGGGTCCGGTGATGACAGAAAGATCTTGCGTGTGGAGCACAGGTCCTGAGCATTCTTGGAAAAAGTATGCTCACGAAATGGAGACGGGTAATCAGGATTCCTCTGATGTCGTCATAGAGAGTGCAGTTGTGCATCAAGTGCTCCTAGGATTCTTGAGCAGCATAGGCGCACAGTGGATTGTTGGTAATTCCCAAGAGTGTCAACTTGCTTCTGATGGCAGGATGGATTAGTAGTGGCAAATGATGCAGGGAAGCAAGATTACACTCATGAGTCAAAATATTATGACGACCTGCCTAAAAGTGTTAGGCCACCTTTCGTCGTGATAACCGCTTGCACCCGGTGTTCTCATGTGTCCTGGGCTAGCTGGACGTCTCTAAGTTCGGAAATGACTAATGCTGCGTTCTACGGCATCCCACAAATTTTCGATGGGGTTGATGTCGATAGAATTTCGTGGCCAAGGGAGTACACAAAATGTGGTCCTTGTGATACGTTGTCTTATTTAAAGCATCCAATGCTATCTCGATATATGGTCACCACGTAGGGCAAAACTTGGTCCGAAACAATGAGGGGTCCAGTGATGTCCATGAAAACGTTCTTCAAGTCAGCCAACTGTGCAGTCTGGTTGCACAGTTGGATGATATTTAATTATTATTATTAAAGAAAGCTACATTTCAGAAGAGCCGTGAAAGATATAATAATATTAAATGAAATATATATAATTCCAAGAGTAAAACTTCAGTAAGTTTCACCAGTTTTCCTGCAAGGAACAGTTTATGCTTTACCATCAACTCGGAGAACTACATGTTTTTCGAAAATTTTATATATATGCAGTGACTATTACTAATATAAAACACTAATAATACAATATAATACTAACCCTCACTAATCTGGCAGATGACTCTCATCGATCGGTGCAATAATAAAACTTTGCTTTTTGGAGGCTTGAAATGATGAAACCCATGTTTAGTATCTAAAGCAAAGTTTCCGGCATCCCTCCCTCAATCCCTGCACGTTACTACCAATAATAATATACTAACACTAGGTGGCAGATGACTCTCATCAACCGGTGCAATACTACCACTTTGCTTATTGGAGACTTGAAGTGGTGAAAGCTATCTTTATTACCAGAGCAAACTTTCCGGCATCCCATACCTGCCATCGCCTTCAACCCATGCACGGAACTGAGTACTATTGGTTTTTGACACCTTTCGTGTTTGGGGGTTTCATAAAAAAAAAATCAAATGGGTAATTAGGGAATTGGATTGGATTTCGCTAATCTCTTTGCGTACAAGGTACACACGTTTTATTTTTTTTTTGTGAGAAAGTTTTTTGGAAATTGATGCATTAGGAACATATAAGCTTTAACGTTTCGATGAGTAAAAAGTTTAAATAATCTTAACACAAAGATAATCAAAGAGGTGCATTACATATTGAACAACAGAAAAATGATATTTAGTCCAATATGATTACCACTAGATGTAAGTCGATAATATTTTTTTACAAAGTTATTTTAATTACATACATTCAATTAATTTCGTTTTGTGTCTAATTTATGGCTGCATCTGAACAGGAGTTAATCTCCGCCGGTGCTGAAACAGAAACCTTAAAACCAGTCGTGGTATCATCATCATCAGCCATTTTCAATCCACTGCAGGATTAAGGCCTCTCCAGCAACTTTCCAGTGCCTTCTGTTTTGAGCACTCGCCATCCATTTACTGCCCACAAATTCATGAATTTCATCTATCTATCTCCGCCTTTGTCTTCCAGCTCCTCTTGGGTACCATTCTGTTATTTTTTTAGTCCATTTGTCATCATGTTTTCGAGCTCCGTGCCCTGTCCAAGGCCATTTTAGTTCTTTAGTTTTGATAAGAATGTCCTTTACTTGAGTTTGCTGCCTAATCCATGTGTTTTTCTTCTTATATAACAGTCTGATTCCCAATATAATTCGTTCTATTCTTCGCTGTGTAGTTCTCAGCTTCTCTTCCATTTTTTTGGTGAGTGCCCAAGTTTCACTTCACAGTGAGAAAACTCCTGGGTTTTTCATCCCATTTTGAGTTCTGATTTTTAATTTGTTGCTATTTGATATTTCTTCATGATGTATTGTGTTAATATATTTGAGACCCAATTGTTTGCGGCAAATTTCATTTCCATTTTTTCGTCTTACCCTTGGATTTAACCTCACATGTAGCACTGCGTTTACTATTGCTGCCTTTCCACACCGTGTGGAAAAGGCTTCGGTTCGAATCCGTCAAGACACAATGGAATTTTTATGGCCTTTCTTCCCATTGTGGCTGAAGTAATCGGTTTCGGGCGAGGGTTTCGCGACTCGCTCACTCGTAGGAAACTCCAGCTTTTTGTCCAGCAAACCAGCCATGGAATGGTCGCAATTTAAGATGTCCCATAGTTTACTTGTTTTAAACCCAAAACAACCATTGAATTTAACTTTTTGCTATACACGAAGGAAAACTTCGCAATCCATGACGTTCTCCACAATGCAGTCTTAAAAACTCTGGAAGTTTTTCCGCTGGCAACAGCTCTATTCCAAATTATATCTCAACCAATTTCTCTCTTCAAACGAAAATTCTAATAGAATATAGACTATACCTACCTGACTTCTCAGCCCATCCGATCATTATTCTAAAAAAAAAAAAATAATAATAATTTATGCAGCTCAATTCTGATGAGATTCTTCCACTTGAATCAGATCATCTCGCAGGAGCCTAGTCTTCTGACGCTGCAATTTGCATAACCTAAGCCTTTCTTGGTAAAAGAACCCTTCGTTCTCCTCACTAATCTTGTAGCCCTTGTTTGTACACGCTCAAGCAAATCTACATCCTTCCTAAAACGAGGCCTCCAGACCTGAACGCAGTACTCAAGGCGTGCCTGACCATTGCCTTATACAAAGGGATAATCACCTCCTTTTCCCTATTAGCAAAATTCCTGTATATCATGAACAATACCACGTGACCTGCTCTGGCAGCCTGTATGCATTGCTCAGAAAACTTCATATCTGACTGCACAATTACTCCCAGGTCTTTCATTTTCTACCACGCAGTTGGTACGTTCCTCTGAGGTTACTTCTACCCATATGCAGTACTTTGCATTTGTCAATATTAAACTTCAGTTGCCACTTCTCAGCCCATCTGGCCAACTTTTCTAGATCCTGTTGCAGTAGCACAGTGTCATTAACAACCCTGCCAACCTTAGTATCATCTGCAAACTTGGATATTCAACCTGATGCACCTTCATCAATATCATTGATAAATATGTAAAACAACAGTGAGCCGAACACTGAGAGATACTACTAACAAAATTAGTCCACGAAGAGCAGCGTTCACTGATTACCTCCCTTGTAGCAACTTGCCCTTAATGCCACACTGCTCCAATTTGTACAGTAGCCTTTCCAGAAATCCAAATATATGATATCAGAATTATTTTTTGCATCCAGTTCCTTTTTAACCACGACATAGTATCCAAATTAAATTAGTCTGACACATTATTTTACCCGGAACAGAAATTAAACTAACAGGTCTGTAATTACTTGTGTCACGAATTGAGGACACATTTGCACTTCTCCAGTCCGTGGGAAAAAAAAAACTTGGACTGAGGGGACCTTCCCTCAGTTCAAGTATTCTCTCCTAAACATGGCTAAGGGTTTGCTTACTTCCTCTAATATAACTGGATAGATCCCATCCACTCCAAGTGCTTTTCTTATGTTTAACTTCAACAATTCTCTCAGCTGTTACAAAATCATTTAACTCCCTGTTAGAGTTTGATAAACATCTGGCCCTCTCCTCCCTGAATAACTCTTCATGTGTGAATGTAGATGTAAAATACGCATTTTGGTTTGGCAGCTATCTGAGAATGATCATCTACAGTCAAACCACTGATACAAAGTGGACCGCCCTGATTGAACTCAATTCTTCTAGAGTTTATATAACTAAAGAAGTCTTTTCTGTTTTTCTTTGCATCCATTGCAAAAGATTTCTCATAATCTACCTTCGCTTGCCTCGCCTCCTTTGTGACTTGATTACAGACTAGCTTATATAGTATCTACCATAGGCTTCAATGTCGCCTGATAATTTATATGCATCCCATGCATATAAATTATCATTTGTTTTAGTGTATTTGTTTCAGGTGGTTTAGTGTATGGTCTTGGGGAACAAAGAGTAGCACATCCATAAAAATACTGTCAGGGGAGAAGACAACGAAGAGTTGTCTTCTCCCAGCAACCTGGTGTATCACGATCTCTCCTTTCAGTGTAAGCTCAATAAAAATTTCTTCGCCGGGCGTCTCTTACATTCAAGACAATCCCACAGACATTTTTCAATGATATTGACTTAAGGTTCGTTATCTTCAACAGGTTGTATATGGGCATTAACAAATAAAATAATAATAAGAAATAACGACTGGACGCGACCTCAGATCTTTTCATAGCCCTTGTGGGTGGGAAGGAGGGCGAACCTCCGAACCGTGCTCCGCACGAGGACACCGAATTTGTAACGTCTTATCTCCACCAGACATTGAATTTTGGATTTGCACTACAAAAGTCGTAAGTTGACAAGCAAATTTCATCATCTCGTATCAGATCATTTATTTATAAATTCAATTAATTTACATCAGGAAATTTGTCACTGCTAAATTTCCATCAGATAGGGTGTGTGTGTAAGAGGAGGTACTGCAAAGCTTTAAAAGGGGTAAAAACCCTCTCATCATAAATTGGTTGTAACTGGTAGTCAAGACTTACTTCTTGGAAACTGCGATGGAGAAAATAGAGTTGGAGCAGAAAGGGCAGAACCCATCTAATTTCTAGAAGGATAACCTTGAGACAATTTTCCCAAAGTCCCATGATTTTCGTACGATAAGGACTAATGTAGGAAAGTAATATCCCTCATCGAAACCGCAAAGGTAATTGTGCGCTTTCATTATCTCCACGTATGTGCGAGCTGACGCCATTTTCTGGTTTGGAAGGGGCATTTTTACATGAAATTTCTACTAATGATCTGAGCGAGAATCTGAAAGTTTCTTAATATTCGCTGTTCCAGAGGGAAAGATTATATTGGCTCACAATGTGTGACACTTCACATGGGGAAAGACCTTTGTGCAACGCTGTTCAATCTATTAAGGATCCGATGTTTCATGTCCACGGATATGTTGTGGTGAGTGCCAAGGGTTGTTCATGTTACGATAGGCTCAATATTTTAACCTATGCTCAAATTTTGGAGTAAAGTAAACAATAGAAGTGACTTACAATGAGAATCTGTTTCCTTTGAACAATAATAAGGGATTTGGTTGAATTATTCAGTTAACAATGGAATGCATATCTGGCATAATACGTACGTCACTGCTCTAAGGTATATATACTGTGGGTGTCGGGTGTATCCTTGCCTTGCTACTCGATTAGTACCTTGTAGCGAACGGTATCCAGCGGAGTGAAAGAGGTGAAGCGAGGAACTTTAAAATGGGCTTTTTTTCACTCCGTGGCTGGGTCTGAGGCGTAGATAATAAGTTCTTTTTCCCCAGAAACTGGGGGTTTTCATCTAGCAAAAGAGACAAATCGACCAAAGAACACACTCAATTCACAGACATAAGACACACAGCGCGGCAGATGAATTTAATTATTTCGGTTGGCCTAAAAGTAATAGTTTTTTTGTTTTTTTTTGGAGTTAAACAGGTGATGAAATTTGGTTGAATAATGTAAATCTGCTAGTTTTTCATACTACACTGATGTACAAAACTTAAGGACCGACACTATTTCTAAAGGTTACAACCACAAAATCTTTATTTAAGGTACTCGTTACTGATGAGGGTATATCCAGTCTCAGCAGCGATTGTGGACGTCAGCTAATCTGGAGAGAGGTTGGCACACGGTATCACCCCGCAAACATCACTGAAAGGGGTCGATATGGCGGTTCACGTCTGGGGAGGCGTTAACTTGGATGGACGTACAAAACTCCAGATACTGGAAGGCGGTACTCTAACCGATGCACGCTACTGTACTGAGGTAAGCCTTCCCCACGTGCCTCTGTTCCGAGGTGCCACGGTAATCCATGGGTCCTTAAGATTTGCACATCACTGTATTTGTAAGCCTACATTCAAAATTATAAGTTTAATGAGTGGTATAACCTTCTAATCTTAGAACGTTTCAGATGATTTGTCATAGCAATATCATGTGGGGCGGGTGGAGCAGATCATTGTACGGGAGTCACAGCACTTAAGTCTAGTATGGTACCGAGGTGGAAGTGAGGTGAGGAATTCGGGACGGCGCTCCGTATCCAGTTGGGCAGGAGCGGCAGTGCGTAGCACACGCTTCTTGATTACACGGGGATTCGAGCCCGTGACCACCAACGGAGGGGTCAGAGAATGAACACCGCATACCCCCGGAATAATATGGCCTCATTTGCTATGCTCACCTACAAACGACAACTGAGTTCTGCGGAATTCGGAGAAGGGTGGCGTGGCGGGGCTTTTCTGCATGTGGAAATTTGTGGCGAGGGTGGGTGGGCTGTTATTGCGTACATTTTGAATTTCACAACTCTTTCTTTGTCTTTTATCTGCAGGATATTTGTGTAGGGTGAAGATGTATTTGGGTGTGTACTTGTGATGGTTCGAAGATAGGCCACATTTGCTTGAAAGTTCAGTTTTCTATCTAGTATCAGGCCAAGAAAGCGGACAGTGTTAACCAGAGGAACCGACACATTTTTTATCTTTAACTCAGGATCAGGATGAAATGACCAGAGTTTGCAGAAATGAGTGGTAGTGGATTTTTGTTCAGCAAGATAGTATCCATTGCAGGTAAAGTCCACGATTCTATTCTGTTTAGAGTAATTTTTAACTGTCTTTCGATAGAATTCATATTTTGTGAGTGGCACGATATGGTGAGGTCATCTGCATACATATATATTACATACATAATAGTTTTTGGAAGATCTTCCAATATATTGTTGACGTTAATTGCAAATAGGGTTGGACTCAGTATGGAACCCTGTGGGACACCCTCTTCTCGAATGTGAGATGTTGATAGGAAGTTGTCATATCTGACTTGAAAGGTACGTAACTTTAAAAAGTTCTGTATAATTTGAGGGAGCTAATCTCTCAACACTAATTGATGCATATCTTTGATAATTCCATGACGCCATGTGGTGTCGAATGCTTTCTGAATATCCAGGTTGACCATGACTAAATGTTGTCTCCTGATGAAGTCTTTACGTACGTTGGATTCAATTTTGACAAGTAAATCTAGGGTGGACCTGTTTTTGCGGAAGCCATATTGGTGATGAGAAAGCAGATTTTGGGCGTCTAGAATCCAGCTGAGCCTCTTATGCACCATCCTTTCGAAGACCTTACCCAAACAGCTTGCCCAAAAATAAAACCGGGAAAAGATACCTCTCAAGGTAAAAATTACAGACCAATATCATTGATTTTTACCTTGAGAGGTATCTTTTCCCGGTTTTGTATTGCACAAATATAGGAATGACGCCATGAGAGAGGATATGTGTTTTCTGAGAAGATCCTGTTATAAAATAGCAATAGTGTGTACAGATCAGCTTCACACAGATGTTTAAGCATTCTGTAGTGAATGCCGTCTGGTCCTGCTGCACTGTTTGGAGATTTGCTCAAGGATTCTTTGAGTTCAGCTATAGTAAAAGGCTGGTTATATGGAAGTGGGAGATCAGTTGAAAAATTCAATTTTTTACGTTCTTCATTAGTTTTAATTCTCTGAAAAGCAGTCACATAAGTGGTAGAGGCGGAGATATTATAGAAAGATATCAGAGAAGCTGTTAAAGTTAGCATCATTTAACAGTATTCCAGTGTCAGTTACGCCCCATAACACCTCTAGAGGCGTTATCAGCGAATGGGACTTGCTATCCGTGTCAGAAGAAGAGATAATGCAAGAACTCAGGGAACAAAAAGGGACTCATGCGCGAAAAATAATGACCAAAAAAGATGGCAACCTACTACCAACCAGGTCCATCATTTTGTAATGTAGTACTCCGACACTTCCATCTTCTGTTAAAGCAGGTTATTTAAACTGCAGGATTCGGCCCTACATCCCAAATCCCATTCGCTGCTTTAAGTGCCAGAAGTATGGCCATTCTCAGACGGCATGCCGAGGCGATGCTGTGTGTCCTGTTTGTGACTCTAAGGAGCATTCCCAAGGAGACTGTACAGCTTCCACTCCTACTTGCCCTAACTGTAAAGGACGCCATCCTGTCTTTTCTAAAGCATGTGAACTTTGGAAAACAGGCAAACAAATCCACAAATATAAGGTGGAGCATAAAGTCACATACCCTGAAGCAAGAAAGCAAATACTGTTAACCATGCCTAGCCGATCGTACGCATCAGTCAGTTGCAACTCAAACAGACGCCTCCATAGAACGAAACATTTCATTTGCCACCTGGGCCAAAACTATGCTAACGTGCAATAAAAAATCTACAGATAATGAAACCAGCAACACGCCAATAAGTAACCCAACTGATGCCATCTCAACCTTTCCCGAAAGAACAAAATGTGTTAGTGTTGAAAATAAAAAGACAATGAAACCACGCCATAGCAAAATGGAAATGAAGGTTCAGTCAGGGGACGAAGACGGAACTAGAATTACATGCCAATGATACCATGGACACAGGACGCCCAACCTTTCCCAGAAATGAAAAATCAAAACAAAATAGACAGAAACCTCAGAAAAAACAGTCAGATCAATCTTCCTCAAATAAACCCGATCAATGAACAAATTCCTACAATGGAACTGCAGAGGATTACGCAGTAATATAGATGACCTGAATGATTTACTCATGCAAACTGATGCATTAGGAGTATGCTTACAGGAAACATTTTTATCACCAAAATTTCACTCAAATTCAAAAACTAGACTATGTTTAGGCGAGACAGGGATTCTGACTCTTCTTCTCGTGGTAGGGTAGGTATTCTTGTCAAAACTACCATACCATCAAGACATCTCCAACTAGAAACCTCCCTAGAAGTTGCACCGGTTCGGATAGCAATGGAAATATCGTTAACGCTTGCATCCATTTATATCCCACCTAATTATCCTTGTTCCCAGACTGAACTTGACAACCTTTTAACACAACTGCCACCTCCTGTCTGTTTACTCGGTGATTTCAACGGTCACCATCCATTGTGGGGATCCTCCACTATGAATAAGAGAGGTCAATTAATTGAAACTTTCCTAGATAACCATAATCTGACTGTATTAAACACTGGCTCTCCAACTCATGTTCAATTACCTACAGGTACAACATCTGCCATAGACTTATCCATCTGTTCAGCATCTCCTTTTCCAAGTATGGAATGGTTGGTGTTGAATGATCCATTCCACAGTGACCATTTTCCCATTATCAGCTCAATTCGAACACAGGTCGTATCATGCCCTAAAGCCCGTATATCTTGGAATTTCCACAAAGCAGACTGGAAAAACTACTCTACTTGTGTCCTACTAAACAAACAGTATGTACAGCAACAACATATTAATGACGTAACCGAACACATTACCAGCCATATATTATCAGCCGAAATTTCTATTCCAAGATCCAACCAGAGCAAGCGAGTACACCAAAGCCAGTGGTGGAATCAAGATTGTACCATAGCGAAAATAGAAAAAAACCGTGCTTGGAACCAATTTCACAAATTCCCCACTACTGCCAACCTTATAGTTTTCAAAAAACTGAGAGCCAAAGCAAGACAAATTAGGAAAAAAGCAAAACGTGAGTCCTGGATTAACTTTGCCTCAACTATTAACAAAAATACTGACACTCGGATTATCTGGGAAAAAATACAAGCTCTCAATGGAAAATTTTTACCGTTATAGCCTCCAATAATACAGTGGAATGGTCAGGACCTGTCCTCTCCTACTGACATCGCAAATGCTTTAGCAGAATCTTTGAGTTGTCTTAGAAGTTTCAATTAGAAGGCCTCCAGATTGGAGACGATTAACCATTTTAGGAGCTCCACAAACCGATTCTAAACATTTCTGTATAAGAAAAGGCGATAGTTTGCCAACAGGTTGCGTGAATAATGAATGCATTATAAGAAATGCCGGCACATCTTTATTCTGATTTTCCGTCCGTAGTCGCTTTGGACGTTTCGAGTCATGGTCAATGTTAGGAATTTCTGACCTTGAGCTCGAGGGCTCTAACAGTGGATAGCTACTTATATCCATGTCGGCTCCTTTTGGCCCTGGGGATTTTATCTTTACCACCCAGGTTACCGGCCCCGGCACGACGTAACCAAGCGGCTATTAGTTGTTTTAATAATAAAGAAAACGAAACAGAAAGGTTTCTTTCCTTTCTGGGCCTTTGCATACTTCTTGTAGAACGAAAGAGCTACTTAAATATAAAATATGAAAAAGGGTATTTAGAAATAAACAGAATATATACAATGGCAAAAGCTCTTTAGATAGCTCGCTTTGAAAAACGCACTGAGATCGCTTGGCCCCCGGGGCCTCGGCCCTGGAAAGATTGTGCAAGGCTCAAGGGGTAGAATTTTTTTCAGCCTGGTCTGTACTTGTTAACAAGAGAGACTGCTTCTACAGGAATGGGATACACTTAAATAGAAAGGGTGCAAGATTATTTGCTGATGCTATTGAGGCAGTGTTAGGTGGGTCGGAAAACTGCTATCTTGGGGTGATTCACAGACTAAAAGTTTAAAAGTAGCAGCAGGCAGAGGTGAAGGTGATTCTTGCACTGCTTCTATTGGAATCAGAAGCAGCCTGGAAAACAAGATGCAGGGGATTTCAGAGGCTGCTGGGAGTCATTGCGGTACAAGTAAACACAAGGGTTGGGTTAGGATAGCTAAGAAAAAGAATAGGTGCATGTATACTTGCGTGTACACCAATGCTAGGGGTTTGGTAAATAAATTTGATGAATTTGAGGTATTGCTCAAAACACAAAAGGCAGATATTGTTGGGATATCAGAGACGTGGTCTCACACAGATGTAAGGAATGCAGAACTGGAATTTGGGGAGTACAACGTCTACAGAAAGGAGGAGGGGTTATGCTATTAGTTAAGAAACATAAAATCCAAGGAAGTGAAGCCAGTCGACATTGCTGGGCAGTGCAGCGTCGAGTCAGTGTGGTGTGTCATAAGCATTGGGAGATCAAAATTGAGAGTAGGAGTGTGCTTTAGTCCTAATGACTCTGATGAGTATAATAAGAAACTGTACAGGGAAATAGAGTGGGCCAGTAAATCCAGAGAGTCTTATAATGGGGGATTTTAATTTCGCAGATATTGACTGGAATTTGTGGATTGGTCACTCACACACTAGCAAGGCTTTTGGGGATTTATTGGATGATTGTTTTCTAATTCAGCATGTTCGGGAGGCAACTAGAGGGAGCAATACTCTTGATCTCATTATCAGTAGTGATTATTCATGCATTAAGAATCTGCAGATAGAGGAACGACTATGTGGCAGTGATCACAGTGTGCTGAAGTGGGATTTTCTCAAAGAGGTAACTACCATCAGGAGTAAAGGGAAGGTATATTGCTTTCATAAAGGCGACTACGATGGTCTGAGACACATCTACTAGGTCTACTAGGCTTTACATACCAACCAAAAAATATGGTTCAAGGTTTAGGCCTAAATGGATGTCAGATGGACTAATGGTACACATGGCAGAGAAGAAAAATGCATGGGATACATATAAATTAACACGTGACACAGACGCCTATGATAGATATAAGCGGGTCAGGCAGGCAAAGGCAGATTATGAGAAATCTTTGGCAAAGGATGCAAAGAAAAACAGCACAGATTTCTTTACTTATGTAAATTCTAGAAGGAAGGGAATGAATCATGAGGACTTACTCAGCGAGGGGAAAGCCAGAGGTGTATTCGACTCTGGCAGTAAGCTCGATAATCTTGTAATAACTGAGAGTAAAGTGGAGGAGAAATTGTTGAAGATAAACACAAGAAAGGCACCTGGGGTGGATGGGATCTATCCAGTTATACAAATGTATTAAAGGAGGCAGCATAGGGAGTAAGCAAACCCTTAGCCATAATTATGAGAGCTTCCTCTGACTCAGGGGATGTACCCATAGACTGGAGATGTGCAAATGTCACCCCAATTCACAAAGGAGAATCGAAGGCTGACAAGTAATTAGAGACCTGTGATTTGAACTTCTGTTCCAGGAAAATTAATGGATGCACTGGTTAAAAAAGCATTGCAGGATCATCTAGACAAGACTTCAGTTATAGCTCGGACACAGCATGGTTTTGTTAAGGGGAAGTCTTGCCTGACCAATTTGATTGGATACTGTGATGCAGGGAATAAATTTAATATTATATACTTGGATCTTAGAAAGGCTGTTGCACGTGGAAGACTGCTGAAAAAATTGGAGCAGTGTGGCATTGGAGGCCAATTGCTGCTAGGGATAAAGTTTGATGGGGTGAAGACAGAGAGTGGTAATCAATGGACACTGCTCACCGTGGACTAATGTTATTAGTGGAGTCCTTCAGGGTTCGCAGTTGGGTCCATTATTTTTTTCTGTATTTATAAATAATATTGATGATGGTATATCAAGCTTAATGTCCAAGTTTGCAGACGATACAAAGGTTGGCAGGGTTTTTTAAGGACACTACTGACGCTATGCTGCTGCAACAGGATCTGGAAAGGTGTCAAATGAAGTTTAACATTGACAAATTTAAAGTACTACATATGGGAAACAGCAAACCCAGAGCAAACTATCAACTCTGTGGTACTACACTGGCAGTGGTGGAGAATGAAAAGGACCTGGGGGTAATTGTGCAGGCAGATATGAAGTTCTCTGAGCAGTGCAGACGGTCGACAAGAGTAGCTCATGGTGTCTTGTCAATGATATACAGGAATTTTTCTAGAAGGGATAAGGAGGTGATTATTCCCTTGTATAAGGCAATGGTCAGGCCACACCTTGAGTACTGTATACAGGTCTTGAGGCCTCATTTCAAGAAGGAATGTAGAGCTGCAGGAACGAGTACAGAGACGGGTAGCAAGATTGGTGAATGGAACAAAGAGTTGCTCTTACGATGAAAGGCTTAAGTTTTGCAAATTACAGTGTCTGGAGACTAAGCACCGGCGAGGTGATCTGATAGAGGTGTATAAAGCCTTGAATGGTTTCAGCATGCTCAATGCCGATGGGATTCTTCCTCTTGCTCAGAATAATCACCTGAGAGGGCCTAAATCCAAATTGAGGAAAGACAGATGTAGGATAGACGTGCGGAAATTTTCCTTTAGCCAGCGGGTAGTTCGTTGGTGGAACAGACTTCCATCCCTTATTCTCGAAGTTGATAGCCTAAATAAATTTAAGGCTCAGCTGGACAGGTATTTCGAACGAACGGAGAGGCGAAGTGGAAATTTTTTTTTGGATGATGCTGCATAAGCTTGCTTTCTTGCATCATACGCCTCTACTAATGCTAAATAGTGTTGCCCATCTAGTTAAAGAAATTAATGTACAGTTTTTCGCATCACACTTTGACTTTTGACATTTCTCTGCAAATTTATACGTTTAGTTTATTAAAAATTCACTCCAGACGTTTACACTCTTATCTCACTATTTGCCAGCATGTTCACGTCAGGTCATAGAAAAATACTTGTATCCATTCATAAAGGTATCTTTCGGCAAAGCATGATTTATCCATCTATAGATTTAGGAAGTTTTGTCTTTCGGCATTTTAAAAAAAATTCTAGCTGTGCTCAATCTTGGCGCAGTTTTTTTAAGGTAGAAATAAAAAATAAATACATTTCATTGACGGTTAATTTTAACCATAAATAAATTCAAGGTTTACTTTTTAAATCCCTTTATATTTGCGCAGTTGTGGGAGCCCACGGGTGGCGTCCTGCCCTAAACACTATCCCTTTGGGGCGACTCCGTAGCGAGGTGGGAAGTAGCAGCAGTGCATAGCACACGCTTCTAGATTAGACCGGGGTTCGAGCCCGTCACCACCAAATATGGAGGATGCGGAAAGGTCAGGGAATGACCACCGCATTTCCCGGAGCAATATGGCCTTAGTTGCTAATGCTCCAAAAAAACAACAACAACAACTATCCCTTTATATTTACATATATGCCGATAAAACTATTTATGAGGATCTTCTTGTACTATTTTGTATAATGTTTGAGTTTACTGCATGATTCGTTAGTAGGGGCTGCTTTTCTTTCATTGAAGCAGCCTGCCAGAGTGGAGTCTCTTGGAATTTTGAATCATCTTCATTTTGTGCACTACATATTCAGCAATATGTATTTACTTATTCAGCACTAAACCGGTTATTCGTCAAGCGGAGCAAATCGATATTATAAAGCGAAGCCCAGTGACGGATACTTATGAATATCAACATTCGGCAAGGGTGCTGTACAAGTTTTGTCTAGGAAATTCTTATCGTGTGGTGTTTATTGCCAGACTGTTCTGCGACTCTGCGCCATTTTTCGGGTGTTTTATGGGGCTGTGAATTTACGAAGATGCATTTATAGTTACAGATTTGAATATTACGCTATCGTGGTACTCGGTTATCACTAATGTTTATATTTTCTTCGCTTCTCTTTCGTCGATCGGTCCACTCTTTATTTCAGTTTATAATTGTTGGGAACTCTATAATCACCCGCTGTTCTCTGTCAACTAAACAAAGGAAACAGAAAATGGGTCTGGACATCGACAACTTTCCCATGCATAACTAAATTATGAGCAAAAGCTGTTGCTATTTTTTTTTTTTTGAAATCGGCTAGGAAAATCTTATCTTGTCTTACGGACATTCAAAGAACAAAAATACTTATTGTGCGAGAGTCGACCTTTATGGTCCTGGATTTGATTTTTGAAATGCTTGTCATTACAGCATCGCTTTACATTAATTTTATAACAAAGAGCACACTGTACAATATTGACCAGAAATGCGCACGATCTCATTCGATTGAGTTTATGGAACTTCCATTCTCCTTCCAATCTAAGCTGGGCATTTACATTTGTTCTCAAGATCTCGTACACCCTTTATCCTGTAATTAATTTGGTAAATGTCAGTTTAACAGCTATAAGGGGCGTTCAGACATTCGGCTATACTTGGAAATAATAAGATGCAGTCTGATTAATCCTATGATTTCTTAGTTTATTTTCCACCGTGCTTGGTACATTTTTTTTTTCTTGTTTTATCAAAGTCTTGTTTAAAGCCGAAATTCCTGTTCCACCTTTTAAATCTTCTACAAACATTTAGACATTCTGTAAAAATGTAGTCACATAACATTACCGATACTTGTGACAAAAGGGAAAGGCGATCTATTCCGTTCCAATTCATTTTTTTTATTGTATGCAGAATGCCCTGAGGCTTTTATATTGCAAAGGAGGGGCAATATAAAAGCCTCAGGGCATTTAGTGGCGTCATCTTTCGCCAATAACATTAAACAAATATATATGAATTTGAAGGGAATTGAGAAAAATGCACACGCTGGAATTTTTACAAGAATTAGAATCAACAAAAGGAAGCAACGTACATTTTTATGAATGCCAATCCTTGTTTTGGTTAAAAGTTAATAACTAGTAGCAATTTAGTTGATTTTTACTTTACTACTTGTTAACACGTTTCGAGAAATTTGGAAGTGCTTTAACAGAGAGAGAATTCAGGGTGTGATCCCACTAACTAAACGCAAGAAGACCACCATTACCATTAAATATCAGTTCTTTTCTGTAGGCTGAATAGAGGGATTTACCAGTCAGTTTCGTGATGCTACTGATGGCTAAAGGCATGAAACCGCGCGTTTATTGAAAGTGCTGACTCTCACCAAAAATTAAATTTTAAAAAAATCATATATATGAGAAGAAACCTAAATGCATTATTCGGTTGAAAAAAAAATGATTACTTATTCGTTTTAAGGAATGATACCTTATGTTCTGCTGAATTGGATTAGTGAGAATGGCATAAAAACAAATTCTAACGCAAAGCTATAATAAAATAAATTCCCGCAATTTGGAGTCTCAGAACGTGTTAGGGAAGATGCTGATGCGCCGAAATTTGGTTTAGTATTCTAAATTGAAGACCGCGTTATCATCAATATACCAGAAAAAGTAGGAAGAGAAGAATAAAATCACAAGGCTTTCTTTTATTTAAGATCTTCGCTGTAAACTTAAATCTCTGCCAAGGCATTAAAAGCGGGCGAAACGGCACGATCACATATTTAACATGTATGTGGGATCTGAACACACGGGCATTATGGGCTATATGGCGGCCCTTAAAACCCGAAGTACGAAACAGATAGGTTTACTGCCGGTCTTCTCTGTGTGACAATTGACGTCATGAACTTTCCAGTAATCGAATATTGGGAATTTGGATGTCTCTCAAGTAATGTCATTGGCCAGCACGCTGTAAGAAAATTGCTTTGAAACGGAAGAAATGACACCTTAAACAGAGCTAAAATACTGCCACCTACTTTGTAAATCTTGATTCAAAAAGTTCACCTTAACTGGTTTCGACACATCGGCTTCTGGGAGTAGGGTAATGAATGGAAAGTGGTAAATACAAAAGAAATTTAAATTCTGCATCACATCGAAGCATAAGAAAAGCAATAAACAGTTTCGTTTACGCTGGTAAACAAAACTATTAGAGGTTATACATATTTGATGAAGTCCCAGGAAAGTTGTCTCTGCACAGTCTTTAGTAATTACTCTAAATCGGGGATAATATTAATACTGAGAGAAAAGAGATCATGGCAGTTTTTGATGTGAAAAAATCTTTGGCGGTACCTCCTGTTTTTGTACTGAATTAAGACCCTTTGTAATAGTCACGAAAATGCAGGAAATTATTCACAAATACTTATATTTCTGCAATCATACTATTCAACAAATGTTTGAATCAAGAATAAACATTTTATGGGGAGCGAGCAAGGAACTACGCACTCCCGGACGGGGGTAGCTCCCTTAGGAGCACCTTGAAAGTTCAACACCCCAAAACGGGGCATTGAAATTTCAAGAAACGCGAACTGTGGTGATGCGTAACCTCGTGTGTCTGTGTGACCGACTGTCGATTTTAGGTCTGTGAGGGGAAACCGGAGTACACGGAGAAAACCTCACTCCACGGCCCGAGATCGACAACTCGGCACCGAGTGGAAGAAGGCTAGAAAACTTCCTAAATACCTTTTGCTGGATTCGAACCCAGGCCCTTCCATTCGGCGAACAAGCACGCTACAGCTGTGCCACCGTGGACCGCACGAACAGCGAGAGCGAGTCAAGTTTTATTTAGATTCCCCGCAATGGTGGGATCGTTTTAAGTAAGCGAATCATTCATGCCACAAGCAATTTAAAATTGCGAAACTCAAATATCATTAATTAAAATGTGTTAATTTTTTTACTACTAGATTATGTAATTACAAAAATTTATAATAAATACTGAATGTCAAACATCTTGAATACATGCACGCTATCTTTTCATCATATTCGATGACAGCTTTTGTGTGCGTCAAGAACTCAAATCTATTTCACGAAAACGGATTAATAATCATAAAATTGTTCATTTGTTTGGGTCCAGTGAATCTTGATATTTGCTCGAAATTCCGCTTTGACATTCGCGTTTCTATTTATGCTATTTTGGATGAGTTTGTGTAAGTGTACCCTTACAACCACTGCTCTGCATGCGCAGATAGACAGGGTTGCCAAAGATGTGGTTTTGTACGAATCGCGTATGATTATCAAAATGAGACAAACATTGTGATGAATGTCCTTAGTACAGTACTTTTATATTACAGAAAACCGTTGCACGCCGGACTTCAAATACCGTATACAGGCTCAGCTGAAATATTTTCTTTCATATTTCGGGGAGAGATAATAATCCTAAAACTGATTATGATAAGAAACTGGGAGGGGGGGGGGGACCCAAGACTAAAAATAAAATAGAACAGGTCCTGAGCATTCTTGGAAAAAGTATGCTGAAAAAAATATCATCACGCCTTTTGTGGGTGGGGTAGTCCCAATATGTCCTCGTTTAAAAATCGGATAAGTGGATGAATCATTAATGCGAAACACTTTCTGAAATTCAAAAATATTTCTGTTATTACTTGCCCGTTCGGGTGGATTTGGTGTCCAACGGCACCCGGGGTTTCCCCATCTCCGCATTGCTTTCATTGTAGGTGAGAGACAGTACGCTGTCAAGGCCAGAGGTTTAAAAGTGTATGGATATTGTGGTGTGTAGTGTCGTGTACCGTTGTTCTTCTGCCCCTTTAGCCATTGGGACCCGTCGTTTCCATACTTTTCCCCGAGTAGGCAGACCTGGTACCCAGTAGTTTATATTTATTCTGGCAGGCCCTGCCACCTAGTTTCCTGAGATTTCAGTGGCTAGGACCTAAAAAAAAAAAAAAAAAAATCTCTAGGCGGTAGGGTGATCGCTAAGAATGGAAATGCCGAAAGAGTTTGTGTGAGCGAATTTAATTTGGACGTTATTAATTTTTTTAATTTTTATGGGTGCGTACACTAGCATATTAATTAGAGTACAGGAGGGAAAGATAGAAGTATGGGGACGATAGTGAAGGCAACCGCAGAGGTCAGCGAGGCAGGCCCTTGTCGCACATGGTGAAGAGAAGGCGGAAGGTCCGTCTCTTCCCCACACCAATGGAAAATAGGACCACGCAAGACAGAGTGGTTTTGGGAGCCAAAATGGGCGACAGCAGAGCTGTGCTAGGATTCGTCGTGGTGGTGGCACATGGAACAAGGTCCCGTCCAGGAGATGACATGATTCTGCTAGTGTCAGGTCCGTTTAGTCGCACATGGATATAGATTCCGTCAGGTCTCAATTGATAGTGGTTACAGTCCGGTTACTCATGCGATGTGTGTCCCATCTATAGTGTTCATACAGTAATTTCGATAGAGATACTGTTGCTCTTAGGACAATCCTAAGTTGGGTCCGGTGATGACAGAAAGATCTTGCGTGTGGAGCACAGGTCCTGAGCATTCTTGGAAAAAGTATGCTCACGAAATGGAGACGGGTAATCAGGATTCCTCTGATGTCGTCATAGAGAGTGCAGTTGTGCATCAAGTGCTCCTAGGATTCTTGAGCAGCATAGGCGCACAGTGGATTGTTGGTAATTCCCAAGAGTGTCAACTTGCTTCTGATGGCAGGATGGATTAGTAGTGGCAAATGATGCAGGGAAGCAAGATTACACTCATGAGTCAAAATATTATGACGACCTGCCTAAAAGTGTTAGGCCACCTTTCGTCGTGATAACCGCTTGCACCCGGTGTTCTCATGTGTCCTGGGCTAGCTGGACGTCTCTAAGTTCGGAAATGACTAATGCTGCGTTCTACGGCATCCCACAAATTTTCGATGGGGTTGATGTCGATAGAATTTCGTGGCCAAGGGAGTACACAAAATGTGGTCCTTGTGATACGTTGTCTTATTTAAAGCATCCAATGCTATCTCGATATATGGTCACCACGTAGGGCAAAACTTGGTCCGAAACAATGAGGGGTCCAGTGATGTCCATGAAAACGTTCTTCAAGTCAGCCAACTGTGCAGTCTGGTTGCACAGTTGGATGATATTTAATTATTATTATTAAAGAAAGCTACATTTCAGAAGAGCCGTGAAAGATATAATAATATTAAATGAAATATATATAATTCCAAGAGTAAAACTTCAGTAAGTTTCACCAGTTTTCCTGCAAGGAACAGTTTATGCTTTACCATCAACTCGGAGAACTACATGTTTTTCGAAAATTTTATATATATGCAGTGACTATTACTAATATAAAATAACACTAATAATACAATATAATACTAACCCTCACTAATCTGGCAGATGACTCTCATCGATCGGTGCAATAATAAAACTTTGCTTTTTGGAGGCTTGAAATGATGAAACCCATGTTTAGTATCTAAAGCAAAGTTTCCGGCATCCCTCCCTCAATCCCTGCACGTTACTACCAATAATAATATACTAACACTAGGTGGCAGATGACTCTCATCAACCGGTGCAATACTACCACTTTGCTTATTGGAGACTTGAAGTGGTGAAAGCTATCTTTATTACCAGAGCAAACTTTCCGGCATCCCATACCTGCCATCGCCTTCAACCCATGCACGGAACTGAGTACTATTGGTTTTTGACACCTTTCGTGTTTGGGGGTTTCATAAAAAAAAAATCAAATGGGTAATTAGGGAATTGGATTGGATTTCGCTAATCTCTTTGCGTACAAGGTACACACGTTTTATTTTTTTTTTGTGAGAAAGTTTTTTGGAAATTGATGCATTAGGAACATATAAGCTTTAACGTTTCGATGAGTAAAAAGTTTAAATAATCTTAACACAAAGATAATCAAAGAGGTGCATTACATATTGAACAACAGAAAAATGATATTTAGTCCAATATGATTACCACTAGATGTAAGTCGATAATATTTTTTTACAAAGTTATTTTAATTACATACATTCAATTAATTTCGTTTTGTGTCTAATTTATGGCTGCATCTGAACAGGAGTTAATCTCCGCCGGTGCTGAAACAGAAACCTTAAAACCAGTCGTGGTATCATCATCATCAGCCATTTTCAATCCACTGCAGGATTAAGGCCTCTCCAGCAACTTTCCAGTGCCTTCTGTTTTGAGCACTCGCCATCCATTTACTGCCCACAAATTCATGAATTTCATCTATCTATCTCCGCCTTTGTCTTCCAGCTCCTCTTGGGTACCATTCTGTTATTTTTTTAGTCCATTTGTCATCATGTTTTCGAGCTCCGTGCCCTGTCCAAGGCCATTTTAGTTCTTTAGTTTTGATAAGAATGTCCTTTACTTGAGTTTGCTGCCTAATCCATGTGTTTTTCTTCTTATATAACAGTCTGATTCCCAATATAATTCGTTCTATTCTTCGCTGTGTAGTTCTCAGCTTCTCTTCCATTTTTTTGGTGAGTGCCCAAGTTTCACTTCACAGTGAGAAAACTCCTGGGTTTTTCATCCCATTTTGAGTTCTGATTTTTAATTTGTTGCTATTTGATATTTCTTCATGATGTATTGTGTTAATATATTTGAGACCCAATTGTTTGCGGCAAATTTCATTTCCATTTTTTCGTCTTACCCTTGGATTTAACCTCACATGTAGCACTGCGTTTACTATTGCTGCCTTTCCACACCGTGTGGAAAAGGCTTCGGTTCGAATCCGTCAAGACACAATGGAATTTTTATGGCCTTTCTTCCCATTGTGGCTGAAGTAATCGGTTTCGGGCGAGGGTTTCGCGACTCGCTCACTCGTAGGAAACTCCAGCTTTTTGTCCAGCAAACCAGCCATGGAATGGTCGCAATTTAAGATGTCCCATAGTTTACTTGTTTTAAACCCAAAACAACCATTGAATTTAACTTTTTGCTATACACGAAGGAAAACTTCGCAATCCATGACGTTCTCCACAATGCAGTCTTAAAAACTCTGGAAGTTTTTCCGCTGGCAACAGCTCTATTCCAAATTATATCTCAACCAATTTCTCTCTTCAAACGAAAATTCTAATAGAATATAGACTATACCTACCTGACTTCTCAGCCCATCCGATCATTATTCTAAAAAAAAAAAAATAATAATAATTTATGCAGCTCAATTCTGATGAGATTCTTCCACTTGAATCAGATCATCTCGCAGGAGCCTAGTCTTCTGACGCTGCAATTTGCATAACCTAAGCCTTTCTTGGTAAAAGAACCCTTCGTTCTCCTCACTAATCTTGTAGCCCTTGTTTGTACACGCTCAAGCAAATCTACATCCTTCCTAAAACGAGGCCTCCAGACCTGAACGCAGTACTCAAGGCGTGCCTGACCATTGCCTTATACAAAGGGATAATCACCTCCTTTTCCCTATTAGCAAAATTCCTGTATATCATGAACAATACCACGTGACCTGCTCTGGCAGCCTGTATGCATTGCTCAGAAAACTTCATATCTGACTGCACAATTACTCCCAGGTCTTTCATTTTCTACCACGCAGTTGGTACGTTCCTCTGAGGTTACTTCTACCCATATGCAGTACTTTGCATTTGTCAATATTAAACTTCAGTTGCCACTTCTCAGCCCATCTGGCCAACTTTTCTAGATCCTGTTGCAGTAGCACAGTGTCATTAACAACCCTGCCAACCTTAGTATCATCTGCAAACTTGGATATTCAACCTGATGCACCTTCATCAATATCATTGATAAATATGTAAAACAACAGTGAGCCGAACACTGAGAGATACTACTAACAAAATTAGTCCACGAAGAGCAGCGTTCACTGATTACCTCCCTTGTAGCAACTTGCCCTTAATGCCACACTGCTCCAATTTGTACAGTAGCCTTTCCAGAAATCCAAATATATGATATCAGAATTATTTTTTGCATCCAGTTCCTTTTTAACCACGACATAGTATCCAAATTAAATTAGTCTGACACATTATTTTACCCGGAACAGAAATTAAACTAACAGGTCTGTAATTACTTGTGTCACGAATTGAGGACACATTTGCACTTCTCCAGTCCGTGGGAAAAAAAAAACTTGGACTGAGGGGACCTTCCCTCAGTTCAAGTATTCTCTCCTAAACATGGCTAAGGGTTTGCTTACTTCCTCTAATATAACTGGATAGATCCCATCCACTCCAAGTGCTTTTCTTATGTTTAACTTCAACAATTCTCTCAGCTGTTACAAAATCATTTAACTCCCTGTTAGAGTTTGATAAACATCTGGCCCTCTCCTCCCTGAATAACTCTTCATGTGTGAATGTAGATGTAAAATACGCATTTTGGTTTGGCAGCTATCTGAGAATGATCATCTACAGTCAAACCACTGATACAAAGTGGACCGCCCTGATTGAACTCAATTCTTCTAGAGTTTATATAACTAAAGAAGTCTTTTCTGTTTTTCTTTGCATCCATTGCAAAAGATTTCTCATAATCTACCTTCGCTTGCCTCGCCTCCTTTGTGACTTGATTACAGACTAGCTTATATAGTATCTACCATAGGCTTCAATGTCGCCTGATAATTTATATGCATCCCATGCATATAAATTATCATTTGTTTTAGTGTATTTGTTTCAGGTGGTTTAGTGTATGGTCTTGGGGAACAAAGAGTAGCACATCCATAAAAATACTGTCAGGGGAGAAGACAACGAAGAGTTGTCTTCTCCCAGCAACCTGGTGTATCACGATCTCTCCTTTCAGTGTAAGCTCAATAAAAATTTCTTCGCCGGGCGTCTCTTACATTCAAGACAATCCCACAGACATTTTTCAATGATATTGACTTAAGGTTCGTTATCTTCAACAGGTTGTATATGGGCATTAACAAATAAAATAATAATAAGAAATAACGACTGGACGCGACCTCAGATCTTTTCATAGCCCTTGTGGGTGGGAAGGAGGGCGAACCTCCGAACCGTGCTCCGCACGAGGACACCGAATTTGTAACGTCTTATCTCCACCAGACATTGAATTTTGGATTTGCACTACAAAAGTCGTAAGTTGACAAGCAAATTTCATCATCTCGTATCAGATCATTTATTTATAAATTCAATTAATTTACATCAGGAAATTTGTCACTGCTAAATTTCCATCAGATAGGGTGTGTGTGTAAGAGGAGGTACTGCAAAGCTTTAAAAGGGGTAAAAACCCTCTCATCATAAATTGGTTGTAACTGGTAGTCAAGACTTACTTCTTGGAAACTGCGATGGAGAAAATAGAGTTGGAGCAGAAAGGGCAGAACCCATCTAATTTCTAGAAGGATAACCTTGAGACAATTTTCCCAAAGTCCCATGATTTTCGTACGATAAGGACTAATGTAGGAAAGTAATATCCCTCATCGAAACCGCAAAGGTAATTGTGCGCTTTCATTATCTCCACGTATGTGCGAGCTGACGCCATTTTCTGGTTTGGAAGGGGCATTTTTACATGAAATTTCTACTAATGATCTGAGCGAGAATCTGAAAGTTTCTTAATATTCGCTGTTCCAGAGGGAAAGATTATATTGGCTCACAATGTGTGACACTTCACATGGGGAAAGACCTTTGTGCAACGCTGTTCAATCTATTAAGGATCCGATGTTTCATGTCCACGGATATGTTGTGGTGAGTGCCAAGGGTTGTTCATGTTACGATAGGCTCAATATTTTAACCTATGCTCAAATTTTGGAGTAAAGTAAACAATAGAAGTGACTTACAATGAGAATCTGTTTCCTTTGAACAATAATAAGGGATTTGGTTGAATTATTCAGTTAACAATGGAATGCATATCTGGCATAATACGTACGTCACTGCTCTAAGGTATATATACTGTGGGTGTCGGGTGTATCCTTGCCTTGCTACTCGATTAGTACCTTGTAGCGAACGGTATCCAGCGGAGTGAAAGAGGTGAAGCGAGGAACTTTAAAATGGGCTTTTTTTCACTCCGTGGCTGGGTCTGAGGCGTAGATAATAAGTTCTTTTTCCCCAGAAACTGGGGGTTTTCATCTAGCAAAAGAGACAAATCGACCAAAGAACACACTCAATTCACAGACATAAGACACACAGCGCGGCAGATGAATTTAATTATTTCGGTTGGCCTAAAAGTAATAGTTTTTTTGTTTTTTTTTGGAGTTAAACAGGTGATGAAATTTGGTTGAATAATGTAAATCTGCTAGTTTTTCATACTACACTGATGTACAAAACTTAAGGACCGACACTATTTCTAAAGGTTACAACCACAAAATCTTTATTTAAGGTACTCGTTACTGATGAGGGTATATCCAGTCTCAGCAGCGATTGTGGACGTCAGCTAATCTGGAGAGAGGTTGGCACACGGTATCACCCCGCAAACATCACTGAAAGGGGTCGATATGGCGGTTCACGTCTGGGGAGGCGTTAACTTGGATGGACGTACAAAACTCCAGATACTGGAAGGCGGTACTCTAACCGATGCACGCTACTGTACTGAGGTAAGCCTTCCCCACGTGCCTCTGTTCCGAGGTGCCACGGTAATCCATGGGTCCTTAAGATTTGCACATCACTGTATTTGTAAGCCTACATTCAAAATTATAAGTTTAATGAGTGGTATAACCTTCTAATCTTAGAACGTTTCAGATGATTTGTCATAGCAATATCATGTGGGGCGGGTGGAGCAGATCATTGTACGGGAGTCACAGCACTTAAGTCTAGTATGGTACCGAGGTGGAAGTGAGGTGAGGAATTCGGGACGGCGCTCCGTATCCAGTTGGGCAGGAGCGGCAGTGCGTAGCACACGCTTCTTGATTACACGGGGATTCGAGCCCGTGACCACCAACGGAGGGGTCAGAGAATGAACACCGCATACCCCCGGAATAATATGGCCTCATTTGCTATGCTCACCTACAAACGACAACTGAGTTCTGCGGAATTCGGAGAAGGGTGGCGTGGCGGGGCTTTTCTGCATGTGGAAATTTGTGGCGAGGGTGGGTGGGCTGTTATTGCGTACATTTTGAATTTCACAACTCTTTCTTTGTCTTTTATCTGCAGGATATTTGTGTAGGGTGAAGATGTATTTGGGTGTGTACTTGTGATGGTTCGAAGATAGGCCACATTTGCTTGAAAGTTCAGTTTTCTATCTAGTATCAGGCCAAGAAAGCGGACAGTGTTAACCAGAGGAACCGACACATTTTTTATCTTTAACTCAGGATCAGGATGAAATGACCAGAGTTTGCAGAAATGAGTGGTAGTGGATTTTTGTTCAGCAAGATAGTATCCATTGCAGGTAAAGTCCACGATTCTATTCTGTTTAGAGTAATTTTTAACTGTCTTTCGATAGAATTCATATTTTGTGAGTGGCACGATATGGTGAGGTCATCTGCATACATATATATTACATACATAATAGTTTTTGGAAGATCTTCCAATATATTGTTGACGTTAATTGCAAATAGGGTTGGACTCAGTATGGAACCCTGTGGGACACCCTCTTCTCGAATGTGAGATGTTGATAGGAAGTTTTCATATCTGACTTGAAAGGTACGTAACTTTAAAAAGTTCTGTATAATTTGAGGGAGCTAATCTCTCAACACTAATTGATGCATATCTTTGATAATTCCATGACGCCATGTGGTGTCGAATGCTTTCTGAATATCCAGGTTGACCATGACTAAATGTTGTCTCCTGATGAAGTCTTTACGTACGTTGGATTCAATTTTGACAAGTAAATCTAGGGTGGACCTGTTTTTGCGGAAGCCATATTGGTGATGAGAAAGCAGATTTTGGGCGTCTAGAATCCAGCTGAGCCTCTTATGCACCATCCTTTCGAAGACCTTACCCAAACAGCTTGCCCAAAAATAAAACCGGGAAAAGATACCTCTCAAGGTAAAAATTACAGACCAATATCATTGATTTTTACCTTGAGAGGTATCTTTTCCCGGTTTTGTATTGCACAAATATAGGAATGACGCCATGAGAGAGGATATGTGTTTTCTGAGAAGATCCTGTTATAAAATAGCAATAGTGTGTACAGATCAGCTTCACACAGATGTTTAAGCATTCTGTAGTGAATGCCGTCTGGTCCTGCTGCACTGTTTGGAGATTTGCTCAAGGATTCTTTGAGTTCAGCTATAGTAAAAGGCTGGTTATATGGAAGTGGGAGATCAGTTGAAAAATTCAATTTTTTACGTTCTTCATTAGTTTTAATTCTCTGAAAAGCAGTCACATAAGTGGTAGAGGCGGAGATATTATAGAAAGATATCAGAGAAGCTGTTAAAGTTAGCATCATTTAACAGTATTCCAGTGTCAGTTACGCCCCATAACACCTCTAGAGGCGTTATCAGCGAATGGGACTTGCTATCCGTGTCAGAAGAAGAGATAATGCAAGAACTCAGGGAACAAAAAGGGACTCATGCGCGAAAAATAATGACCAAAAAAGATGGCAACCTACTACCAACCAGGTCCATCATTTTGTAATGTAGTACTCCGACACTTCCATCTTCTGTTAAAGCAGGTTATTTAAACTGCAGGATTCGGCCCTACATCCCAAATCCCATTCGCTGCTTTAAGTGCCAGAAGTATGGCCATTCTCAGACGGCATGCCGAGGCGATGCTGTGTGTCCTGTTTGTGACTCTAAGGAGCATTCCCAAGGAGACTGTACAGCTTCCACTCCTACTTGCCCTAACTGTAAAGGACGCCATCCTGTCTTTTCTAAAGCATGTGAACTTTGGAAAACAGGCAAACAAATCCACAAATATAAGGTGGAGCATAAAGTCACATACCCTGAAGCAAGAAAGCAAATACTGTTAACCATGCCTAGCCGATCGTACGCATCAGTCAGTTGCAACTCAAACAGACGCCTCCATAGAACGAAACATTTCATTTGCCACCTGGGCCAAAACTATGCTAACGTGCAATAAAAAATCTACAGATAATGAAACCAGCAACACGCCAATAAGTAACCCAACTGATGCCATCTCAACCTTTCCCGAAAGAACAAAATGTGTTAGTGTTGAAAATAAAAAGACAATGAAACCACGCCATAGCAAAATGGAAATGAAGGTTCAGTCAGGGGACGAAGACGGAACTAGAATTACATGCCAATGATACCATGGACACAGGACGCCCAACCTTTCCCAGAAATGAAAAATCAAAACAAAATAGACAGAAACCTCAGAAAAAACAGTCAGATCAATCTTCCTCAAATAAACCCGATCAATGAACAAATTCCTACAATGGAACTGCAGAGGATTACGCAGTAATATAGATGACCTGAATGATTTACTCATGCAAACTGATGCATTAGGAGTATGCTTACAGGAAACATTTTTATCACCAAAATTTCACTCAAATTCAAAAACTAGACTATGTTTAGGCGAGACAGGGATTCTGACTCTTCTTCTCGTGGTAGGGTAGGTATTCTTGTCAAAACTACCATACCATCAAGACATCTCCAACTAGAAACCTCCCTAGAAGTTGCACCGGTTCGGATAGCAATGGAAATATCGTTAACGCTTGCATCCATTTATATCCCACCTAATTATCCTTGTTCCCAGACTGAACTTGACAACCTTTTAACACAACTGCCACCTCCTGTCTGTTTACTCGGTGATTTCAACGGTCACCATCCATTGTGGGGATCCTCCACTATGAATAAGAGAGGTCAATTAATTGAAACTTTCCTAGATAACCATAATCTGACTGTATTAAACACTGGCTCTCCAACTCATGTTCAATTACCTACAGGTACAACATCTGCCATAGACTTATCCATCTGTTCAGCATCTCCTTTTCCAAGTATGGAATGGTTGGTGTTGAATGATCCATTCCACAGTGACCATTTTCCCATTATCAGCTCAATTCGAACACAGGTCGTATCATGCCCTAAAGCCCGTATATCTTGGAATTTCCACAAAGCAGACTGGAAAAACTACTCTACTTGTGTCCTACTAAACAAACAGTATGTACAGCAACAACATATTAATGACGTAACCGAACACATTACCAGCCATATATTATCAGCCGAAATTTCTATTCCAAGATCCAACCAGAGCAAGCGAGTACACCAAAGCCAGTGGTGGAATCAAGATTGTACCATAGCGAAAATAGAAAAAAACCGTGCTTGGAACCAATTTCACAAATTCCCCACTACTGCCAACCTTATAGTTTTCAAAAAACTGAGAGCCAAAGCAAGACAAATTAGGAAAAAAGCAAAACGTGAGTCCTGGATTAACTTTGCCTCAACTATTAACAAAAATACTGACACTCGGATTATCTGGGAAAAAATACAAGCTCTCAATGGAAAATTTTTACCGTTATAGCCTCCAATAATACAGTGGAATGGTCAGGACCTGTCCTCTCCTACTGACATCGCAAATGCTTTAGCAGAATCTTTGAGTTGTCTTAGAAGTTTCAATTAGAAGGCCTCCAGATTGGAGACGATTAACCATTTTAGGAGCTCCACAAACCGATTCTAAACATTTCTGTATAAGAAAAGGCGATAGTTTGCCAACAGGTTGCGTGAATAATGAATGCATTATAAGAAATGCCGGCACATCTTTATTCTGATTTTCCGTCCGTAGTCGCTTTGGACGTTTCGAGTCATGGTCAATGTTAGGAATTTCTGACCTTGAGCTCGAGGGCTCTAACAGTGGATAGCTACTTATATCCATGTCGGCTCCTTTTGGCCCTGGGGATTTTATCTTTACCACCCAGGTTACCGGCCCCGGCACGACGTAACCAAGCGGCTATTAGTTGTTTTAATAATAAAGAAAACGAAACAGAAAGGTTTCTTTCCTTTCTGGGCCTTTGCATACTTCTTGTAGAACGAAAGAGCTACTTAAATATAAAATATGAAAAAGGGTATTTAGAAATAAACAGAATATATACAATGGCAAAAGCTCTTTAGATAGCTCGCTTTGAAAAACGCACTGAGATCGCTTGGCCCCCGGGGCCTCGGCCCTGGAAAGATTGTGCAAGGCTCAAGGGGTAGAATTTTTTTCAGCCTGGTCTGTACTTGTTAACAAGAGAGACTGCTTCTACAGGAATGGGATACACTTAAATAGAAAGGGTGCAAGATTATTTGCTGATGCTATTGAGGCAGTGTTAGGTGGGTCGGAAAACTGCTATCTTGGGGTGATTCACAGACTAAAAGTTTAAAAGTAGCAGCAGGCAGAGGTGAAGGTGATTCTTGCACTGCTTCTATTGGAATCAGAAGCAGCCTGGAAAACAAGATGCAGGGGATTTCAGAGGCTGCTGGGAGTCATTGCGGTACAAGTAAACACAAGGGTTGGGTTAGGATAGCTAAGAAAAAGAATAGGTGCATGTATACTTGCGTGTACACCAATGCTAGGGGTTTGGTAAATAAATTTGATGAATTTGAGGTATTGCTCAAAACACAAAAGGCAGATATTGTTGGGATATCAGAGACGTGGTCTCACACAGATGTAAGGAATGCAGAACTGGAATTTGGGGAGTACAACGTCTACAGAAAGGAGGAGGGGTTATGCTATTAGTTAAGAAACATAAAATCCAAGGAAGTGAAGCCAGTCGACATTGCTGGGCAGTGCAGCGTCGAGTCAGTGTGGTGTGTCATAAGCATTGGGAGATCAAAATTGAGAGTAGGAGTGTGCTTTAGTCCTAATGACTCTGATGAGTATAATAAGAAACTGTACAGGGAAATAGAGTGGGCCAGTAAATCCAGAGAGTCTTATAATGGGGGATTTTAATTTCGCAGATATTGACTGGAATTTGTGGATTGGTCACTCACACACTAGCAAGGCTTTTGGGGATTTATTGGATGATTGTTTTCTAATTCAGCATGTTCGGGAGGCAACTAGAGGGAGCAATACTCTTGATCTCATTATCAGTAGTGATTATTCATGCATTAAGAATCTGCAGATAGAGGAACGACTATGTGGCAGTGATCACAGTGTGCTGAAGTGGGATTTTCTCAAAGAGGTAACTACCATCAGGAGTAAAGGGAAGGTATATTGCTTTCATAAAGGCGACTACGATGGTCTGAGACACATCTACTAGGTCTACTAGGCTTTACATACCAACCAAAAAATATGGTTCAAGGTTTAGGCCTAAATGGATGTCAGATGGACTAATGGTACACATGGCAGAGAAGAAAAATGCATGGGATACATATAAATTAACACGTGACACAGACGCCTATGATAGATATAAGCGGGTCAGGCAGGCAAAGGCAGATTATGAGAAATCTTTGGCAAAGGATGCAAAGAAAAACAGCACAGATTTCTTTACTTATGTAAATTCTAGAAGGAAGGGAATGAATCATGAGGACTTACTCAGCGAGGGGAAAGCCAGAGGTGTATTCGACTCTGGCAGTAAGCTCGATAATCTTGTAATAACTGAGAGTAAAGTGGAGGAGAAATTGTTGAAGATAAACACAAGAAAGGCACCTGGGGTGGATGGGATCTATCCAGTTATACAAATGTATTAAAGGAGGCAGCATAGGGAGTAAGCAAACCCTTAGCCATAATTATGAGAGCTTCCTCTGACTCAGGGGATGTACCCATAGACTGGAGATGTGCAAATGTCACCCCAATTCACAAAGGAGAATCGAAGGCTGACAAGTAATTAGAGACCTGTGATTTGAACTTCTGTTCCAGGAAAATTAATGGATGCACTGGTTAAAAAAGCATTGCAGGATCATCTAGACAAGACTTCAGTTATAGCTCGGACACAGCATGGTTTTGTTAAGGGGAAGTCTTGCCTGACCAATTTGATTGGATACTGTGATGCAGGGAATAAATTTAATATTATATACTTGGATCTTAGAAAGGCTGTTGCACGTGGAAGACTGCTGAAAAAATTGGAGCAGTGTGGCATTGGAGGCCAATTGCTGCTAGGGATAAAGTTTGATGGGGTGAAGACAGAGAGTGGTAATCAATGGACACTGCTCACCGTGGACTAATGTTATTAGTGGAGTCCTTCAGGGTTCGCAGTTGGGTCCATTATTTTTTTCTGTATTTATAAATAATATTGATGATGGTATATCAAGCTTAATGTCCAAGTTTGCAGACGATACAAAGGTTGGCAGGGTTTTTTAAGGACACTACTGACGCTATGCTGCTGCAACAGGATCTGGAAAGGTGTCAAATGAAGTTTAACATTGACAAATTTAAAGTACTACATATGGGAAACAGCAAACCCAGAGCAAACTATCAACTCTGTGGTACTACACTGGCAGTGGTGGAGAATGAAAAGGACCTGGGGGTAATTGTGCAGGCAGATATGAAGTTCTCTGAGCAGTGCAGACGGTCGACAAGAGTAGCTCATGGTGTCTTGTCAATGATATACAGGAATTTTTCTAGAAGGGATAAGGAGGTGATTATTCCCTTGTATAAGGCAATGGTCAGGCCACACCTTGAGTACTGTATACAGGTCTTGAGGCCTCATTTCAAGAAGGAATGTAGAGCTGCAGGAACGAGTACAGAGACGGGTAGCAAGATTGGTGAATGGAACAAAGAGTTGCTCTTACGATGAAAGGCTTAAGTTTTGCAAATTACAGTGTCTGGAGACTAAGCACCGGCGAGGTGATCTGATAGAGGTGTATAAAGCCTTGAATGGTTTCAGCATGCTCAATGCCGATGGGATTCTTCCTCTTGCTCAGAATAATCACCTGAGAGGGCCTAAATCCAAATTGAGGAAAGACAGATGTAGGATAGACGTGCGGAAATTTTCCTTTAGCCAGCGGGTAGTTCGTTGGTGGAACAGACTTCCATCCCTTATTCTCGAAGTTGATAGCCTAAATAAATTTAAGGCTCAGCTGGACAGGTATTTCGAACGAACGGAGAGGCGAAGTGGAAATTTTTTTTTGGATGATGCTGCATAAGCTTGCTTTCTTGCATCATACGCCTCTACTAATGCTAAATAGTGTTGCCCATCTAGTTAAAGAAATTAATGTACAGTTTTTCGCATCACACTTTGACTTTTGACATTTCTCTGCAAATTTATACGTTTAGTTTATTAAAAATTCACTCCAGACGTTTACACTCTTATCTCACTATTTGCCAGCATGTTCACGTCAGGTCATAGAAAAATACTTGTATCCATTCATAAAGGTATCTTTCGGCAAAGCATGATTTATCCATCTATAGATTTAGGAAGTTTTGTCTTTCGGCATTTTAAAAAAAATTCTAGCTGTGCTCAATCTTGGCGCAGTTTTTTTAAGGTAGAAATAAAAAATAAATACATTTCATTGACGGTTAATTTTAACCATAAATAAATTCAAGGTTTACTTTTTAAATCCCTTTATATTTGCGCAGTTGTGGGAGCCCACGGGTGGCGTCCTGCCCTAAACACTATCCCTTTGGGGCGACTCCGTAGCGAGGTGGGAAGTAGCAGCAGTGCATAGCACACGCTTCTAGATTAGACCGGGGTTCGAGCCCGTCACCACCAAATATGGAGGATGCGGAAAGGTCAGGGAATGACCACCGCATTTCCCGGAGCAATATGGCCTTAGTTGCTAATGCTCCAAAAAAACAACAACAACAACTATCCCTTTATATTTACATATATGCCGATAAAACTATTTATGAGGATCTTCTTGTACTATTTTGTATAATGTTTGAGTTTACTGCATGATTCGTTAGTAGGGGCTGCTTTTCTTTCATTGAAGCAGCCTGCCAGAGTGGAGTCTCTTGGAATTTTGAATCATCTTCATTTTGTGCACTACATATTCAGCAATATGTATTTACTTATTCAGCACTAAACCGGTTATTCGTCAAGCGGAGCAAATCGATATTATAAAGCGAAGCCCAGTGACGGATACTTATGAATATCAACATTCGGCAAGGGTGCTGTACAAGTTTTGTCTAGGAAATTCTTATCGTGTGGTGTTTATTGCCAGACTGTTCTGCGACTCTGCGCCATTTTTCGGGTGTTTTATGGGGCTGTGAATTTACGAAGATGCATTTATAGTTACAGATTTGAATATTACGCTATCGTGGTACTCGGTTATCACTAATGTTTATATTTTCTTCGCTTCTCTTTCGTCGATCGGTCCACTCTTTATTTCAGTTTATAATTGTTGGGAACTCTATAATCACCCGCTGTTCTCTGTCAACTAAACAAAGGAAACAGAAAATGGGTCTGGACATCGACAACTTTCCCATGCATAACTAAATTATGAGCAAAAGCTGTTGCTATTTTTTTTTTTTTGAAATCGGCTAGGAAAATCTTATCTTGTCTTACGGACATTCAAAGAACAAAAATACTTATTGTGCGAGAGTCGACCTTTATGGTCCTGGATTTGATTTTTGAAATGCTTGTCATTACAGCATCGCTTTACATTAATTTTATAACAAAGAGCACACTGTACAATATTGACCAGAAATGCGCACGATCTCATTCGATTGAGTTTATGGAACTTCCATTCTCCTTCCAATCTAAGCTGGGCATTTACATTTGTTCTCAAGATCTCGTACACCCTTTATCCTGTAATTAATTTGGTAAATGTCAGTTTAACAGCTATAAGGGGCGTTCAGACATTCGGCTATACTTGGAAATAATAAGATGCAGTCTGATTAATCCTATGATTTCTTAGTTTATTTTCCACCGTGCTTGGTACATTTTTTTTTTCTTGTTTTATCAAAGTCTTGTTTAAAGCCGAAATTCCTGTTCCACCTTTTAAATCTTCTACAAACATTTAGACATTCTGTAAAAATGTAGTCACATAACATTACCGATACTTGTGACAAAAGGGAAAGGCGATCTATTCCGTTCCAATTCATTTTTTTTATTGTATGCAGAATGCCCTGAGGCTTTTATATTGCAAAGGAGGGGCAATATAAAAGCCTCAGGGCATTTAGTGGCGTCATCTTTCGCCAATAACATTAAACAAATATATATGAATTTGAAGGGAATTGAGAAAAATGCACACGCTGGAATTTTTACAAGAATTAGAATCAACAAAAGGAAGCAACGTACATTTTTATGAATGCCAATCCTTGTTTTGGTTAAAAGTTAATAACTAGTAGCAATTTAGTTGATTTTTACTTTACTACTTGTTAACACGTTTCGAGAAATTTGGAAGTGCTTTAACAGAGAGAGAATTCAGGGTGTGATCCCACTAACTAAACGCAAGAAGACCACCATTACCATTAAATATCAGTTCTTTTCTGTAGGCTGAATAGAGGGATTTACCAGTCAGTTTCGTGATGCTACTGATGGCTAAAGGCATGAAACCGCGCGTTTATTGAAAGTGCTGACTCTCACCAAAAATTAAATTTTAAAAAAATCATATATATGAGAAGAAACCTAAATGCATTATTCGGTTGAAAAAAAAATGATTACTTATTCGTTTTAAGGAATGATACCTTATGTTCTGCTGAATTGGATTAGTGAGAATGGCATAAAAACAAATTCTAACGCAAAGCTATAATAAAATAAATTCCCGCAATTTGGAGTCTCAGAACGTGTTAGGGAAGATGCTGATGCGCCGAAATTTGGTTTAGTATTCTAAATTGAAGACCGCGTTATCATCAATATACCAGAAAAAGTAGGAAGAGAAGAATAAAATCACAAGGCTTTCTTTTATTTAAGATCTTCGCTGTAAACTTAAATCTCTGCCAAGGCATTAAAAGCGGGCGAAACGGCACGATCACATATTTAACATGTATGTGGGATCTGAACACACGGGCATTATGGGCTATATGGCGGCCCTTAAAACCCGAAGTACGAAACAGATAGGTTTACTGCCGGTCTTCTCTGTGTGACAATTGACGTCATGAACTTTCCAGTAATCGAATATTGGGAATTTGGATGTCTCTCAAGTAATGTCATTGGCCAGCACGCTGTAAGAAAATTGCTTTGAAACGGAAGAAATGACACCTTAAACAGAGCTAAAATACTGCCACCTACTTTGTAAATCTTGATTCAAAAAGTTCACCTTAACTGGTTTCGACACATCGGCTTCTGGGAGTAGGGTAATGAATGGAAAGTGGTAAATACAAAAGAAATTTAAATTCTGCATCACATCGAAGCATAAGAAAAGCAATAAACAGTTTCGTTTACGCTGGTAAACAAAACTATTAGAGGTTATACATATTTGATGAAGTCCCAGGAAAGTTGTCTCTGCACAGTCTTTAGTAATTACTCTAAATCGGGGATAATATTAATACTGAGAGAAAAGAGATCATGGCAGTTTTTGATGTGAAAAAATCTTTGGCGGTACCTCCTGTTTTTGTACTGAATTAAGACCCTTTGTAATAGTCACGAAAATGCAGGAAATTATTCACAAATACTTATATTTCTGCAATCATACTATTCAACAAATGTTTGAATCAAGAATAAACATTTTATGGGGAGCGAGCAAGGAACTACGCACTCCCGGACGGGGGTAGCTCCCTTAGGAGCACCTTGAAAGTTCAACACCCCAAAACGGGGCATTGAAATTTCAAGAAACGCGAACTGTGGTGATGCGTAACCTCGTGTGTCTGTGTGACCGACTGTCGATTTTAGGTCTGTGAGGGGAAACCGGAGTACACGGAGAAAACCTCACTCCACGGCCCGAGATCGACAACTCGGCACCGAGTGGAAGAAGGCTAGAAAACTTCCTAAATACCTTTTGCTGGATTCGAACCCAGGCCCTTCCATTCGGCGAACAAGCACGCTACAGCTGTGCCACCGTGGACCGCACGAACAGCGAGAGCGAGTCAAGTTTTATTTAGATTCCCCGCAATGGTGGGATCGTTTTAAGTAAGCGAATCATTCATGCCACAAGCAATTTAAAATTGCGAAACTCAAATATCATTAATTAAAATGTGTTAATTTTTTTACTACTAGATTATGTAATTACAAAAATTTATAATAAATACTGAATGTCAAACATCTTGAATACATGCACGCTATCTTTTCATCATATTCGATGACAGCTTTTGTGTGCGTCAAGAACTCAAATCTATTTCACGAAAACGGATTAATAATCATAAAATTGTTCATTTGTTTGGGTCCAGTGAATCTTGATATTTGCTCGAAATTCCGCTTTGACATTCGCGTTTCTATTTATGCTATTTTGGATGAGTTTGTGTAAGTGTACCCTTACAACCACTGCTCTGCATGCGCAGATAGACAGGGTTGCCAAAGATGTGGTTTTGTACGAATCGCGTATGATTATCAAAATGAGACAAACATTGTGATGAATGTCCTTAGTACAGTACTTTTATATTACAGAAAACCGTTGCACGCCGGACTTCAAATACCGTATACAGGCTCAGCTGAAATATTTTCTTTCATATTTCGGGGAGAGATAATAATCCTAAAACTGATTATGATAAGAAACTGGGAGGGGGGGGGGGACCCAAGACTAAAAATAAAATAGAACAGGTCCTGAGCATTCTTGGAAAAAGTATGCTGAAAAAAATATCATCACGCCTTTTGTGGGTGGGGTAGTCCCAATATGTCCTCGTTTAAAAATCGGATAAGTGGATGAATCATTAATGCGAAACACTTTCTGAAATTCAAAAATATTTCTGTTATTACTTGCCCGTTCGGGTGGATTTGGTGTCCAACGGCACCCGGGGTTTCCCCATCTCCGCATTGCTTTCATTGTAGGTGAGAGACAGTACGCTGTCAAGGCCAGAGGTTTAAAAGTGTATGGATATTGTGGTGTGTAGTGTCGTGTACCGTTGTTCTTCTGCCCCTTTAGCCATTGGGACCCGTCGTTTCCATACTTTTCCCCGAGTAGGCAGACCTGGTACCCAGTAGTTTATATTTATTCTGGCAGGCCCTGCCACCTAGTTTCCTGAGATTTCAGTGGCTAGGACCTAAAAAAAAAAAAAAAAAAATCTCTAGGCGGTAGGGTGATCGCTAAGAATGGAAATGCCGAAAGAGTTTGTGTGAGCGAATTTAATTTGGACGTTATTAATTTTTTTAATTTTTATGGGTGCGTACACTAGCATATTAATTAGAGTACAGGAGGGAAAGATAGAAGTATGGGGACGATAGTGAAGGCAACCGCAGAGGTCAGCGAGGCAGGCCCTTGTCGCACATGGTGAAGAGAAGGCGGAAGGTCCGTCTCTTCCCCACACCAATGGAAAATAGGACCACGCAAGACAGAGTGGTTTTGGGAGCCAAAATGGGCGACAGCAGAGCTGTGCTAGGATTCGTCGTGGTGGTGGCACATGGAACAAGGTCCCGTCCAGGAGATGACATGATTCTGCTAGTGTCAGGTCCGTTTAGTCGCACATGGATATAGATTCCGTCAGGTCTCAATTGATAGTGGTTACAGTCCGGTTACTCATGCGATGTGTGTCCCATCTATAGTGTTCATACAGTAATTTCGATAGAGATACTGTTGCTCTTAGGACAATCCTAAGTTGGGTCCGGTGATGACAGAAAGATCTTGCGTGTGGAGCACAGGTCCTGAGCATTCTTGGAAAAAGTATGCTCACGAAATGGAGACGGGTAATCAGGATTCCTCTGATGTCGTCATAGAGAGTGCAGTTGTGCATCAAGTGCTCCTAGGATTCTTGAGCAGCATAGGCGCACAGTGGATTGTTGGTAATTCCCAAGAGTGTCAACTTGCTTCTGATGGCAGGATGGATTAGTAGTGGCAAATGATGCAGGGAAGCAAGATTACACTCATGAGTCAAAATATTATGACGACCTGCCTAAAAGTGTTAGGCCACCTTTCGTCGTGATAACCGCTTGCACCCGGTGTTCTCATGTGTCCTGGGCTAGCTGGACGTCTCTAAGTTCGGAAATGACTAATGCTGCGTTCTACGGCATCCCACAAATTTTCGATGGGGTTGATGTCGATAGAATTTCGTGGCCAAGGGAGTACACAAAATGTGGTCCTTGTGATACGTTGTCTTATTTAAAGCATCCAATGCTATCTCGATATATGGTCACCACGTAGGGCAAAACTTGGTCCGAAACAATGAGGGGTCCAGTGATGTCCATGAAAACGTTCTTCAAGTCAGCCAACTGTGCAGTCTGGTTGCACAGTTGGATGATATTTAATTATTATTATTAAAGAAAGCTACATTTCAGAAGAGCCGTGAAAGATATAATAATATTAAATGAAATATATATAATTCCAAGAGTAAAACTTCAGTAAGTTTCACCAGTTTTCCTGCAAGGAACAGTTTATGCTTTACCATCAACTCGGAGAACTACATGTTTTTCGAAAATTTTATATATATGCAGTGACTATTACTAATATAAAATAACACTAATAATACAATATAATACTAACCCTCACTAATCTGGCAGATGACTCTCATCGATCGGTGCAATAATAAAACTTTGCTTTTTGGAGGCTTGAAATGATGAAACCCATGTTTAGTATCTAAAGCAAAGTTTCCGGCATCCCTCCCTCAATCCCTGCACGTTACTACCAATAATAATATACTAACACTAGGTGGCAGATGACTCTCATCAACCGGTGCAATACTACCACTTTGCTTATTGGAGACTTGAAGTGGTGAAAGCTATCTTTATTACCAGAGCAAACTTTCCGGCATCCCATACCTGCCATCGCCTTCAACCCATGCACGGAACTGAGTACTATTGGTTTTTGACACCTTTCGTGTTTGGGGGTTTCATAAAAAAAAAATCAAATGGGTAATTAGGGAATTGGATTGGATTTCGCTAATCTCTTTGCGTACAAGGTACACACGTTTTATTTTTTTTTTGTGAGAAAGTTTTTTGGAAATTGATGCATTAGGAACATATAAGCTTTAACGTTTCGATGAGTAAAAAGTTTAAATAATCTTAACACAAAGATAATCAAAGAGGTGCATTACATATTGAACAACAGAAAAATGATATTTAGTCCAATATGATTACCACTAGATGTAAGTCGATAATATTTTTTTACAAAGTTATTTTAATTACATACATTCAATTAATTTCGTTTTGTGTCTAATTTATGGCTGCATCTGAACAGGAGTTAATCTCCGCCGGTGCTGAAACAGAAACCTTAAAACCAGTCGTGGTATCATCATCATCAGCCATTTTCAATCCACTGCAGGATTAAGGCCTCTCCAGCAACTTTCCAGTGCCTTCTGTTTTGAGCACTCGCCATCCATTTACTGCCCACAAATTCATGAATTTCATCTATCTATCTCCGCCTTTGTCTTCCAGCTCCTCTTGGGTACCATTCTGTTATTTTTTTAGTCCATTTGTCATCATGTTTTCGAGCTCCGTGCCCTGTCCAAGGCCATTTTAGTTCTTTAGTTTTGATAAGAATGTCCTTTACTTGAGTTTGCTGCCTAATCCATGTGTTTTTCTTCTTATATAACAGTCTGATTCCCAATATAATTCGTTCTATTCTTCGCTGTGTAGTTCTCAGCTTCTCTTCCATTTTTTTGGTGAGTGCCCAAGTTTCACTTCACAGTGAGAAAACTCCTGGGTTTTTCATCCCATTTTGAGTTCTGATTTTTAATTTGTTGCTATTTGATATTTCTTCATGATGTATTGTGTTAATATATTTGAGACCCAATTGTTTGCGGCAAATTTCATTTCCATTTTTTCGTCTTACCCTTGGATTTAACCTCACATGTAGCACTGCGTTTACTATTGCTGCCTTTCCACACCGTGTGGAAAAGGCTTCGGTTCGAATCCGTCAAGACACAATGGAATTTTTATGGCCTTTCTTCCCATTGTGGCTGAAGTAATCGGTTTCGGGCGAGGGTTTCGCGACTCGCTCACTCGTAGGAAACTCCAGCTTTTTGTCCAGCAAACCAGCCATGGAATGGTCGCAATTTAAGATGTCCCATAGTTTACTTGTTTTAAACCCAAAACAACCATTGAATTTAACTTTTTGCTATACACGAAGGAAAACTTCGCAATCCATGACGTTCTCCACAATGCAGTCTTAAAAACTCTGGAAGTTTTTCCGCTGGCAACAGCTCTATTCCAAATTATATCTCAACCAATTTCTCTCTTCAAACGAAAATTCTAATAGAATATAGACTATACCTACCTGACTTCTCAGCCCATCCGATCATTATTCTAAAAAAAAAAAAATAATAATAATTTATGCAGCTCAATTCTGATGAGATTCTTCCACTTGAATCAGATCATCTCGCAGGAGCCTAGTCTTCTGACGCTGCAATTTGCATAACCTAAGCCTTTCTTGGTAAAAGAACCCTTCGTTCTCCTCACTAATCTTGTAGCCCTTGTTTGTACACGCTCAAGCAAATCTACATCCTTCCTAAAACGAGGCCTCCAGACCTGAACGCAGTACTCAAGGCGTGCCTGACCATTGCCTTATACAAAGGGATAATCACCTCCTTTTCCCTATTAGCAAAATTCCTGTATATCATGAACAATACCACGTGACCTGCTCTGGCAGCCTGTATGCATTGCTCAGAAAACTTCATATCTGACTGCACAATTACTCCCAGGTCTTTCATTTTCTACCACGCAGTTGGTACGTTCCTCTGAGGTTACTTCTACCCATATGCAGTACTTTGCATTTGTCAATATTAAACTTCAGTTGCCACTTCTCAGCCCATCTGGCCAACTTTTCTAGATCCTGTTGCAGTAGCACAGTGTCATTAACAACCCTGCCAACCTTAGTATCATCTGCAAACTTGGATATTCAACCTGATGCACCTTCATCAATATCATTGATAAATATGTAAAACAACAGTGAGCCGAACACTGAGAGATACTACTAACAAAATTAGTCCACGAAGAGCAGCGTTCACTGATTACCTCCCTTGTAGCAACTTGCCCTTAATGCCACACTGCTCCAATTTGTACAGTAGCCTTTCCAGAAATCCAAATATATGATATCAGAATTATTTTTTGCATCCAGTTCCTTTTTAACCACGACATAGTATCCAAATTAAATTAGTCTGACACATTATTTTACCCGGAACAGAAATTAAACTAACAGGTCTGTAATTACTTGTGTCACGAATTGAGGACACATTTGCACTTCTCCAGTCCGTGGGAAAAAAAAAACTTGGACTGAGGGGACCTTCCCTCAGTTCAAGTATTCTCTCCTAAACATGGCTAAGGGTTTGCTTACTTCCTCTAATATAACTGGATAGATCCCATCCACTCCAAGTGCTTTTCTTATGTTTAACTTCAACAATTCTCTCAGCTGTTACAAAATCATTTAACTCCCTGTTAGAGTTTGATAAACATCTGGCCCTCTCCTCCCTGAATAACTCTTCATGTGTGAATGTAGATGTAAAATACGCATTTTGGTTTGGCAGCTATCTGAGAATGATCATCTACAGTCAAACCACTGATACAAAGTGGACCGCCCTGATTGAACTCAATTCTTCTAGAGTTTATATAACTAAAGAAGTCTTTTCTGTTTTTCTTTGCATCCATTGCAAAAGATTTCTCATAATCTACCTTCGCTTGCCTCGCCTCCTTTGTGACTTGATTACAGACTAGCTTATATAGTATCTACCATAGGCTTCAATGTCGCCTGATAATTTATATGCATCCCATGCATATAAATTATCATTTGTTTTAGTGTATTTGTTTCAGGTGGTTTAGTGTATGGTCTTGGGGAACAAAGAGTAGCACATCCATAAAAATACTGTCAGGGGAGAAGACAACGAAGAGTTGTCTTCTCCCAGCAACCTGGTGTATCACGATCTCTCCTTTCAGTGTAAGCTCAATAAAAATTTCTTCGCCGGGCGTCTCTTACATTCAAGACAATCCCACAGACATTTTTCAATGATATTGACTTAAGGTTCGTTATCTTCAACAGGTTGTATATGGGCATTAACAAATAAAATAATAATAAGAAATAACGACTGGACGCGACCTCAGATCTTTTCATAGCCCTTGTGGGTGGGAAGGAGGGCGAACCTCCGAACCGTGCTCCGCACGAGGACACCGAATTTGTAACGTCTTATCTCCACCAGACATTGAATTTTGGATTTGCACTACAAAAGTCGTAAGTTGACAAGCAAATTTCATCATCTCGTATCAGATCATTTATTTATAAATTCAATTAATTTACATCAGGAAATTTGTCACTGCTAAATTTCCATCAGATAGGGTGTGTGTGTAAGAGGAGGTACTGCAAAGCTTTAAAAGGGGTAAAAACCCTCTCATCATAAATTGGTTGTAACTGGTAGTCAAGACTTACTTCTTGGAAACTGCGATGGAGAAAATAGAGTTGGAGCAGAAAGGGCAGAACCCATCTAATTTCTAGAAGGATAACCTTGAGACAATTTTCCCAAAGTCCCATGATTTTCGTACGATAAGGACTAATGTAGGAAAGTAATATCCCTCATCGAAACCGCAAAGGTAATTGTGCGCTTTCATTATCTCCACGTATGTGCGAGCTGACGCCATTTTCTGGTTTGGAAGGGGCATTTTTACATGAAATTTCTACTAATGATCTGAGCGAGAATCTGAAAGTTTCTTAATATTCGCTGTTCCAGAGGGAAAGATTATATTGGCTCACAATGTGTGACACTTCACATGGGGAAAGACCTTTGTGCAACGCTGTTCAATCTATTAAGGATCCGATGTTTCATGTCCACGGATATGTTGTGGTGAGTGCCAAGGGTTGTTCATGTTACGATAGGCTCAATATTTTAACCTATGCTCAAATTTTGGAGTAAAGTAAACAATAGAAGTGACTTACAATGAGAATCTGTTTCCTTTGAACAATAATAAGGGATTTGGTTGAATTATTCAGTTAACAATGGAATGCATATCTGGCATAATACGTACGTCACTGCTCTAAGGTATATATACTGTGGGTGTCGGGTGTATCCTTGCCTTGCTACTCGATTAGTACCTTGTAGCGAACGGTATCCAGCGGAGTGAAAGAGGTGAAGCGAGGAACTTTAAAATGGGCTTTTTTTCACTCCGTGGCTGGGTCTGAGGCGTAGATAATAAGTTCTTTTTCCCCAGAAACTGGGGGTTTTCATCTAGCAAAAGAGACAAATCGACCAAAGAACACACTCAATTCACAGACATAAGACACACAGCGCGGCAGATGAATTTAATTATTTCGGTTGGCCTAAAAGTAATAGTTTTTTTGTTTTTTTTTGGAGTTAAACAGGTGATGAAATTTGGTTGAATAATGTAAATCTGCTAGTTTTTCATACTACACTGATGTACAAAACTTAAGGACCGACACTATTTCTAAAGGTTACAACCACAAAATCTTTATTTAAGGTACTCGTTACTGATGAGGGTATATCCAGTCTCAGCAGCGATTGTGGACGTCAGCTAATCTGGAGAGAGGTTGGCACACGGTATCACCCCGCAAACATCACTGAAAGGGGTCGATATGGCGGTTCACGTCTGGGGAGGCGTTAACTTGGATGGACGTACAAAACTCCAGATACTGGAAGGCGGTACTCTAACCGATGCACGCTACTGTACTGAGGTAAGCCTTCCCCACGTGCCTCTGTTCCGAGGTGCCACGGTAATCCATGGGTCCTTAAGATTTGCACATCACTGTATTTGTAAGCCTACATTCAAAATTATAAGTTTAATGAGTGGTATAACCTTCTAATCTTAGAACGTTTCAGATGATTTGTCATAGCAATATCATGTGGGGCGGGTGGAGCAGATCATTGTACGGGAGTCACAGCACTTAAGTCTAGTATGGTACCGAGGTGGAAGTGAGGTGAGGAATTCGGGACGGCGCTCCGTATCCAGTTGGGCAGGAGCGGCAGTGCGTAGCACACGCTTCTTGATTACACGGGGATTCGAGCCCGTGACCACCAACGGAGGGGTCAGAGAATGAACACCGCATACCCCCGGAATAATATGGCCTCATTTGCTATGCTCACCTACAAACGACAACTGAGTTCTGCGGAATTCGGAGAAGGGTGGCGTGGCGGGGCTTTTCTGCATGTGGAAATTTGTGGCGAGGGTGGGTGGGCTGTTATTGCGTACATTTTGAATTTCACAACTCTTTCTTTGTCTTTTATCTGCAGGATATTTGTGTAGGGTGAAGATGTATTTGGGTGTGTACTTGTGATGGTTCGAAGATAGGCCACATTTGCTTGAAAGTTCAGTTTTCTATCTAGTATCAGGCCAAGAAAGCGGACAGTGTTAACCAGAGGAACCGACACATTTTTTATCTTTAACTCAGGATCAGGATGAAATGACCAGAGTTTGCAGAAATGAGTGGTAGTGGATTTTTGTTCAGCAAGATAGTATCCATTGCAGGTAAAGTCCACGATTCTATTCTGTTTAGAGTAATTTTTAACTGTCTTTCGATAGAATTCATATTTTGTGAGTGGCACGATATGGTGAGGTCATCTGCATACATATATATTACATACATAATAGTTTTTGGAAGATCTTCCAATATATTGTTGACGTTAATTGCAAATAGGGTTGGACTCAGTATGGAACCCTGTGGGACACCCTCTTCTCGAATGTGAGATGTTGATAGGAAGTTGTCATATCTGACTTGAAAGGTACGTAACTTTAAAAAGTTCTGTATAATTTGAGGGAGCTAATCTCTCAACACTAATTGATGCATATCTTTGATAATTCCATGACGCCATGTGGTGTCGAATGCTTTCTGAATATCCAGGTTGACCATGACTAAATGTTGTCTCCTGATGAAGTCTTTACGTACGTTGGATTCAATTTTGACAAGTAAATCTAGGGTGGACCTGTTTTTGCGGAAGCCATATTGGTGATGAGAAAGCAGATTTTGGGCGTCTAGAATCCAGCTGAGCCTCTTATGCACCATCCTTTCGAAGACCTTACCCAAACAGCTTGCCCAAAAATAAAACCGGGAAAAGATACCTCTCAAGGTAAAAATTACAGACCAATATCATTGATTTTTACCTTGAGAGGTATCTTTTCCCGGTTTTGTATTGCACAAATATAGGAATGACGCCATGAGAGAGGATATGTGTTTTCTGAGAAGATCCTGTTATAAAATAGCAATAGTGTGTACAGATCAGCTTCACACAGATGTTTAAGCATTCTGTAGTGAATGCCGTCTGGTCCTGCTGCACTGTTTGGAGATTTGCTCAAGGATTCTTTGAGTTCAGCTATAGTAAAAGGCTGGTTATATGGAAGTGGGAGATCAGTTGAAAAATTCAATTTTTTACGTTCTTCATTAGTTTTAATTCTCTGAAAAGCAGTCACATAAGTGGTAGAGGCGGAGATATTATAGAAAGATATCAGAGAAGCTGTTAAAGTTAGCATCATTTAACAGTATTCCAGTGTCAGTTACGCCCCATAACACCTCTAGAGGCGTTATCAGCGAATGGGACTTGCTATCCGTGTCAGAAGAAGAGATAATGCAAGAACTCAGGGAACAAAAAGGGACTCATGCGCGAAAAATAATGACCAAAAAAGATGGCAACCTACTACCAACCAGGTCCATCATTTTGTAATGTAGTACTCCGACACTTCCATCTTCTGTTAAAGCAGGTTATTTAAACTGCAGGATTCGGCCCTACATCCCAAATCCCATTCGCTGCTTTAAGTGCCAGAAGTATGGCCATTCTCAGACGGCATGCCGAGGCGATGCTGTGTGTCCTGTTTGTGACTCTAAGGAGCATTCCCAAGGAGACTGTACAGCTTCCACTCCTACTTGCCCTAACTGTAAAGGACGCCATCCTGTCTTTTCTAAAGCATGTGAACTTTGGAAAACAGGCAAACAAATCCACAAATATAAGGTGGAGCATAAAGTCACATACCCTGAAGCAAGAAAGCAAATACTGTTAACCATGCCTAGCCGATCGTACGCATCAGTCAGTTGCAACTCAAACAGACGCCTCCATAGAACGAAACATTTCATTTGCCACCTGGGCCAAAACTATGCTAACGTGCAATAAAAAATCTACAGATAATGAAACCAGCAACACGCCAATAAGTAACCCAACTGATGCCATCTCAACCTTTCCCGAAAGAACAAAATGTGTTAGTGTTGAAAATAAAAAGACAATGAAACCACGCCATAGCAAAATGGAAATGAAGGTTCAGTCAGGGGACGAAGACGGAACTAGAATTACATGCCAATGATACCATGGACACAGGACGCCCAACCTTTCCCAGAAATGAAAAATCAAAACAAAATAGACAGAAACCTCAGAAAAAACAGTCAGATCAATCTTCCTCAAATAAACCCGATCAATGAACAAATTCCTACAATGGAACTGCAGAGGATTACGCAGTAATATAGATGACCTGAATGATTTACTCATGCAAACTGATGCATTAGGAGTATGCTTACAGGAAACATTTTTATCACCAAAATTTCACTCAAATTCAAAAACTAGACTATGTTTAGGCGAGACAGGGATTCTGACTCTTCTTCTCGTGGTAGGGTAGGTATTCTTGTCAAAACTACCATACCATCAAGACATCTCCAACTAGAAACCTCCCTAGAAGTTGCACCGGTTCGGATAGCAATGGAAATATCGTTAACGCTTGCATCCATTTATATCCCACCTAATTATCCTTGTTCCCAGACTGAACTTGACAACCTTTTAACACAACTGCCACCTCCTGTCTGTTTACTCGGTGATTTCAACGGTCACCATCCATTGTGGGGATCCTCCACTATGAATAAGAGAGGTCAATTAATTGAAACTTTCCTAGATAACCATAATCTGACTGTATTAAACACTGGCTCTCCAACTCATGTTCAATTACCTACAGGTACAACATCTGCCATAGACTTATCCATCTGTTCAGCATCTCCTTTTCCAAGTATGGAATGGTTGGTGTTGAATGATCCATTCCACAGTGACCATTTTCCCATTATCAGCTCAATTCGAACACAGGTCGTATCATGCCCTAAAGCCCGTATATCTTGGAATTTCCACAAAGCAGACTGGAAAAACTACTCTACTTGTGTCCTACTAAACAAACAGTATGTACAGCAACAACATATTAATGACGTAACCGAACACATTACCAGCCATATATTATCAGCCGAAATTTCTATTCCAAGATCCAACCAGAGCAAGCGAGTACACCAAAGCCAGTGGTGGAATCAAGATTGTACCATAGCGAAAATAGAAAAAAACCGTGCTTGGAACCAATTTCACAAATTCCCCACTACTGCCAACCTTATAGTTTTCAAAAAACTGAGAGCCAAAGCAAGACAAATTAGGAAAAAAGCAAAACGTGAGTCCTGGATTAACTTTGCCTCAACTATTAACAAAAATACTGACACTCGGATTATCTGGGAAAAAATACAAGCTCTCAATGGAAAATTTTTACCGTTATAGCCTCCAATAATACAGTGGAATGGTCAGGACCTGTCCTCTCCTACTGACATCGCAAATGCTTTAGCAGAATCTTTGAGTTGTCTTAGAAGTTTCAATTAGAAGGCCTCCAGATTGGAGACGATTAACCATTTTAGGAGCTCCACAAACCGATTCTAAACATTTCTGTATAAGAAAAGGCGATAGTTTGCCAACAGGTTGCGTGAATAATGAATGCATTATAAGAAATGCCGGCACATCTTTATTCTGATTTTCCGTCCGTAGTCGCTTTGGACGTTTCGAGTCATGGTCAATGTTAGGAATTTCTGACCTTGAGCTCGAGGGCTCTAACAGTGGATAGCTACTTATATCCATGTCGGCTCCTTTTGGCCCTGGGGATTTTATCTTTACCACCCAGGTTACCGGCCCCGGCACGACGTAACCAAGCGGCTATTAGTTGTTTTAATAATAAAGAAAACGAAACAGAAAGGTTTCTTTCCTTTCTGGGCCTTTGCATACTTCTTGTAGAACGAAAGAGCTACTTAAATATAAAATATGAAAAAGGGTATTTAGAAATAAACAGAATATATACAATGGCAAAAGCTCTTTAGATAGCTCGCTTTGAAAAACGCACTGAGATCGCTTGGCCCCCGGGGCCTCCGCCCTGGAAAGATTGTGCAAGGCTCAAGGGGTAGAATTTTTTTCAGCCTGGTCTGTACTTGTTAACAAGAGAGACTGCTTCTACAGGAATGGGATACACTTAAATAGAAAGGGTGCAAGATTATTTGCTGATGCTATTGAGGCAGTGTTAGGTGGGTCGGAAAACTGCTATCTTGGGGTGATTCACAGACTAAAAGTTTAAAAGTAGCAGCAGGCAGAGGTGAAGGTGATTCTTGCACTGCTTCTACTGGAATCAGAAGCATCCTGGAAAACAAGATGCAGGCGACTTCAGAGGCTGCTGGGAGTCATTGCGGTACAAGTAAACACATGTGTTGGGTTAGGATAGCTAAGAAAAAGAACAGGTGCATGTATACTTGCGTGTACACCAATGCTAGGGGTTTGGTAAATAAATTTGATGAATTTGAGGTATTGCTCAAAACACAAAAGGCAGATATTGTTGGGATATCAGAGACGTGGTCTCACACAGATGTAAGGAATGCAGAACTGGAATTTGGGGCGTACAAGGTCTACAGAAAGGAGGAGGGGTTATGCTATTAGTTAAGAAACATAAAATCCAAGGAAGTGAAGCCAGTCGACTTTGCTGGGCAGTGCAGTGTCGAGTTAGTTTGGTGTGACATAAGCATTGGGAGATCAAAATTGAGAGTAGGAGTGTGCTTTAGTCCTAATGACTCTGATGAGTATAATAAGAAACTGTACAGGGAAATAGAGTGGGCTAGTAAATCCAGAGAGTCTTATAATGGGGGATTTTAATTTCGCAGATATTGACTGGAATTCGTGGATTGGTCACTCACACACTAGCAAGGCTTTTGGGGATTTATTGGATGATTGTTTTCTAATTCAGAATGTTCGGGAGGCAACTAGAGGGAGCAATACTCTTGATCTCATTATCAGTAGTGATTATTCATGCATTAAGAATCTGCAGATAGAGGAACGACTAGGTGGCAGTGATCACAGTGTGCTAAAGTGGGATTTTCTCAAAGAGGTAACTGCCATCAGGAGTAAAGGGAAGGTATATTCCTTTCATAAAGGCGACGACGATGGTCTGAGACAGTATTCAAATTCTATACAATGGGACCAAATGATGATATTACCAACAGCAAATTCAAAATGGGAAGCATTCAAAGAATTTATCTTGGAAGCTACTAGGCTTTACATACCAACTAAAAAATATGGTTCAAGGTTTAGGCCTAAATGGATGTCAGATGGACTAATGGGACACATCGTAGAGAAGAAAAATGCATGGGATACATATAAATTAACACGTGACACAGACGCCTATGATAGATATAAGCGGGTCAGGCAGGCAAAGGCAGATTATGAGAAATCTTTGGCAAAGGATGCAAAGAAAAACAGCAAAGATTTCTTTACTTATGTAAACTCTAGAAGGAAGGGAATGAATCATGAGGAGTTACTCAGCGAGGGGAAAGCCAGAGGTGTATTCGACTCTGGCAGTAATCTCGATAATCTTGTAATATCTGAGAGTAAAGTGGAGAAGAAATTGTTGAAGATAAACACAAGAAAGGCACCTGGGGTGGATGGGATCTATCCAGTTATACAAATGTATTAAAGGAGGAAGTCTTGCCTGACCAATTTGATTGGATACTGTGATGCAGGGAATAAATTTGATATTATATACTTGGATCTTAGAAAGGCTGTTGCACGTGGAAGACTGCTGAAAAAATTGGAGCAGTGTGGCATTGGAGGCCAATTGCTGCTATGGATAAAGGTTGAGGGGGAGAAGACAGAGAGTGGTAATCAATGGACACTGCTCATCGTGGACTAATGTTATTAGTGGAGTCCTTCAGGGTTCACAGTTGGGTCCATTATTTTTTTCTGTATTTATAAATAATATTGATGATGGTATATCAAGCTTAATGTCCAAGTTTGCAGACGATACAAAGGTTGGCAGGGTTGTTAAGGACACTACTGACGCTATGCTGCTGCAACACGATCTGGAAAGGTGTCAAATGAAGTTTAACATTGACAAATTTAAAGTACTACATATGGGAAACAGCAACCCCAGAGCAACCTATCAACTCTGTGGTACTACCCTGGCAGTGGTGGAGAATGAAAAGGACCTGGGGATAATTGTGCAGGCAGATATGAAGTTCTCTGAGCAGTGCAGACGGTCGGCAAGAGTAGCTCATGGTGTCTTGCCAATGATATACAGGAATTTTTCTAGAAGGGATAAGGAGGTGATTATTCCCTTGTATAAGGCAATGGTCAGGCCACTAAATAAATAGCCTAAATAAAAAAATAGCCTAAATAAATTTAAGGCTCAGCTGGACAGGTATTTCGAACGAACGGAGAGGTGAAGTGGAAATTTTTTTTTGGCTGATGCTGCATAAGCTTGCTTTCTTGCATCATACGCCTCTACTAATGCTAAATAGTGTTGCCCATCTAGTTAAAGAAATTAATGTACAGTTTTTCGCATTATACTTTGACTTTTGACATTTCTCTGCAAATTTATACGTTTAGTTTATTAAAAATTCACTCCAGACGTTGACACTCTTATCTCACTATTTGCAGGCATGTTCACGTCAGGTCATAGAAAAATTCCTTGTATCCATTCATAAAGGTTTCTTTCGGCAAAGCATGCTTTATCCATCTATAGATTTAGGAAGTTTTGTCTTTCGGCATTTTAAAAAAAATTCTAGCTGTGCTCAATCTTGGCGCAGTTTTTTTAAGGTAGAAATAGAAAATAAATACATTTCATTGACGGTTAATTTTAACCATAAATAAATTCAAGGTTTACTTTTTAAATCCCTTTATATTTGCGCAGTTGTGGGAGCCCACGGGTGGCGTCCTGCCCTAAACACTATCTCTTTGGGGCGACTCCGTAGCCAGGTGGGAAGGAGCAGCAGTGCATAGCACACGCTTCTTGATTAGACCGGGGTTCGAGCCCGTCACCACCAAATATGGAGGATGCGGAAAGGTCAGGGAATGACCACCGCATTTCCCGGAGCAATATGGCCTTAGTTGCTAATGCTCCAAAAAAAACAACAACAACAACTATCCCTTTATATTAACATATATGCCGATAAAACTATTTATGAGGATCTTCTTGTACTATTTTGTATAATGTTTGAGTTTACTGCACGATTCGTTAGTAGGGGTCTGCTTTTCTTTCATTGAAGCAGCCTGCCAGAGTGGAGTCTCTTGGAATTTTGAATCATCTTTATTTTGTGCACTACATATTCAGCAATATGTATTTACTTATTCAGCACTTAACCGGTTATTCGTCAAGCGGGGTAAATCGATATTATAAAGCGAAGCCCAGTGACGGGTACTTATGAATATCAACATTCGGCAAGGGTGCTGTACAAGTTTTGTCTAGGAAATTCTTATCGTGTGGTGTTTATTGCCAGACTGTTCTGCGACTCTTCGCCATTTTTCGGGTGTTTTATGGGGCTGTAATTTACGAAGATGCATTTATAGTTACAGATTTGAATATTACGCTATCGTGGTACTGGTTATCACTAATGTTTATATTTTCTTCGCTTCTCTTTCGTCGATCGGTCCACTCTTTATTTCAGTTTATAATTGTTGGGAACTCTATAATCACCCGCTGTTCTCTGTCAACTAAACAAAGGAAACAGAAAATGAGTCTGGACATCGACAACTTTCCCATGCATAACTAAATTATGAGCAAAAGCTGTTGCCATTTTTTTTTTTTTTTTTTTTTTTTTTTTTTAAATCTTATCTTGTCTTACGGACATTCAAAGAACAAAAATACTTATTGTGCGAGAGTCGACTTTTACGGTCCTGGATTTGATTTTTGAAATGCTTGTCATTACAGCATCGCTTCACATTAATTTTATAACAAAGAGCACACTGTAGAATAGTTACCAGAAATGCGCACGATCTCATTCGATTGAGTTTATGGAACTTCCATTCTCCTTCCACTCTAAGCTGGTCATTTACATTTGTTCTCAAGATCTCGTACACCCTTTCTCCTGTAACTAATTCGGTAAATGTCAGTTTAACAGCTATAAGGGGCGTTCAGACATTCGGCTATACTTGGAATAATAAGATGCAGTCTGATTAATCCTATGATTTCTTAGTTTATTTTCAACCGTGCTTGGTACATTTTTTTTCTCTCTTTATCAAAGTCTTGTTTAAAGCCGAAATTCCTGTTCCACCTTTTAAATCTTCTACAAACATTTAGACATTCTAGGGTTCGAAATGTAAAAATTAACCAAGAATAGTACATCGAGTAGGCACATAACATTACCGATGCTTGTGTCAAAAGGGAAAGGCGATCCAGTCCGTTCCAATTCATTTTTTTTTTTATTTTATACAGAATGGCCTGAGGCTTTTATATTGCAATGGAGGGGCAATATAAAAGCCTCAGGGCATTTAGTGGCGCCATCTTTCGCCAATAACATTAAACAAATATATATGAATTTGAAGGGAATTGAGAAAAATGTACACGCTGGAATTTTTACAAGAATTAGAATCAACAAAAGGAAGCAACGTACATTTTTATGAATGCCAATCCTTGTTTTGGTTAAAAGTTAATAACTAGTAGCAATTTAGTTGATTTTTACTTTACTTCTTGTTAACATGTTTCGAGAAATTTGGAAGTGCTTTAACAGAGAGAGAATTCAGGGTGTGATCCCACTAACTAAACGCAAGAAGACCACCATTAAATATCAGTTCTTCTCTGTAGGCTCTAATAGAGGGATTTACCAGTCAGTTTCGTGATGCTACTGATGGCTAAAGGCATGAAACCGCGCGTTTTTTGAAAGTGCTGACTCTCACCAAAAATTAAATTTAAAAAAAATCATATATATGAGAAGAAACCTAAATGCATTATTCGGTTGAAAAAAAAAAAAAAGTTGATTACTTTTTCGTTTTAAGGAATGATACCTTATGTTCTGCTGAATTGGATTAGTGAGAATGGCATAAAAACAAATTCTAACGCAAAGCTATAATAAAATAAATTCCCGCAATTTGGAGTCTCAGAACGTGTTAGGGAAGATGCTGATGCGCCGAAATTTGGTTTAGTATTCTAAATTGAAGACCGCGTTATCATCAATATACCAGAAAAAGTAGGAAGAGAAGAATAAAATCACAAGGCTTTCTTTTATTTAAGATCTTCGCTGTAAACTTAAATCTCTGCCAAGGCATTAAAAGCGGGCGAAACGGCACGATCACATATTTAACTTGTGTGTGTTATTGTTATTTGATTTTTTTTAGGAGCATTAGCAACTAAGGCCATATTGCTCTGGGGATATGCGGTCGTTATTCCCTGACCTTTCCGCATCCTCCGTATTTGGTGGTGACGGACTCGAACCCCGGTCTAATCAAGAAGCGTGTGCTACGCACTGCTGCTCCTTCCCACCTGGCTACGGAGGCGCCACTTGTGTGTGGGAACTGAACACACTGGAATTATGTGCTACCTGGCGGCCCTTAAAACCCGAAGTACGAAACAGATAGGTTTATTGCCGGTCTTCTCTGTGTGACAATTGACGTCATGAACTTTCCAGTAATCGAATATTGGGAATTTGGAAGTCTGTCAAGTAATGTGATTGGCCAGCACGCTGTAAGAAAATTGCTTTGAAACGGAAGAAATGACACCTTAAACAGAGCTAAAATACTGCCACCTACTTTGTAAATCTTGATTCAAAAAGTTCACCTTAGCTGGTTTCGACACATCGGCTTCTGGGAGTAGGGTAATGAATGGAAAGTGGTAAATACAAAAGAAATTTAAATTCTGCATCACATCGAAGCATAAGAAAAGCAATAAACAGTTTCGTTTACGCTGGTAAACAAAACTATTAGAGGTTATACATAATTGATGAAATCCCAGGAAAGTTGTCTCTGCACAGTCTTTAGTAATTACTCTAAATCGGGGATAATATTAATACTGAGAGAAAAGAGATTATGGCAGTTTTTGATGTGAAAACATCTTTGGCGGTACCTCCTGTTTTTGTACTGAATTAAGACCCTTTGGAATAGTCACGAAAATGCGAGAAATTGTTCACAAATACTTATATTGCTGCAATCATACTATTCAACAAATGTTTGAATCAAGAAAAAACATTTTATGGGGGGCAAGGAACTACCCCCTCCCCGGGCGGGGGTAGCTCCCTTAGGAGAACCTTCAAAGTTCAACACCCCAAAACGGGGCATTGAAATTTCAAGAAACGCGAAGTGTGGTGGTGTGTGACCGACTGTCGATTTTAGGTCTATGAGGGGAAACCGGAGTACCCGGAGAAAACCTCACTCCACGGCCCGAGATCGACAACTCGGCACCGAGTGAAAGAAGGCGGGAAAACTTCCTAAATACCTTCTGCTGGATTCGGACCCAGGCCCTTCCACTCGGCGAAAAAGCACGCTACAACTGTGCCACCGTGGACCGCACGAAGAGTGAGCGCCAGTCAAGTTTTATTTACAGTTTCCCCGCAATGGTGGGATCGTTTTAAGTAAGCGAAACTTTCAGGTCGCGATGTCACAAGCAATTTAAAATTGCGAAACGCAAATATCATTAATTAAAATGTGTGAATTCTTTTACTATTAGATTATGTAATTACAAAAAATTTTAAAAAACACTGAATGTCAAACATCTTGAATACATGCATGCGATCTTTTCATAATATTCGATGATATGTTTTGTGTGCGTCACGAACTCAAATCTATTTCACGAAAACGGGTTAATAACCGTGAAATTCTTTGTTTATTTGTTTGGTTCCAGTGAATCTTTATATTTGCTCGAAATTCCGCTTTGACATTAGCGTTTCTGTTTATGCTATTTTGGATGAGTTTGTGTAAGATGAGTTTGTGCTTGTGTAAGTGTACCCTTACAACCACTGCTCTGCATGCGCAGATAGATAGCGTTGCCAAAGATGTGGTTTTGTGCGAATCGCGTATGATTATCAAAATGAGACAAACATTGTGATGAATGTCCTTAGTACAGTACTTTTATATTACAGAAAACCGTTGCACGCCGGACTTCAAATACCGTATACAGGCTCAGCTGAAATATTTTCTTTCATATTTCGGGGAGAGATAATAATCCTAAAACTGATTATGATAAGAAACTGGGAGGGGGGGGGACCCAAGACTAAAAATAAAATAGAACAGGTCCTGAGCATTCTTGGAAAAAGTATGCTGAAAAAAATATCATCACGCCTTTTGTGGGTGGGGTAGTCCCAATATGACCTCCTTAAAAATCGGAAAAGTGGATGAATCATTAATGCGAAACAATTTCTGAAATACAAAAATATTTCTGTTATTACTTGCCCGTTCGGGTGGAATTGGGGATCTAACAGCACCCGGAGTTTCATCATCTCCGCATTGCTTTCATTGTAGGTGAGAGACAGTACGCTGTCAAGGCCAGAGGTTTAAAAGTGTATAGATATTGTGGTGTGTAGTGTCGTGTACAGTTGTTCTTCTGCGCATTTAGCCATTGGGACCCGCCGTTTCCATACTTTTCCCCGAGTAGGCAGACCTGGTAGCCAGTAGTTTACATTTACTCTGGCAGGCCCTGCCACCTAGTTTCCTGAGATTTCAGTGGCTAGGACCTAAAAAAAAAAAAAACTCTCGGCGGTAGGGTGATCGCTAAGAATGGAAAGGCCGAAAGAGTTTGTGTGAGCGCATTTAATTTGGCGGTTATTAATTTTTTTAATTTTTATGGGTGCGTACACTAGCATATTAATTAGAGTACAGGAGGGAAAGATAGAAGTATGGGGACGATAGTGAAGGCAACCTCAGAAGGTCAGCGAGGCAGGCCCTTGTCTCACAAGGTGAAAAGAAGACGGAAGGTCCGTCTCTTCTCCCCACCAAGGGAAAATAGGACCACGCAAGACAGAGTGGTTTTGGGAGCCAAAATGGGCGACAGCAGAGCTGTGCTAGGATTCGTACTGGTGGTGGCACATGGAACAAGGTCCCGTAGGGAGATGACATGATTCTGGTAGTGTCAGGTCCGTTTAGTCGCACATGGATATAGATTCCGGCAGGTCTCAATTGATAGTGGTTACAGTCCGGTTACTCATGCGATGGGTGTCCCAACTATAGTGTTCATAGAGTAATTTCGATAGAGATACTGTTGCTCTTAGGACAATCCTAAGTTGGGTCAGGTGATGACAGAAGGATCTTGCTCGTGGAGAAGAGGTCCTGAGCATTCTTGGAAAAAGTATGCTCACGAAATGGAGACGGGTGATCAGGATACCTCTGATGTCGTCATAGAGAGTGCAGTTGTGCATCAAGTGCTCCTAGGATTCTTGAGCAGCATAGGCGCACAGTGGATTGTTGGTAATTCCCAAGAGTGTCAACTTGCTTCTGATGGCAGGATGGATTAGTAGTGGCAAATGATGCAGGGAAGCAAGATTACACTCATGAGTCAAAATATTATTACGACCTGCCTAAAAGTGTTAGGCCACCTTTCGTCGTGATTAAAGAACACCGCTTGCACGCGGTGTTCTCATCTATCCTGGGCTAGCTGGACGTCTCTAAGTTCGGAAATGACTAATGCTGCGTTCTAAGGCATCCCACAAATTTTCGATGGGGTTGATGTCGAGAGAATTTGGTGGCCAAGGGAGTACACAAAATGTGGTCTTTGTGATACGTTGTCTTATTTAAAGCATCCAATGCTATCTCGATGTATGGTCACCACTTAGGGCAAAACTTGGTCCAAAACAATGAGGGGTCCAGTGATGTCCATGAAAACGTTCTTCAAGTCAGCCAACTGTGCAGTCTGGTTGCACAGTTGGATGATATTTAATTATTATTATTAAAGAAAGCTACATTTCAGAAGAGCCGTGAAAGATATAATAATATTAAATGAAATATATATAATTCCAAGAGTAAGACTTCAGTAACTTTCAAGAGTTTTCCTGCAAGGAACAGTTTATGCTTTATCATCAACTCCGAGAACTACATGTTTTTAGAAAATTTTTATATATATGCAGTGACTCTTACTAATATAAAATAACACTAATAATACAATATAATTCTAACCCTCACTAATCTGACAGAAGACTCTCATCGTTCGGTGCAATAATACAACTTTGCTTATTGGAGGCTTGAAATGATGAAACCCATGTTTAGTATCTGAAGCAAAGTTTTCGGCATCCCCCCACTTCCTCCCTCAATCCATGCACGTTACTACCAATAATTAAATACTAACACTAGGTGGTAGATGACTCTCATCAACCGGTGCAATACTACCACTTTGCTTATTGGAGACTTGAAGTGGTGAAGTCTATGTTTATTACCAGAGCAAAGTTTCCGGCATCCCATACCTGCCATCTCCTTCAACCCATGCACGGAACTGAGTACTATTGGTTTTTAATACATTTCGTGTTTGGGAGCTTCATAAAAAAAAAAAATCAAATGGGTAATTAGGCAATTGGCTTGGATTTCGCTAATCTCTTTGCGTACAAGGTACACACGAAGTTTTTTTTTTTTTTTTTTTTTTTTTTCGTGAGAAAGGTTTTTTGGAAATTGATGCATTAGGAACATATAAGCTTTAAAGTTTCGATGAGTAAAAAGTTTAAATAATCTTAACACAAAGATAATCAAAGAGGTGCATTACATTTTGAACAACAGAAAACTGATATTTAATCCAATATGATTACCACTATATGTAAGTCGATAATATTTTTTTTACAAAGTTATTTTAATTACATACATTCAATTAATTTCGTTTTGTGTCTAATTTATGGCTGCATCTGAACAGGAGTTAATCTCCGCCGTTGCTGAAACAGAAACCTTAAAACCAGTCGTGCTTTCATCATCATCAGCCATTTTCAATCCACTGCAGGATGAAGGCCTCTCCAGCAACTTTCCAGTGCCTTCTGTTTTAAGCACTAGCCATCCATTTACTGCCCACAAACTCATGAATTTCATCTATCTATCTCCGCCTTTGTCTTCCAGCTCCTCTTGGGTACCATTCGGTTATTTTTTTAGTCCATCTGTCATCATGTCTTCGAGCTCTGTGCCCTGTCCAAGACAATTTTAGTTCTTCAGTTTTGATAAGAATGTCCTTTACTTGAGTTTTTCCCAATATAATTCGTTCCATTCTTCGCTGTGTAGTTCTCAGCTTCTCTTCCATTTTTTTGGTGAGTGTCCAAGTTTCACTTCCGTAAGTCATGGTGGAAAGTATACATTGGTTCATTATTTTACGTTTCAGACAAACTGGGATATTGCTCTTCAGTATGTGATTATATTTCCTGAATGCTGTCCATCCAAAATTTATTCTTCTCTTGACTTCCAGCCATTTATCATTATTACAGCTAATAACTTGTCCCAGATAAGTATATGACTCCAACTTTTCAATTACTGCTCCTTCAATCATTATTTCCCTTTCTGTGGCATACTTGTTCATCATTACTTTTGTTTTAGCCATATTCATATTTAGTCCTAAATCCTTACTAACTGTGCATAACTGATTAAGATTTTCCTCTAGTTCTTTGGGATCGTGGCTTATGACCACAATGTCATCTGCAAATCGTAATTCATTTAGGTACTCTCCGTTCACATTGACTCCTTTCTGCGACCAGCCTAATCTTCTGAAAGCTTCCTCAAGGGCAGCGGTAAACAGCTTCGGAGATATTGTGTCTCCTTGTCAAACTCCTTTCTCGATTTTAAATTTCCTACTGTCTTTGTCTAGTCTAATAAAGGAGGTAGCACTCTCATATATTTTCTTCAAAATCATAATATGTGGGGTATATATGCCTTGTCTTTCTAGTGCCCGAAACATTGCCTTATGCTGTATGGAGTCAAATGCCAGGCATAATGGTGTTTTATATTCATTTGCTTTCTCCATTAGCTGTGATATTACGTGAAGGTGATCCATAGTTGAGAATTCTGTCCTAAAGCCAGCTTGCTCTTTCGGTTGATTTTCATCAAGTATTCTTTCTAATCCGTTAGTAATGACCCTTGTGAACAACTTGTAGATGTGGGATAACAAGCTAATTGGTCTATTCCAATTTTTGATATATCTCCTTTCTTATGCAGCAAAACTATGATTGCATTATTCCACTGCTTAGGCGTCACACCTTTTCGAATGCACTTTGTGAAGAGCCTTGCCAGTTTTTGTGTTATGTCACTTCCTCCCAATTTCAACAACTCTACAGTAACTTCATCTTCCCCCGGGGCTTTCTGATTCTTCAATGCATGTTCTACCTCATCAGGAAGAATATCGGGTATGTCGTATGTGTTGCTACTTTGCAAGCCATCTTCCTCACTGCTGGCATCATTCCCTCGCTCCTTGTATAATTCTCTATAGTAGTCTTCTGCTATTTGAATTATGCCCTCTCTGCTGTTTATAAGTACACCATTGCTATTCTTCAGTTTCAGTATCATTTGTCTTTCTGTATTACTGCTCATGGCTGCTGATTTAAATCCTTTGTTTTCCCTTAATACTTGTTCTACTTTTATTGTGTTAAAGCTTCTTATGTGCTCTCTGAGTCTCTTTCTAATGGCTTTGCATAACTCAGTATACTCAATTTTCTCCCTGTCAGTGTTTTCCTTGCTCTTCATTTGTCGTCTTCGGTTCATCATGACAAGTGTGTCTTGACTAATTTTTTCTTCTTTGGATTTCTGTTTCCCTATAGGTTTCTTGGGCTTTATCACTTTCAGAAAGTTGTAATATTCCTCGTCGATATCTTGGCCCTGAGCAGTCTGCAGAAGCTCAAACTTGTTCTTAAGTTCCAGTGCATACTGTTTTTTCTCATCTTCTGTTATCTCAAAGACCTTTGTATTATTTACTCGAGTCAGTTTTTTTCTTTCCTTTCCTACATCTATATCAAGTGTACATGTTACCATTCTGTGATCACTTCCAATATTTACCTTATTCAGGACGGTAACATCATTCACAATATATCTTCTTTTTGTGAGGATGAAGTCGATTTCATTAGTTGTTAATCCATTTGGACTCTTCCATGTCCACTTTCTGTTCACCCTTTTCTTGAAAAAAGTGTTCATTACTGACAGTCCTTGAGATTCTGCAAATTCCACAAGTCTTTCACCTCTTCCGAAATTTCCTATAGTTCCCCTTTCTGCGGTGTTTTGCCTTTTTCCAACCTTAGCATTGAAGTCCCCCATAATAATAGTGTAGTGGTTTTTCTGCTCATCTAGAAGACTCTCAATTTCGGTGTACATTTCTTCAACCTCTTCATCATCATGGCTCGATGTTAGTGCATAAATCATTATAACCTTTAGCTTGTATCTCTTAGAAATCTTGAGTATTAGTCTTGACACCCTTGGTGATGTGCTTTTGAATTCCAAAATGTTGTTTTTAAAATCTTTATGGACCAGAAACCCAACTCCACCTTCACTCCTTTCACTGTTTCCATTGGTGTACAGCAGATTTCCACTTGATAAACTTATAAGGGATTCATTTCTTCTTCTTGTTTCAGCCAAACCGATGATATTCCAATTCGTATTTTCTAATTCCTTTTCCAGCTCTAATATCCTGTCTTCGCCGATGAGCGATCTTACGTTATAACAGGACAAGTTCAGTTTCCGTGCATGGCAGCCTGGTCGTACCCAGAGATTCTTAGCACTCTCTGCTTCCACTCTGATCCTCTGGCTGCCGTAAGAGGGGGAGTGCAAGCTGCTGGGGGCTGAGGGCCATTTGTTTTGTCGTGCTGTCATATGCTGGAGGGTTTGGTCTTTTCCTCTTCACGCTGACCAGGCGTCTTGAAGAGAACCACTCTACACGTTCGTTGCCACCTAAGTGACGTAACAGGGCTTACCATCGAGAAGGTGTGCATGAGTGGATAACCGGACTTCTCCTAAATCTTCTGTAATAGAGAGATATTGGATCCATCAGTGTTTTAGGCTGAGTATCTGATAACACACAGGATACCTGTTCCCCTCTATAGGTTTAATTTTGAAGACTTAAAAAAAAAAAAAACACGTACACACACAGAGAATCTTTATAACTTTAAAAACTTCGTTTTCATATAAAACTGAAAACGATAATCACATGGAAAGCTTAAGTCGTGGTAATGCGTTGTCAACTGGCCACTTAGCAAGGAAGAAGTGAGAATCAGGAAAGTCCCGAATCGGCATGCTGGTGCTAGCGCGCGCGCACACCAAACAGACAAGTAAAAATAATAAGAATAAAGATGAATCTATTTCGTAGCTAATGGCATTTGATGATAACTAAGATAACCTAGCTTATTAAATATTTTATACTGGCATTAAAATAGCCAACCTCAATTTGTAAAAAAAAAAAAACTTGTATTATTATGTAATTGAGCAGAAATATATCCTCATTATATTTATGTAACTTGCATAATGAGGGACAGATTAAAGTTCTGTCCTGAACTTTTATTCTTTTAAACTTGAGAATAAGTTTAATTTTGAAGACTTAAAAAAAAAAAAAAAAACACATACACACACAGAGAATCTTTATCACTTTAAAAACTTCGTTTTCATATAAAACTGAAAATGATAATCACATGGAAAGCTTAATTTCTAAATCTGTTTTTAGTTTTTATTGGTGTCTCCTTCAATTTATCTTAAGAACTCTACATGTCATATTTCTCCTGCTTCACAGTGAGAAAACTCCTGGGTTTTTCATCCCTTTTTGAGTTCTGATTTTTAATTTGTTGCTATTTGATATTTCTTCATGATGTATTGTGTTAATATATTTGAGACCCAATTGTTTGCGGCAAATTTCATTTCCATTTGTTCGTCTTACCCGTTGGATTTAACCTCACATGTAGCACTGCGTTTACTATTGCTGCCTTTCCACACCGTGCGGAAAAGGCTTCGGTTAGAATCCCTCAAGACACAATGGAATTTTTCTGGCCTTGCTTCCCATTGTGGCTGAAGTAATCGGTTTCGGGCGAAGGTTTCACGACTCTCTCACTCGTAGGAAACTCAAGCTTTTTGTCCAGCAAACCAGCCATGGAATGGTCGCAATTTAAGATGTCCCATAGTTTACTTGTTTTAAACCATTGAATTTAACTTTTTGCTATACACGAAGGAAAACTTCGCAATCCATGACGTTCTCCACAATGCAATCTTAAAAACTCGGGAAGTTTTTCCGCTGGCAACAGCTCTATTCCAAATTATATCTCAACCAATTTCTCTCTTCAAACAAAAATTCTAATAGAATATAGCCTATACCTACCTGACTGCTCAGTCCATCTGATCATTATTCTAAAAAAAATAATAATAATAATTTATGCAGCTCAATTTTAATGAGATTTTTCCACTTGAATCAGATCATCTCGCAGGAGCCTAGTCTCCTGACGCTGCAATTTGCATAACTTAAGCCTTTCTTGGTAAAGGAACCCTTCGTTCTCCTCACTAATCTTGTAGCCCTTGTTTGTACACGCTCAAGCAAATCTACATCCTTCCTAAAACGAGGCCTCCAGACCTGAACGCAGTACTCAAGGCGTGCCTGGCCATTGCCTTATACAAAGGGATAATCACCTCCTTTTCCCTATTAGCAAAATTCCTAAATATCATGAACAATACCCCGTGACCTGCTCTGGCAGCCTGTATGCATTGCTCAGAAAACTTCATATCTGACTGCACAATTACTCCCAGGTCTTTCATTTTCTACCACGCAGTTGGTACGTTCCTCTGAGGTTACTTCTACCCATATGCAGTACTTTGCATTTGTCAATATTAAACTTCAGTTGCCACTTCTCAGCCCATCTGGCCAACTTTTCTAGATCCTGTTGCAGTAGCACACTATCATTAACAACCCTGCCAACCTTAGTATCATCTGAAAACTTGGATATTAAACCTGATGTACCTTCATCAATATCATTGATAAATATGCAAAACTACAGTGGGCCAAACACCGAGAGTACTACTAATAAAATTAGTCCACTGATTACCTCCCTTGTAGCAACTTGCCCTTAATGCCATTCTGCTCCAATTTGTACAGTAGCCTTTCATGCGCAACAGTATCAAAGGCTTTCCTGAAATCCAAATATATGATATCAGAATTATTTTTTGCATCCAGTTCCTTTGTAACCACGATATAGTAGTATCCAATCAAATTAGTCTGACAAGACTTTCCCAAAACAAACCCATGCTGTGTCTGAATTATTGCTGCAGTCTTGTCTAGATGATCCTGCAGTGCATCTTTAACCAGCGACTCCATTATTTTACCCGGAACAGAAGTTAAACTAACAGGTCTGTAATTACTCGTGTCACCCTTCCATCCCCCTTTATGAATTGAGGATACATTTGCACATCTCCAGTCCGTGGGGACTTCCCCTGAGTCCAAGTATTCTCTCCTAAACATGGCTAAGGGTTTGCATACTTCTTTTAATATAACTGGATAGATCCCATCTACTCCAGGTGCCTTTCTTATGTTTAACTTCAACAATTTCTCTCAGCTGTTACAAAATCATTTAACTCCCTGTTAGAGTTTGATAAACATCCGGCCCTCTCCTCCCTGAATAACTCCTCATGTGTGAATGTAGATGTAAAATACGCATTTAGTTTGGCAGCTATCTGAGAATGATCATTTACTGTCAAACCACTGATATCAAGTAGACCACCCTGATTGAACTCAATTCTTGTAGAGTTTATATAAGTAAAGAAGTCTTTGCATCCATTGCCAAAGATTTCTCACAGTCTGCCTTCGCTTGCCTAACCTCCTTTGTGACTTGATTACAGACTAGCTTATATCTACCATAGGCTTCTGTGTCGCCTGATAATTTATATGCATCCCATGCATTTTTTTTTCTGCCACGAGTCTGATTAGTTCATCTGACATACATTTAGGCCTAAACCTTGAACAGTATTTCTTAATCGGTATGTACTCCTGCCGGAGGGAGGTGGTTTGGTGTAGGGTCTTGGGGAACAAAGAGTAGCACATCCATAAAAATACTGTCAGGGGAGAAGACAACGAAGAGTGATTGTGTCATTGTAATTGCATGAAATATCTGTATTTTTGTGAAAGCGAGCACACTCAACTGAATGTGACTAGAATTACAGGTAGCCCCTCTTGCGCAATTAGTAAGAGATGAACGTTGGGGATTTAGGGTAATATCAATTGCATATTCAGCCAGATATTTTTGAGCAGCAAAGGAAAGACGTGATCTGCCTTTTAAGATCATTCCTCAAAAGAATGAGACGACATTCTGAGCATGATTTTGCTATGAAAACGATATCAAATAATTTTGATCAGAAGATAACAAATTTATTCATACTGTCCTCAAGAGAAAGAAAGACATTAAGCTCTATTGGTTCGTATAAGAACCTGTCATACAATTAGATTAGGAGCAGATGACTGAAAACAAATTTTCTTGAATAGTCACTATTTTATATTTCACGACGTTTGGAAAAGGCTTGGGTTCGAATCCCGTGAGAGACGAAAGTAATGATCCGTCTGTCCCCCATCTCTCAGCAATTTCGCGTTTTATAATGGTGTGATGCCTGATAATATTAATTGCTTTAGCACAGAAAAAATAAAACCCATAATTTTAATTAATATAAAACTTCGAGAGAGAATTTTCGGAAAATCTACCCTACGCAGAAAACTGTGTTTGATTTATAATTCCACAATGCGACCTATTCGTCCAGATATTATTGACATTTCGGATGGCTGGAAGTAGACGAAACTACCAAAGCGTGTAGTAGACTTATTGGGGTAAGATGGGCGATTTAGAAGCTGATATGGCTCGACTTCAGGCGTGAAAAACGCTGGAAATAACGACACTTGCTACAATTACTAGATTTGTGGTTGAATGATTCTCTTAAACTTTTTTGACACAAAGGGCTCGTGAAGGTACCCACTTCATACATAATGAAAGCTACGAGATCACTGGAAGTGTTAAATCCGAACTTGTGGCACACACCTATTATTAAAAATAGAAAGACAACCCTTTTACTTTTAATATTAGATTCGTATGACGTAGTAACCAGCAGCCATTGGGCTGTAATTAATGTCAGTGATACATAGATTAAATCTCTTGCAGAAGAGATTTAATGCAATGAGCATAGGGAAAACCACACCCTTAGGATCACTTCTGACTTTAACTTAACAAATCCACGAAGTATCTTCTTTTTAACTATGTGTATGCTTCACACAAGGGAAAAGCATGAATTCCCAGCCATTTATGGCTCTTAAAAATCCGTTTAAACCATTTAATGATCATCAGTTTGGGATGCACTCTGAAAGACATTCTCGTGCTAGATACTTAACCCACACGGAGTCAGAGGTCACTTCATCTGTTAAAATATTTTGCTACAACAGTGCCAACACTCCAAACCCAGGACATTCAGATTCGAAAATAAATTGAATGGAGATGTAAGTGATGGGCATCATAACCTTCACATTGCGAAGGATTTTCTTGTTGCTTACCATAAATACCGGCGTGATTACACGACAAGCACAAATTGCTACCTCAGAACACTGTTTATGGCCAGACCAACTGCAATGATTGTGCTAGTGAAGGACTTATGTTTCAAATTATAGCCAAAATTGTATCCCTTTCCAATCTGACTTTATTCTCCTATGATCTGTTGTCATATCTTGGGTCAGGTTATTTTTCTTTACGTTTAACTTCATAATGAAAGAAAGAGTATTTTTTTGTAAAATGTCTAAACAAGCTGTTTGTTTGGTTTTTAGGAGTATTTGCAAATAAGGCCATATTGCTCCGGGAATATGCGGTGGTCATTCCCTGACCTTTCCGCATCCTCCGTATTTGGTGGTGACGAGCTCGAACCCCGGTCTAATCAAGAATCGTGTGCTGCGCACTGCTGCTTCTTCCCACCTGGCTACGGAGGCGCCTAAACAAGCAGAAATAGATTGCCTATCCACAGGATCAGGAGCTTGGTGTTCTTTTAGAACAGTATAATAGAAATAAACTAAATACATTATCTGTATTCATTATTTACCGTTATAAAAGAGAAACAAGGCATGTTGGAGTGTGAAGTTGGTATCTAAGAGGATATCTTCCTTTCTTATCTGAACTCATTAGTGGTCAAAGTGACTAGAAATAATCTTAACTAATTTTACAAAACTTGATTCATGTGGAGAATTAGCAATCTCACTACTCTGTATCTTTCAAGCCAAGCCACTTTCCTTTCATTATATTACAACTTTCTGTTGGATAACATTAAACTTTTCGTCTCCTACCTGAGATCTAGAAGAACAATACATATACCATTCTGTGTAGGAATTCCAAAGTAGCCGATGATTGAAGTGAATAAGGTAACGTGTTCCAGGAGTGAAAATTATCACTTGTAAAAATTAACAATTTTTACATGTGTTAAGTATTAACAATCACTTGTAAAAATTTAGTGGAAATACTTCCTGAGATTTTCAGAACAATCAACATGTAATAAGTCAACTTCAAGCAGTATCAATTATTAAATTGACCTTAAAACATATATTCCAGTATAGGAATATTTAGCCTAATTTTTTTGTTCTCTTTTACTCTCTAGCTAGTACGCGTATCATGGGGCGTGCTAGCACGCGTCACATTCCATGTTACACGTGAAGCATGAATTACTATATCAGGGTGACAGTGTTGAGTTTCTGAGATATGAATAAATGCGATACAAATATAAAAGCATATACTTGATTATAAATAATGTTAGAATATGGCAAACTATTACATTCACAACTTATTGTCGCTCAAAACGAAAGCTCTCCTTTTAATGAGATATGCTGGTGTGAAGTTCAATGTGTCCATGACAGGCAATTTTAACGACCTCAATTAATTTATTCGCAGTCTACAATAATCCCCCTAAAGTACCTTTACAAGAAGAGTTGGCTGCCTGATTTCTTACTACAAACAAATAGAGACATAAAAATCTGATTCGAACCTGTATATGATGATTTCAGAGAAAGAACTCTTGAAAACTTCAGATGTTTATTGGTTGCATAGCCTAGAAACCGCTCGATCTTTTGGCTCGCGGATTCGAGCCAGGGTTTGTTATCGAGAACTTGATTTCCAAAGCGGACTACCGCTCTCTCGCACCTGACACAATATTGAACAGTAGCCACGACATGCTTCTTGATGCAAATAATTTAATTTTATCTGCCAAAAAGTTTTCCCGAAGTCTCCTCTGCGTGCGTGGAATAATATAACAACTGTGCCCGATGTTGTTCTTCACTCTCACAAGTTCGGTCCAGTTAAAGTAGTTGGTTTGACGCTGCTTTATTTCATTTACAGCACTTCGCGACATCAAGTAGCTTAACTTTGACACAAGTGATGAATGCTGTTTGTATTTCAAATGCTCACAACGCCATATGAAATTCAACCATGCGTCAAAATAGAGCTATTCTTTACATTCTGCGGATACCAGCTTACTTACAATCAGGAACAAGCACGTGTGGAATTAAATTGCAAGAAAAGATACGAAGGTCGTTTCCAATAAATGTGGAGTAAATCAGCAAAAGTATCTTTTCGACACTTGTGCAATTTTTTCTTCTGTCCTGTCCCTATTATTGGCACCACGCTAAAAACCTGAACGATTATATCTGTAGATGTCAAAAGAGCTTTCTCTGATTACAAATTAATTCTCTCTGGCAAAAGTCTCAACTTAAAAAAAAAAAAAAAATAGGCATTATTGTAAACTAACGTAATCTTATTTTAAAAATATTTAAATTTCTTTTTTGCAAAAATATATTGTCATTAAAGTATAAATCTACATAAAAGAAAACTTCGCTTATTTTAAATTACATAATATCGATTATTTTAAGGGCAGTTCCTTTTTGATCTTAGAAATAAACACTTTTACCAGTAAATTTTAATTAAAAATTATTGTTAATGCAATTTTACTTCTCTGATATCTCTTCGTTTTAATATTTCAGATTAGACGAACAAAAAACTGCTTTCTTTTTAAAAATTGAACGTAAATAAGTACGATTTATTTATTATAATTTTATTTGTAGGTTACTTCCATTTATATATGAATATTACTTTTCTTTGATGTACTTAAAAGAAAATAGTTTACATCTTAATTTCCGTCCATGTTGGCTAAAAGAAATAAAGTGAACTTTGTATTTGAAAAATAATGTAGTTGGATTATTTAAAATAATAATAATGATATGGAAGCCCAAATAATTAAAGAAGAAACATTTGCTTTTTTGCTTACCGGGCTTCGTGATGTGGAATAACTGGTGAAACAAACCATACACAATGGTTGATAATTGTTGTTATGATTTATTATCCTTGATGTTTAATGTATATTGAACAAAAAACGGATTCTGCTAAAAGGCACTCTAACTAAATCACTGCTATATATATAATAAGAAAATTGGGTTGCAAAGAAATGGTGAAAATTCAATGAAGTGTGAATAAATTCCGAAAGATGGAAGCACCTTACTCACCATTGAGTTACTAACAGGTGCTCGAAAATCGATGCTTCTACGTAAATCTGTGAAAATTTAGGTGGATTATTTAAATATTCATTATTGATGATTGTGGTCTTTTGAAAAAGAGTAGAAGTAGTTTGATGTATGATAATGCCAGAATATATCTATCCATCAGTTGTAAAAGTTAATTTACTTCGAAGATACACACAACTGATTTTATAGCCATTCTTCTGTTTCTGTCTATGCTTTACTAAGAGGGGAAAATTATGTCATATACTTTGATAACTAAGATAACGTATAATTTATTGGCTGTTTGGTGTTCATAAAACTTTTACCGATGGTCAGATTAGTATTAGCAATGGCCACATGGTGCACCAGTCAAAAAATATATATAATAATAAATACATAGCAATAATTAATAAAAAAAGAGAAAAGGAAATGGACAACCTAAGCGTTTCCCTCCTCCCGTACGTAATTATCCAGCTGAACTTTTAATTTCCCCAAACTGTCAGCCTCTACCACCCATGTGGGTAACTTATTCCAGTAATTTATAACTCGCTGACTAAAATAAAATTTCCTGCAATTCAGTCTAAACAACTTCCCCCGTAACTTGAAATTATGGCCCCTAACTCTAGAATCATTTATAATCGTGAACATATCATCCTCATTCATTTTACTGATGCCTCTCAGATCCTTAAACACCTCAATCAAGTCTACTCTAAAGTGCCTAGTTTCCAAGCTCTCCAACCCACATATTTGAAGTCATTCCTCATATGGACGCCCTTTTGCCGATCTCACCAGGCGAGTTACCCGTCTTTGGACTCCTTCAAGAAGAACAATGTCTTTCTTTAGGTGCTGTCTCCATACTTGAACACAGTATTCCAAGTGTGGTCTAACAATAGCCTTATATAATGGGATTATGACGTCCTTATCTCTACTAGCGATTGTTCGATACATCATCGATAGGACACCATGGGCCCTCCTTGCAACCATGTGTAATGGGCAGTACCTAGAACATCTGTTCAACTCCGCTTCGTATCTCTGTGAAGAACAGTATCACTGCAAAGGGGCCAGGTGTGTGTTCTGTTGTTGTGCCTGGCCACTTGCCTGCCCAGAAGCATCAGTCACCTGGACAGATGATTCTGGATACTCGTCCACACCATGGGAAGGTGGGCCAGTCCCAGTAAAAGACGTACTGTCTCAAAAGAGAGCTGATCCACCTAGTGTTGCCAGGATCCTCTGGGGGCCCATTCCAGAGGGGGGAAAGGGAGAGCGGGAAAAAAGTCACCCGTGGTGCAGGTTATGAAGAAAAAATAATAATAATCAATAAATAAATAAAAGGAAAAAGAAAAATAATAAATAAAAAAATAATAATACAATAGATAAAAAAAAACGATTGATACTGATTAGTAAAAATAAGTAAACAATAAATTTCAATAAGGCCATATCTAAATGGCAAATTAAGCAGGAAAAAAAATATAATAATAAATAAATAATTACAAAATATATATTTAGTGCGTTTGAGGGGGGAAAAAAGCTGCACCGGATTAACTAACTCCAGGTAGGACGCGACGAAAAAAAAAAATAAAAAATAATAAGAAAAGAGAGAAAAAAAAAGTTTTTCACTATGGACTTTCAGTTCGCTGCATGAGTATTTCTAGTGCGTCTTGCTTCAGCATGGATTTCACCTTCTACGCTCGAAGACTTGTGCAGCATAAGTCTGGTGTTCGGAGTAGGAGATCCGGTTGATGCTCAGTGATGTTTGGTACTGCCTGTGTAACAGTTCTTCTGATGTCTTCATACAGCGGACATTCAAGTAGGAGATGCTTCCAGTTCTTCTTTTCTACGCAGAAACAGCTATCTGTTGTAGACAGTCCCAGCTGAAAAAGCTTCTCGTTGAGGGAGCCATGTCCAGTGACAAAGGAGGATTCCAAGGTCAGCGTTTACTGCAACGAAAACGTAACAGTTTTCGTTGCAGTAAACGAGACCTCTGGAAGGAATTTTCTAGTGACAGCGCCTGTTACAGAGGTATCCCATCTTGTCTACCAAATGCTTATTAGTTCATTGTAGCACCTGAGTCTGTCGGCTTTGGAGTTGCTGTTTAGATCCAGTTCAATTTCAAGGATTTTAGTTGAAATTTTCTTCTTGATCCTGAAGTTTAGACCTCGATAGAAGACGTACAAATCCAGTGGTAATGTTCCAGTAATCACTTTAATGGCAGCTGTGGCACTGTCCGGCAAATTCTATGAGCAGACAAAAGCATGCTTCGCTGGATGGAGTTATGTTTGTCTCTCATTTTGACTAGCTTCACTCTATGAAACCACGCTCCAGCTGCATATGTCACAATAGGCAAAAAGACAGCTCTGTAGTATTCCTTGCAACCAGTCTACAATGGTTGGAGAACTTAGTCTGACCGTATCGTAACACCCAAGTCCTTTTCCTCTACTACCGGGTTTAGTTCAACTCCGCCAAGTGTGTAAGTTATTTTGGGATTACTGTTCCCCAGGTGCAATACCTTACACTTTGCTGGATGACCTAGATAGACTTCAGGTATGGTCAGAAAAATGGCAGCTATGCTTTAATCCAGCAAAGTGTAAGGAAATTAATGGAAATTAAAAACAACAGTAGTCCTAATACTTCCTATCAAATTGTTTTTCCATACTTTGGTGAACGCATTTGCACTCCGTGCTGGGTATTCGCTCAAATGGGTTGGAGGCTAGCTGGTCGGACGTGTTTGCCTTAGCTCTGCAGGCTGTTGATTGCTGTGCTAATTTAATGAGTTTAATCCAATCGTCATCGTTTATTTTGTGTTCAATTGTGTTTTCAAAGTTATATTAATATTTGATCAGAGTTATTTACTAATCAAATTGTTAATTCCTTAACCTGGCGAAATTGCGATCTAATTACAGTGAAAAAAGCAATAACGCAGTATTACTGACGACTGATTTGTAGGTAGTGTTTATTGCTAAAGTTGATAAGTTAATAGAATTGATCTTCTTGCCTACATTATATGCGATTACTTCGGATATTATTTTCCCCTACACTGCAGCATGGAGGGGAAATCGACGAGAAAATCATTACAATGTGGGGGGATGAGGCTTTGGAGTTCCCACGTTGAATTCAGAACAAATTAAGAACTTAGAAGGTAAATATCTCAAGGAAAAAAGTACTAAAGTTGTGAATACAGTGTCAAATTTGGATGGTTTGCAAGGAACAAGTGATGTTGCCCAGCAAAATACTGTTCAGGTAGATGTAGTTGGAGAAATTACAAGTGTGACAACTGAACAGGGGGTGCAAATAAGTGATGAACTAGATGTTGATATTCAAGGTTTGGCCGAGGTTGGGTTTGATGATTTTACAGATCTTAATGTAGATGGTGATTTTGATAGCTTATATGGAGATATTGCGAGAAGAAGTACCGGAACCAATGTTCGTGAAAGTGACATCATTGTGTCAAACATTCAAGAACAGAGGTTATGTTATGACGTGTCAACTGTGTATGAGTTAATCACTAAGTTAAAGAAGCAAGTAGTAAACTTTGTTATTTTGCTCGATTCACTACAAGTGAGTCGAGCAAAATAACAAAGACGGCATCAAACTTTATATTAGATAAGTGGGTTGACATTGAAGTTATTGCAACAGCTGTGCTGATTGATAATGAAAGACTAAAAGCAAAATTAGAAGAGATGGAAGTTAGAGTTGCTCTTTTTGATGAAATTGTGAGGGGCCAACCATTTCCTCCTGCTCAGGAAGAACAGCAAATTTGCATTGATAAGGTTAAAACATACAGTAGTGTAGTTAAGGAAAATATAAGTGATGGTAATAAGACAGTAAAATTGGTAATAGATGTGGGGGGAGGAAGTAATAAGCAGAAATAGGTGAACACTTTAATATTAAGGGCAGATGTTAATGCACAGTAATCAGGAGGTCAAAGAAGTGGTATTAAATGATTTTAAGGAAATTAAAGTGAGAAACCTGCGAACAATACGAAATAAAGGTGTTTTTATAGAAACAGACAATAAAGACGATTTGAACAAAATAATGGGTTCAGAGACTTTAGTTAGTAAGGGTATTAATTATGATAAGTTGAAAACAAATAATCCTTCCATACTGGTGTATGATATACCCAAGGATATTACGAGGGATGAAATAGTTGAGGACTTATATGTAAAGAATTTGAAGGACTATGGTTACGATCTCGAAGAGGTAAAGAATGGAGTTGTATTTAGATTTAATAGCGGAAACAAGTACTGTAGTCATAAAACTATGTCATGTGGTCATTGCGCTGAGGGGGGCCATGTTTATGCTGACTGTCAGCGCAGAGACCAACATCCAAATTGTGTTAACTATAAGCGTAGAGGTCGTGACTATGAACACTCTGTAAAAGATGTAAAATGTCCAGAATATGTGAAAGCCCTTGAATTAGCAAGTACGCGCATAAATTATGCATAATGATAATAACGATTGTATTAAACAGTTTTGGTTAGCACATAATAGTGATAATAATCAGATATTAAACATAGTTCAGTTGAATAGACAAAAAGTCTCGCATGTTAATGAATGAAATTAGAATATATGCAATGGAAAACCGATGTGACATACTTTGTTTGCAGGAGCCATATGCATTACAGCATGAGCAGAGTTATAGATTTATAGGTTTTCCTGTAACTGCTAAGTCAGTTTATGTTATTAGAGTGAGGCCAAGAGTAGCAATAGTTATTTTTAATAGGAATTTAAACATAACTGTGGTATCAGGGTTGTACAATCAAGACATTGTTTGCATTCATGTTGTTATGCCTGACTTTTCATTTCATATATGGAAGGTGCATTGGCACAAATAGGTTATGGCAATGTGCTATTGGCTTTTGACATAAATGCTAAATCCAATATGTGGTTCAGTGGTAGGACTGATAACAGGGGAATATGTATGGAGTATTTTATAATATCAAATAATTTAGCAGCACTTAATGAATCACAACAACCGTATACTTTTAGCAATGTACATTGATTTGACACCGGCTTCACCAGATTTTGTAAAGAGGGTGTGTCACTGGGTTGTTGATGAGAATGCAACAAACAGTGACCATCGGGCTATATTATTTCATGTAAATGTGGGGATATATAGTAAGACTTATTATATTAAAATCATTGAGCAGATGAGGTTTGCATATAAAAAGATAAATTCGGAAAAATTTAATGATTCCTTGCAATTGGTTTTTGGTAATGATAAATATCTGGCTCTGAACACTATGAATGCCACAGAATATGCATTTTATATTCAAAGTGTACTTTTTGAAGCTTTGAAGTATGCAGCTAGGCGTAGGAAAGCTACAGATAAGCAAGTACCATGGTGGTCTGAACAACTGAATATTTTAAGGCGAGATGTTTTTTCGGCCAGGAAGCAATTTCAAAGATATAGAAGAGGCTAACTATTATAAGCAAATATATAGGTGTAAAGGGAGGGAATATTATTGCGCTATTATCAGCATAAGTTAAGATCATGGCAGAATTTGGTAAGAACTGCAGGGAACAGTAACCCTTGGGGACTACTGCATAAGTTGACCATTACTAAAAAGATAGAGCAGGATGTATTTCACACAGTAATAGTAGATGGTAAGGAAACAGTTAGTTGGGAGACAACTATTAAAGTTGTCATAGACAATCTGTTTCCCGAGGATTGTGTAAGTAACGATACTCTTGAACAGTGTGAGATAAGAGCAGATAATACAGATTATGTCTACGATGAGAATATCTCTTTTTTTACAGCAGAGGAGTTACTTGTAGTCAGTAAACAGATAGATGTTGATAAGACTCCGGGGGTTGATTTAATTGAGAACAACAGTATCAGTAGGTTATTAGAGATATACCCTCCAGTTCTGCTTAATATGTATAACAAATGTCTATTGGAAGGCACATTTCGTGTTTTCTGGAAATGTGCCCTTCTGAAATTGTTGCAAAAATCCAGGTAAAGAAAAAACAAGCCCCAGGAGCTTTCGACTAATATCGCTGTTACCTAACCTAGGCAAGTTGTTTGAGAGATTGATTTTCCAGCGATTAAGTGAATTCATGAATTTACACCACATCGAGTTGCCATTTCAGTATGGTTTTAGAAAATCCAAATCTACTGAGGACGCGATTAATGATTAAGTGCTTTATGTTAAAAACGCAGACAGTAAATATGTTCTTCCTCTGTTCATTGACTTTGCAGGAGTTGTTGATTCAATCTGGCACGAGAGTATTCTTTGCTCATTAAGACAGCTCCATTATCCAGAGAAAATATACCGGGTTGTAACAAGCTATTTAACTTCAAGGCAGATAATTGTAAGGGCACAGCATTTAACTTATAGGAAATTAGTGTCTAGGGGATGCCCACAGGGATCTGTGTTGGGTCCCCTATTTTGGAATTTGCTTCTGAACCAATGGCTTAAATTGGAACAAACAGTTTGCCATAAAATAGCATTTGCGGATGATCTGCTTATCTGTGTGACTGGTAACTCAAGAAGGGTTTTTTTAGGGCATTAGCAACTAAGGCCATATTGCTCCGGGAATATGCGGTGGTCATTCCCTGACCTTTCCGCATCCTCCATATTTGGTGGTCACGGGTACGAACCCCGGTCTAATCAAGAACCGTGTGCTACGCACTGCTGCTCCTGCCCAACTGGCTATGGAGGCGTCCTCAAGAAGGGATATTGTAGAGAAGGCTGCAATGGTTCTTCAGAGTCTAACATCATGGGCTACTGTAAATAAATTAACAGTTTCAGAAAAACAAATAGTCACCTTAAAGGTCACCTTGATATCAATCGACCACCAAAAATTTTGTTAAATTGTAAGCAAATTAAATTTGTTACCCAAACTAAGTATCTAGGTGTTTTATTAGATGCTAGGTTAACTTTAGTTCCACATCTGAATTATTTGATGAACAAAATTAAGCGTTTTAGTGCAGCAGTAATACGGATTTCTAGATCAGAGTGGGGGTTAAGTAGATCGGTTTTAAATCTTTATTGTACAGTTTTTCTGCCAATAGTGATTTATGTATCATCAGTGTTGGTAACTTGTGTGATTTAAAGTCAAGTTAAATTCTGTGCAAAGAACAATGCTGTTGGCTATTCAGAGGGCTTGCAGAACAGTGTCAACAAATGCCCTGCAGGTATTAGCGGGCCACATGCCGTTAGATCTTTTTATAATATATAGAGCTTTCTGTTACCATATTAGGAAGCATAATAATTTCACGTGCTTAAACATTGTGTGTGACCTTAACATGCACCCTAAGGTTGAAAAGAAAAGAATATATGTGAAGTTAATGGAAATCTGGCAAGCCAGATGGACAGATAGTATTACTGGTGCAGTCACCAGACTTTTTATTCCAAATGTTTCTTCTGCATGTTTTAAACTGAATAGGTGGGTTTTTTCCTAGTATGGAGACTTCGTTTTTATTAACAGGCCATGGGTCTTTGAATAGTAAATTATATTAAAGTCAAACCCTTACTGTGTATGTGGTGTTGAAGAAACTTGGTGCCATGTATTGTATGCTTGTTTGTTATATGAGAATTACAGAGCTCAATTAAAGAATGAAATTAGTGATTTGAGATATAAAAATAACTACTTATCAGATTATAATAAGTTTGTTACTTTTCAAAGGAGGCGCCTCCGTAGCCAGGTGGGCAGGAGCAGCAGTGCGCAGCACACTCTTCTTGATTAGACCGGGGTTCGGGTCCGTCACCACCAAATACGGAGGATGCGGAAAGGTCAGGGAATGACCACCGCATATCCCGGAGAAATATGGCCTTAGTTGCTAATACTCCTAAAAAAAAAAAAAAACTTTTCAAAAGTTTGGTATTTCTAAAAAGAAGACAGTTATCAAGCTGGATATTTTAAACTAATAGCTGTTTACTGTATAGTTTTTTTTTTCTCTCCCCCCCATCCTATTTTTATCCTGTTTTTTTTTATTTTATTTATTTGGTTTATTATTACTTTTTTTTTTTTTGTTTGCTGGCACTGTGGAAATTAACATAGTGCGGGTGAGATTTGGGTGAGGGGGGGGGGGGGGGTAGAGGTCTTTTTTTTCTACCACTCTGGTCTTCTTTTTTTTTTTTTTTTTTTTTTGTTGTGTTTGCTGGTACTATGTAAGTAAGTAAGTGCGGACCAGAAAGGCGTTTATTTATTTTTTCTCTCTGCCCATAGGAGTAGGAAGCTTTGATTCCTGAATACCTGTGCGGGGAAGAGAGATTTATTAGTTTATTTTATTAATATATATATATATATATATATATATATATATATATATATATTTTTTTTTTTTTTTTTTTGTAAATGTTATTTTTTATTAGTATTTTTTTTTTTTTTTTTTTCTGGCTCCCAGGATTGGGCGGTTTTGGGTGGGATTGCTGGCGACCTCTGGCCTAGCACTTCTACCAGAAGGTGCGGGAATTTTGTGCGGTCACCACAGACAGTACAGTAGACCTAGGCCCAGCTCCACGTAACAGTTATCCTAGGTGATGACTGCTCTCTGGTGGCTGGGTATCCTGTATAAGGATAATAAAATCAGGGATATTAGGTGGATTTGAACAAATGTCTATTAGGGGCCACCAAAGACAATAATAATAGTCCTAATACTGATCCTTGGGAAACCCCACTTCTTACATCAGTGTAAGATTTTATCTCATCCCTTCCGGTCGATATTATGAAACCATCCATCTAAGGATTTTCCCTGTGATTGCAACCTGTTCCAGCTTATAAATTAACCGCTCATGTGGGACTGAGTCAAATAAACAATGTCGAAATTATTCCCAAAGTACAGCTCTTGAGAGACCCTGTCAAAATAGTTAACCAGATTAGTTAAACATGACTTTGCCTTTACAAAACCATGCTGAGTATGCTTCAGAATTCATCTTCTATATAAATGAATCTGAATTCCAACTTTGATCACTGTCTCCATGATTTTCCCTACTATTGAACTTAGACTGACTGGCAGGTAATTTTCCACTTCACTCTTATAACCGCCCTTATGTATTGGAGACACATTGGCACTTATTCAATCCAATGAAATCACTCCCTAGTCTAGTAATGCTCGCATAATTAGCTTCAATTGGTCAATGCACTCACTTGAAGCCTCCCTTAAGATTATAGGGTATATGCCATCAATCTCTGGAGCCTTACTGGCTTGTAGGCTCGAAAGTTTTTTTTCATTAAATAAACGTGTGAAATTTCAACGTCATTAATTATATATTTTTTGAAACTTCACTCCCATAATTTCTCATTGACGTAAAGGGTTTTCTTCTGTAAATATCGATGAAAAGTGCCTGTTGAGTTCGCCTGCAACTGGCAAGATGGCTTGCTTTGTTCACTTGTCGTGGCACTGATAAGTTTTATGAATACCATACTGCCAAAAATATTTCGTGAAATTCTACCAAATCTTTGCTGGAAGAATATTATCATGATTCCATTGCAAAATACCTTTGTTCTTTTGATATGGTAGATAATCTCGTGATTACCATGAGATGATCTACGAGAATCGAGGGACCCGTCCTGCACAATGCGGTCATTTAATATATCACTCCAGATACTCTCGCGACAAGCCCTCATGTTGTTTATAAGGCGTTCTTGTATCAAAATTTATTCCTCTACGAGAACAGATCTTAGTGCATGGAGGGGGAGGGTCGCGAAAAATGTCGATGCACTCCACTTCGTCCCTCTAAAGCAGAATTTTTAAACCGCTCTTCAAAAACGGAACATCGCGCACACAACTTTTTTATATCTAAACTCTGTTTCGTTCATTCACTTTTAGTACAAGAAAGAACCTTTGTATTCGCGACTAGAAACAAAGTGATTACATGTCAATAATTTGTTTTTAGCATAGGTGCACAGAGTATATTTTTGGTGGAATTGGCTTGGGCATAATTGAACTGTGAATTTGACACATATTTCATCAAAGAGGGAAAACGCTAGTGTTGGAACGTCCACCGTACTCGCTGATCCAGAAATGAAAAGTTTCACGTAAGGATTTTATTTTGAATCAAATGAAGAGAAATGTGACGTCACCAACTGGGAAGGCGAGAAAACATCGTTACAAGAGGAGTATTTCGAAATGACTACATTCACTTGCCTTGTTAATAATAAATACCTTTATTTTTTTAAACATAGAATTGGACTAGTTACTTTGTACGCTACTTTTTTTTTGACAGTCTAAGATTTTACCTCTTCCGTTCCGGTCGATATTATCCTTTCGTGTCTTTCAAAGTTTGGTTTATATATTTTATCGTTCCTTGCAAATATTTCTTTTCTTTATTAGAAACAATTTCAAAATAATAGGAGGAAAAATACATTGCTCCGAAAAGAAGACTCTTGGAATGGATTATTTGAAAATAGGCTTAAATAAGCGCAGGGCTGATATTAAGATCTGAGTGGGAGAACGGCTGCCAGATTAAGGAATCATTGTAGCAGGAGGAAGGCAGGCCGGCCCTGACGCACATAAATCACGGGATCAACTTGGTCTCAACCTAAGAAGAAGCAGATGCTGCTGGTAGGCTAGACGTTTGCTTTTATAAATACTGCATCGTATGATTTTTATATGGCATATTTTTGAATCTTTCGGGATTCTAAAAATTGGAAAGTTATTCAAATTGCTATCTCATGAATATGCAAGAATATATGGGTGCCGATTCTGCATTGCCAAGTGTAATTTCGACTGGTTACTAATACGAGTACGACACGATTGAAGTAAATAAAAAAATCTTTTTACAGTTATTAATTTCAGTGCCTAGTTTATATTAATATTTTCAGTTTCGATCTCATCTTTTAATTAAAAAAAGAATGTGTTTATTGTTTTTTTTTTTAAATATAAAAAAACAACAATGGTGCCGATTGTTGAAATTTAGATGTTCTTAATGATAATTATGAATTGTGCCAAAGAAAATTAATTATTATTTCGTGATTAGCAATATTTACCATTACACCTTAGAAAATATTTTTACTCGGAATTCTCCAAGTTGCGTAAAATCGCATGTATTTAGATAACTCGGCAGTGTTTGTTATTTTGGAGAGGCCCTGCCTCTCCAAAATAAAAATGTTTTCTACCCTCCTACATATAGGTCTGCGCAGTGCAAAAGGCCGAGGTTCGAACCACGTCAATGACGAGAGGAACTTTTATGGGCTGAGTTAGTCGGTCTCGGGCATAGATATCAAGGCTTTTCGTCCAGTAAAACAAGCAAATCGACCAGAGAACACCAATTTACAGTCACAATACACACACACACACACACACACACACACACACACGGGTAGTTGAAGTGACTTTCTAGGTGACCCTAATATAATAATAGTTACCATTCCAAATACAGACAAATTTTAGTTTGCACGGTACTGTTCAAAGTTTCAAATTTCACAAGTGGCATTTGTTTGCTTCCTTTTCCTCTCCCATAAATATATGCAGTTTTATAAGAATAATTTGTTATTATTTTTGGGAAACACAATATTCACTTACCCAATGTGTTCCGTGATAGTATACCGGGTTCATCATTTGTTACTCATTCTAAGTTCGGATCCCGTTGCTGACGAGGAATTTCTAAAGGCATTTTCGGTCGATCTCGGGCAGGGGAGCAGGGGTTTTTCCCGTGAACACAAAGTGATTTAACTTTCGTCCGCTTCACTGCGAGTCAGTTTGAAATTAAATCTGAAAATGGAATTAAAATAGTACAAAATATGTATACGCGTTTGATTAATGTTCTAAAGAAATATTTATATATATAATAGTCAGAAATATGACTGAATGTTTTTTTTTAAATAAAAGGTATAAAAACACAACATATTTTTATGAAAATAAAAAGTTACAATAAGTATTGTAATCCATTCCAAAAAGATGAAATATTGGTAATATCCAAGCAAAATTAACAAAAAAAACCAAAAAAAAAAAAAACCGAAGAAAACGTTTTCCAGAAATTAAGAAGGAAATTAGCACCTGTGACTTTCTGTGGTATGCCCCCGGGCTAAGCTTACGTCGTTCTGAAAATATAAATTTTTTTTTGTAAAATAAAGCTGGATATCGATTATTTTGTAGTTCAGTTTTTGTGCATTAAGTAAAGTTCTTTATGATTTACAAAAATTCGTTTCTTTCTTTTGCAATTTTAATGCTTCAGTTGTTGGACTTGAAATAATACTAATGGGGGGGCTCATAAGTTGTCCTCCGTGAGAGTAGGTTACCGCTCGTTTTGAGAAGTCTTGGTTCGAATCCTATTGGAGACTCTCTTTAATCGAAGCTGTAGTTAGCCGCATAAAGTAAATGGGTCCAGCCCATAATTTGAAGGTTCCATTAAGGTATTTATTTGTTAATTACTCTGCATTTCTTTCGAAAACCAGTTTACCATTGCAACAGCATCAGTTTTATTATTTCTTTCCTATAGACTACAAAAAACTAAGTATAGATCAGTAGTTATTCTCTGTTCAGAAAGCGCTAAACTGATGATTATTATTATTAGCCATATAGTGCAAGGAAGCCTGAGGCTTATGCTGCACCAGTCAAAACAAAAGAAAATTCCGAATTACCCTAAGAGAGAGAGAGAGAGAGAGAGAGAGAGAGAGAGAGAGAGAGAGAGAAGTAGAAAGGAATCACCAAGAAAGAGAAGAATGACGATATCCAGCTCAGGACCCTTGGTGTGCAATCCCGTACTCATCGGAAGTGAATCCCTGGGGATTATAAATGATATCTGAAGAAATATTTCACAGAATTTGTTCCATTCCCGAACTGAGGAGGTGGTTTTTGAGTTAGGTGATGAAGAAGGCAAATTAATTAAAGGGATTTCATTGTCTTTTTTTTTTATAGGAGATGATTTTTGCCAATTCGATTTCCTTGATTAATTCATACCAGATCGTTCTAGGACCAGGAGTTTGTGTTAATTTATTTATTCCACCCTCTCTTCCAAATCAGAAATAATTAATGGCGCAAAGTCAATCCACCAGCATGCATGCTTTGTGTTTATTGATTTAAGCGATGTAGAGCAGCAATCGAAGGATGCGCATTTAGTGGAAGACCTTTTGCGTGTTTATTCCTTCTGTTATTGAATCTTCAAGGGTGAAATATTTCCCAGTGATTTCTTTTCGCACCGAAAAACAAGCAAACTGATTTCGAGAACATACTACATATATCGCATAATGATGTGACATCGCCGTAGCGGGGGGAGGGGAGCAAAGAAGTATACGCGCTTGAGTGACCGCGATTTAAGCCTACGTGACTTCAAAATACGGTGATGTTATTTCCCCTTACCTTATGCTACTCATCGAAGAGTATAAGGAGAAATTTTATTATTAATTCCCCAAATGTTTTCGACTGCATATAAGAAAATTCTCTTTTTGGCCAATGAGTTGTTACAGAATTAAGTAGTAGTACGAGACTCGATGGTAATCTCTGGACAACTTATTTCCACAGACAATACCAAATGGATTTATTCACGTGACACTATCCCAGTTTCCTGATTGGGACAGTGTCAAGAGACTTCAATCTGCGATGGATTCTTTTTTCAATTATAAGCAAATCTCCCCGCATCAATGGAAGGAATATTTCAGCAGATCTACTACGGAAAATCGAGCAGGAAACGTGGCAATCGTATCATTCAAACATTTACAGCTGGGATTACAGTATCCACGCTTTTTTATACTCTATCGTCGCTATGCAATACTAGAAACGATATTACTCATGACGGGCCAAAAGTATTACATTTAGAAATTTGTAAATAGGATTAAAAATACATATAATGTATCACTAAAAAGTAAAACACAAATAGAACATCAAATTTACATAGCTATAAGCTGCAAATGGTGCGCATACAAAGTATTTCAATTATAAGTCACCGGGTTCTATCTCGCTTATTTCTGGCTTTAGGCTACTTTTACTTCTGAAACGAACATAAACCAATTTTAGTTTAAGGTAAAAAAATAATAATAATAACACATCAAATGTATATATATGATATTAATGCGCATTTGGCTATATGAAACAGCTAATCACAGAGGGAAATTTGTGTCGCGTCCCCCGCTATATATATTTCTTCAAGTAAAATAGGTTACATTCTTTTATTTAGACTAAACCGAGGACGGAAAAACCAATTAATTAATAAAATTTTAATTTAGAAATCGCAAAATCTAAACTATAGTACTTAAGAACAATTTTAACATCAAAACTCTTCAGTCCCACTGCGTCAAATAGACAGCCTAAACCTAGAAATAAGCCAATTAAAAAGCATCTGGATCGATATCCAGGTTCTTTTTAATTGAAAGATGCAATATTTACATCGTTATAATTGGGAATAAAGAAGTCCAACCTCAAAAGATGTTATTTCATAACAAGAATATTGATTCGCACCTCATCAGGTAGTAGACAATTGATGCTTGGGTTACTTAATTACCAGACAACTCTTAGATGCAGTTTTGAAGGACATTGTGGACTGGCCGACTTCTTCTGTACTGAGCCAATCAAAGAGTATACGACGGTATTTATTTTCAGTAATCCTCTGCAGGAGTGCCTGTATTTTTGGCAAGTAATAAACACAGTTTTTTGCCTGTTAGAATAAGCGTACCGTTTAATACAAAGGATGGCGGAGGGTTGTGTCACTGACAGATATTACAAATGTTTAGGGTGTCTATCGTACCCGTGAGCATGCAGTAATAATTAAACGTCTGATGTCGATTAACTTTGGGAACCTGGATACGTTTAGCATATTTATAGGCAGAGTTACTACAAAAATTACAGGTTTCAAAATTATTATATACACACTCTTTCAACATTTACTATAAAATGCGATATAGAAACATTGTCCCCTACAAATTTAGTGGACCCATTGGGACTCCATGGGTCACTCTGCTGCTATCCACACGATCCTTAAGTACCTCTCATCTTAAATAGTGTTTCCTATGAAAAATGCAGGAATGTGATGCATGCAGTTATTGAGATCATCTGCTACATTTCTTCATAAAAGGTGGCATAAACATGGTGTCTAATGATGGATACCCACCCTAGAAGAATATAGTGCCTCAGTTCTCTTCAACGTGTGGTATACTATATATTTATTTCTCTAACATAACAGACTACCCTTAGTTCCTGGAGTGACGTCGGAAGAGGATTTTGTTCATTGTTGGGTGTATAAGATATATGGTATTCGCGATTCCCTCCAGTGGTACAAAAAGCATGCCATTAAAACATGCTTCACACTAGCATATCAAAATCATTAATTACACCGCTATCAGAGACAACTCACGAATTTATCTGCTTTAGGCAGCAATGGTAGCAGTAACCCAAGACAAACGTACAAACTGTGTACTACACTCGGGGAAGTGGAAGATGAAAAAGAACTGGGGGTAATTGTGCAGACGGGCTGCCAGAGCAGGCAATGGAGTTTTGTCAATGATATATAGGAATTTTGCTAGCATAGACAAGGAGGTGATTATCCCCTTGTATAAGGCAATGGGCAGGCCACGCCTTGAGTACTGCGAACAGGTTTGGAGGTCTCATTTTAGGAAGGATGTAGAATTGCTAGAAATAGTATAGAGAAGGGCAACAAGATTGGTGAGAGGAACAAAGGGGAGACTTGGCACCTGCGAAGTGATCTGATTGAGGTGTATAAGGCCTTGAATGGTTTGAGCAGGCTAAATGCTGATGGGATTCTTCCGCTCAAATTAAGAACCTGAGGGGCATAGATTCAAATTGAGGAAAGACAGTTGTAGAACAGATGGGCCGAAGTTTGTCTTTAACCAGCGGGTAGTTGAATGTTGGAACAGACTTCCATCTGTTGTTGTGGAAGTAGATAGGTTAAATAAATTTAAACCTGAACTAGAGAAACATTTGGAGTGACCGGATGGGCAAAATAGGAAGAGGTTTTTTTTTTTTTTTTTTTGGCTGATGCTGTATAAGCTTTCTTTCTTACATCATGTGCCTCAACTAATGGTAATGCTAGTGTTGTAAGACTCCACCAGATGCAACGTTGAATTCTCCAATTCAACTTTGCAACTTGTAATAACTGCGCTCAACAGCAAAGAACCTAGAAGAAATCCTCGACATGCTTAACAAATTCGATAATGTATTCATTGTGTTATACTTCGGGCAGGTTCGAATATCAAATAACGTACATCAAGGGTTGTAAACACTTTTAACGTATTGAAGAGCAAATCTTCAACTTCGTGAGGTAGGAAGGCGTAAGTCTTTAATAACGAGGGATGCACATGGAAGAAGTATTAACTTATCAACATTGAAATGTGGTATTAAGTATTATTATTTTTCTCAATACTTTTCTACCTTTAATGCAATTTCTACTCATTGTGCTACTTAGAACTTAAATTTTGACGAGACATTCACATTCCAAGCATTTAATGTTATTTTGACTTTCTTCGCTGATGGTAGCATGCAATCCCAACATAGTTCTGTATAATGCAACGTGAAGTTATAAAAGGACTGGTATTACGAAGAAAATCCGATAATCTTTTCTGGGTAGCAGTAAACATGGCTTAGGAAAGTTACCATCATCGCGTAGAGAAACAACGGGCGTAATTTTTGTATCGCTTCATTTCAATCAAATTTATTATTTGTTCGATATGAATTAGTTCAAAACTTAATCTCTGTTTTTGCCGCATGTCGCCTGATGAGTCTGCAAAAAGCATCAACGTCCTTTGCATTAAATCCATTAACTACCATAATTTTTACTGATGAAGTTTAATGCACCATATAATATTCACCGAAAACATGTGTTCTTGGAATGCTTCCACCTATTTATTCCAACATCTGCTGCAGATAGATTTTAATAACAACAAGACGGTCATGTAAGCTTCTGCATTCTATTTCAGACAGATGCTTGGATCAACGCGTCCTACAGTAATAGTTGATCATTAACTGACACACGGGAAGTACAGCACAGCATAAATTCATTCCGGAGAATCACATATACCTGCGTGCATTCTGATTGAAGTCAAAATAACACACCTTGATAACGACATTTTGAAGGCAAAATTTCACAGCCATCGTTTGAAGTCACGAAGAACTGTCTTTCTGGAAGTCAGAGCGATGTTTCCATGCCATGAGTTTCTTCCTGGTTCTGAGAAACACATTTGCCAATGCCTGATCGATAAATGTCAGCATTTTAAATGTAAACAATCTCCGTGGAGGGGAAAGGGGTCATGCTGCAGCAAAACATCCCACCCACCACATCCTCGCCATCATAATCCTTAACAAGGGCACCAGACAATCGCTCGAGAGACGCCACCCCCGCACAGACACACGGCCATCTGGTGAAAGCGGTTCTCATTACGCTACGAAATGCAGCCCCGCCGATCAATGGTTCATTCACTCTTTCGATGTATCAGACTAGACGTTCTTGAATGGCTTCTGCTTCGCTCGTTCATATTAGCGTCGTTTATGGCACGTATTAATGCATACCGAAGAGGCTAACATCGCACATGGGAATTTTATTTTGTATTACAACATTTATTTTACTTTCTGTTCTTGGATTCACAGCTTCTTGTTATATTTTGGCTCGTGTTCGCTGAATTTAGTATTAATATCAACAAAGATAAATTGATGTAAGAAAGCCAGGCCTGTTCAGCATCCTCTCAAATAAATATTCTCGAGGTATTTGTCCAATTCTTTCTTAAAATTTACTTACTTTCCCTTGTTGAACAAGATTAAGTAAGAATTTGCTTCAACACAGCACGACCTTACGGCTAAAAGAGAATTGCCTTCTAGTCAATGTGAAACTAATCTTCTTTAGTTTATTCAGTATCCACTAGTTGGTGGCACGTGCGAAAAACAAAACCTCCAGAGAAACCCTAGGAAAAAATATGATACATTGACTGGGCTGGCCATTCCTTTAGAATTCTTCGAAGTTCAAGTATATAACACGATGATTTTGTACTATGCCAGTGACACAAATCGTAGATCGCGATCAATTAACCGATCGCAGTGGATAGAAATAAAAAATATAATCCAATTTGTGGAGAATGCCAAAATTTTCGTTAGTTAATTGCTTAATTTAGTTTTAATTTGCGTTTTTTTTATAATTAAAATTATTAAAACTGGTGCATTTTATTTAAGACAGAAGTATACTTATAAAAAAAATGTGATAGGATAGATCGATCTGAAAATTAAATAAACAACGAACTTGTATGGTGGAAAAGGTTGCAGCCTTTGTGGTAGACCATCCGAAGGGTACCAATTACAGGTCATGATTTACTTTAAAGGTGCTACAACATGAACGCACTGATTTATGACAAGTGCATCCCTTCAACCCAGCATATCAATTTGATTTTCAAAGATCAATGATATTTTCATATCACTAATATTTTGTCGAGGAAAACCCCCTACTTTTTAAAGATAGTAGTAACAGTATGAAGTCTCTCTCAGTTTCCCAACGTCAACTAATGTTGGAGTACCTCGGTTTTTGCCTACATTTTTTTCGCTTGTATATCAAATTACCATCTTTCATTAAATTAAAATTATATCCATATTATTCCACGTATGTATATTCTGCTTTCCAGTTCAACAAAGCCTATCTTGCATAAACAATTAGAACCCGTGGTGGAATTATTTGACATCCACCACAAAGTTTTGGAATTGATCTTCGGGTCACAATCCTGTGGGAGGCAAAGAACGCTGGCATAATAATATTCCATGGATATAAGACCATTCCATGGTCTCATATCCATGGAATATTATTATGAAATTAGGGAGTTATCCCGAGAACCTCAATTATATTCAGAACAGAACAATCAGAGTAATCAATAACCCTCTCTCTCTCTTACAAAGCCTCGCGGTTGGGACTTGTCTTTCTACATATATTTATAATAACGTTATTCTTCTGAATTGGCATCTCCAATTTCACCCCTTTCTTCCAAACTCGTTGGCTAATCCACCAGAATCCTTTCACAATTCAATTCTAGCCTCCTTAACTTTTTCTTCTTCATATATTCTCTCTATGTCTGTTTTCTTTGCAGTTCGAATTTCCAGAAAATCACACGTCAGTACTTAAATGTTTTTCCGTCTTCCCAATGCATAATGTTAAAGCAATACGTTAAATGTTTGACTAAAAGACAGCGCGAAAATTAGGTTTTCTACACGTGCCAATTTAAAAATAGATTTTAATCAGGATATCGCTATTATTATTAAAAATAGGAAACTAAATGGGCAGGTACAAAGAATCTGTTAATTAAACAGCGCATTTTTACATATATGCACATAGAACTCTCTTACCAAAAAATGCTTCCAAGACGTAATTAATCAGACGGAGTTAATTGAGAGATTGTTATTTGTGACCATTTGCTGTAATCGGTGAACAGTAACTGCTCTTTTATTGGGGTAGTTTAGCAAAGATAAACCGGAATAAAGTTGCTTTCAATTCCTGGAATGAAAACAAAATGGAAATTGAAAAAAATAAAAAATAAAATAACGAGCTCAGATATCGATGGAAGAGGGCGTGACGTAACGCCTAACAACAGCGGCAACCATGGCAATAACCAACCGTAGTTGGTCCAGTACTTGTCTCAAGAACTGCAGTAGGCTACGAGAGTTATTGCAGCAGATACGCAAGAATCCTCTGATCGTTAATATCTTCTGTTTTTCCGTTCTTCCTCGGGTTTACTTTTCTCACCCAAACGAGATTTCTTCCCCAGATATCGGAGCGCGTTCCGCACGTACTCACGATGCGTGATTCCACGTCTACCTGAGTGCCTGTACACTGTTATCGACTGCCCAGTTTCCACCAATCGTGGCCCGCCCATCCCATTCATGCTCGCAGCACGAGCGGCTGTTATTCCCCCCTCTCCGCTCGTATCTGTGGGCGTAGTGCGCTCAAGGGTAACCGAACAGTACCTCTACGCCTTCATTGTTAAACTGTGCGCGTTTCTCACGTGGCAGAGCGGTCTTCTGTAATCACGATTGCCTTAATCAACCCCCGGCGTTAATGTGCTATGGTTCGGCCGATCTTCTCGTCTGGTTCCTTCGTGTATGGTAATGTCCCATAATTATCCGTCGAAGCTCCTCGAAATTGCGCAGGTATGGTAATATCGCCAGTTAAGTGCGGTCGTGCCGATCAAACGTTTCGAGAACCATTTCGGCTGGAGGTCTCGCGCTGGGAGAAGCGAGCGAGGAAAGCTCTTTCGTAACTCGGTTTTCGCCACCGTAGGTGTATCTTCCGAGTTATCCGTAGCGTGGACTGCGTGCGATGGATATCCTCTACATATCCGACTACCCCAACGTCACCCAGGAAGTTCTGGTCCACCCTCGTCCAACCACAAATTTGGAACTGTACGTGGCCACCATACTCGGTCCCAAACGGCTTCCGCTCAACTGGTTGATTCCTCTGACAGCGATGTATGGAATTATTTTCCTCACTGGACTGGTGGGCAATGCCTGCACCTGCCTGGTAATAGCGAGGAACCAATACATGCAGACTGCCACCAACTGTTACCTCTTTAACCTGTCCGTGGCCGATGTGCTCACCTTGCTGTGCGGTGAGTAGTGATGATGTTTATTACTTTTAAATCGGATGGTGGCAAAATTTAGGATTATTTGTTAACGTAACGCCACTACTTGATTCATTTTATTATTGTTCTGCCTGTATATTGATTGGAAAGTTTTCTATAGCTCAAGGGGCAAACAGTACTGTGGGTTTGGTTGAATTTTCAAGATCTGAACAAAGCAATCCACAATGAAACAGATAAATTTTTTTTTACAGTTCTGTGTGATGTAGTCGTCAAAGAAAGTAACCGTGGATGGACGACTGTATTTCAGATTAATTTCGTTTGAAAAAGAACCCGGTGTTTATATTTTAAATACAAAATTAATCATTGGATTACAAATTTTGTATTGCTTCAAGTTTTCTTAGGTTTTTGACTCTGAGAAAATTAGGTTACAAAGCAGAGAATAAGAAAGGCTTAACCTAATGTGATAGAATGATATTTATAAATACAATAACAATTTGTTCATCATCTTTTTAGGAAAAAGAGTGCTTAACTTTCGCCACGCGAAGTGTGCTCAGTTTCTTTAAATCTGTAATATTGATAGCCATACAGTGCAAGTAAGCCACAGGCTTTTGCTGTGTTTCTGGTAAAAGAGAAAAAAAACGAGTACATAAGAAAATACAAATTATTTGCTTCCCTTCAAAATGTCACCTTAACTACCTGTTCCAGCAATCAACGACTCGCTGGCTAAAAGAACACTTCCTACAATCTAATCTAAACCTCGATCCCTGAAATTTCAATTTATGTCCCCTAGTTCTAGAATTTTTCCCTTCAACAGGGAAACTTCAGCCGCCTTTCATTTTACTAACCCCTCTCAGAGGCTTGTAAACCTCAATCAGGTTGCCAAACTCTGTAGTCCAGATAATCAGAGTCTTTCCTCATACATCCTTCATCCGCTCTCATCATTCAAGTTACCCATCTTTGGTCCCTTTCAAGAAACTCGTCTTTTTTCAGATGAGGTCTCCATACTTGAACACAGTATTCCAAATGTGGTCTTACGATTGCCTTATACAGTGAGACTATGACCGCCATATTTATGCAGGATAATGTTAGATAAATCATCGATAGGACAAGATGGGCTTTCCTAGTTGCCTGTTTACACTGCTCAGAAAACTTCATATCTGCCCGTATTATAAGTCCCAGATCCCTTTATTCCTCTACTGTTTTTCATTCAACCCCACTAAGTGTATAATTTATTTTGGGGTTGCTATTCCTTAATTGTAAGACCTTGCATTTTACTGCATTAAAACATAGCTTTTCTGATTATTCTTGTAGCCTGTTCAAGTCTTCCTGAAGTAGCGCTGCTTGGTACTGATCATTAGCGACTCTACCAATCTTTACGTCATCTCTAAATTTTGATATCAAACCTTCTCTCCCATCGTCAATTCATTTATGAAAATGGGAAACAACACTAATTCAAGAACCGTTCCTTGGGGAACCCCACTGCCGACTTTACACCAATCTGAAGAATGTCCATTAATCTCAATCCTCTGCCTCCACCCAGCAATTCTTCTTAGAATTATTCCAGCTTATACAATAACCTCTCATGAGGGACTTAGTTTATTTGTGTATTAGCAAGGCATTTGACTAAGTCGAAATTGTTCCCTACATCCAGCTCATGAATAACTGTGATTTACCCTTAACAAAACCCCGTTGTATGTTATTCAGATTGCACTCTTAATTATTCATTATAAGAAATTCCCTACCACTTAAGTCAGGCTAACCAGTCTGTAGTTACCAGCTTCACTCTAAAACAGCCTTTATGTATTGGTGATAGGCTGTCACTTCTCCAGTGCAAAGGAATCCCTCCCAAATCCAAAGATGCCCTCATAATTAACTTCAATATTATAATACACTCCCTGGCCGCCATCCTCAAAATTACTGGGTATATGCCATCATCTCCTGGATCCTTACTTGCCTTTACGCTCGAATGTTTTTCTATTCAACAGTCATTTATAATTTCGAAATCACTAATTTCATACTCCACAACATTGCTCTCTTAGCCAGTGATTTCTTTTACGCAGCCTTGGCCTCTAACCTTATCTGTGGTACTATTACAAATCAACTTGTAGCTGTTGTAGGCTTCAGTACTATTCATCCCTCGGTAACTGTCCTATGTACGCTATCTTTTTCTGCTCTCTTTGACTGGCCAGCTCTGCATTCGTCATCCTGAAATATTTTTTTAATGGAATGTAGGCGTTCATGGCTTCTGTGATTTTCGCTTTAAAAGGTATTCGCCTTCACTCTGCAATCCGCCCAATTAAGGGATGCCATATAGCGCCTTAAATTATCAAAGTCTCCTCTTCTGAAATTTAAAACCCGTGCCTTTAACTTTACATTTAACTACTGCAACATCTTTCTTCATCTTCCAACTGATGGCTGCATGATTACTTCCTGACAGTGATTCTTGTATTTTAAGCTCTGTGATGTCATGTAATTCGTGAGTAATGATGAGACAAAGAATATTCTCATCCCCAGTGTTATCTCTGACATGTTGGTACAAATAATAATCATCTAGTTTATTTAGAAAAAAAATTTCCTCAAGGTTTAGTTTCCCACCCACTTATTCCAATCAATCTTGGGCAGATTAAAGTCACCCATAATAAGACATTCGCGCTTGCTTACCATTTTTACAATTTTATTCTGGTCTTGCTTACAATTTTATTCTGGTCTGTAGATTACTCTCACTCTCATTGTTCCTTTGCTTACAACTAACTTACATCACACAGATTCTATGCTGGCAGACGTAACTTCAGATCCGCAAAAGACCCACCACCCCTTCAAATTTCACTAAATACATTATACATACCATAGTTAAACTCTTCATCCCCAATTCCAAGTTGGCACCACCTCGTTAGTCCTATTATATCAGCATTACTTTTCCTAACCGGGAGTTCAAATTCAGCCATTTTATTGAGTTAATGTAGACACAAGTTAAGCCTAAATATTCTCTATACTTTACTATTCCTATCTTTCACATCGCACTCATTTGTGACATCCTTGGACTGTATTGTACGTGGATTTTTTAGTAACCATTATTAAGGAAAATTTGAACTTTAGAAATATTACAAAACTTAGATTTGCAATATTACAGAAATGAAACTGTTGACAAACTTTAACGGCTAGAGAAGTTTCATTTAAGCTTTGGAACGAAAGTTAAGAAGTTCACACCAAAATATCGATAACAAGGGCTGTCTGAATATTAGCTATATTCAAAAACTTGACTAAACAAAAAAAATAAACTAACCTGTGTGACTATATGGATTCAATTTATTATATTAAATACAAAAAAACTCAAAATTATCCCAAACACTAACCTGCTATGAAGTTTCCAAATGCACAGCCAAAATATACAATGATGTACAGCAATGTGCTACACGTGTGCGCTGGTTAACGTCCACCTAATAGTAATATTGGGGATGGTTAACATGTTCAAACTTGTCTGTCTGCCTTCCACCTCTCTCTCTCTTTCAGAAATGCACAGTTAGTGTTCGTGCATATTGTTTGTTTCTTCTGTGCTTTGCTTAACATTGTATTATTAAAATGTTTAAACAGAAGGCAAAGGAAGAATCTGAATTACTCTGACTAAACGTGGATATTCTTTGTACTTTGGCTGCAAGTGTGATCGGGAAAGATTTGAGTTCCACATATGTGCTGTATTACCCAGACCACAAAAACTGAGAATGTGTGATTAACTGGAATAATTAAAATATGCTTTAAATATCAGATACGTCCAGTAAAAGCAAGCACAGCATCACCTGCAATAAGGCCTTTTCTACGTAATGAAGACTTAGCGAAACTGGACCCATAAAATCATGCATAAAGAAAGCAGTGATGAATATAGTGAGGATTCTTGTGTTGCAGACTTTTGTGTACTGTCCTCTTCAAAAGATTAGAAAGTTATGACATTCACACTTAATTAAGCAAAACGAGTTGACTGACTTAGGTCATTATTTAAACTAAACTTATCTAAAGAGCAAGGAGACTTGGTTCTAGGTTACAATACTGAAAGTTTTCCAAGATCTTCAGTTCAATAAAGTAGCATGACTTTGCTTCGAATGTCGGTGATGCTCTAAAGGTTCAAAACACTGTGGTTTTCTTTGTTAGTTCGCCAGTCGTGCAGCAGTTTAAAAAAGGGAGGAATAATTTTTATCATGGGGAAGTAATATAAAACGTTTCATTGGTCGAGCCAAGAAATGTTCATGTTCCATTTTTGCATATAAATCTTGATTAATAAAGAAGGAAAAAGACGTCGCTATCTAAGGGAAGTTGTTTCTAATTTAACAGGAGCAAAGTTGAAAGGAGGAATTGTCACTGGGTCTCAAATAAAGAAACTCCTTAAAGATTATCTGTTCGAAACAAATCTACAAGATAGTGAACTAGCAACTGTGCGGGGATTTCTTGAAAGAAGATAATTACGAATCCCTAGCGTCAAGTTCATTGCAATGTTATAAAGATATGGGCTACTTGAATATCTTTGAAAATTCATTTCTTCTTCTCCATATCAGTTTTTTAACTAAACGTTTGGGAAATGTAAGTAATGACCAAGGGGGAAGGGACCCTTCCATCAAGACATATCTACGATGGAAAAGCAGTACCAAAGTAACTGAGATAATGCTATGATGGAAGAGTACGGCCGGTTTCTTAAGAGAGAAACAAAATGGACTGTGAGAGAACTCTCTGAGCGGTAAGCATTTATAAAGAAATAGAATATATGATATTCTATTTTTATGTGTTTTATGTTTGATTAAAGACAGCATCATGTATTATTGTATGATATTTGAAATTTATTGTTCATTAAGTTATCAAAATATTAGTATATCTTTAAATGGAGAAGTGATGGAGACGTATTTTTGGAATAAGAAGTTCACGAAAAATGAAGACCTGATCGCCAAGTGATCAACGAAGAGATAGAGTAATACCCGCGTTTGAGCTGACCTTAGTCTGACACTGTCCAAGGGTCTCCTACATACATGAATGAAACCGAAACCAAAATTGCCCTTTATGAAATTAGATGGTTGGCACGCTTCGCTCAATTCTCTGCCAATCGAGACAAAGGGCTATCAAATAAAATTCTGACTAATTTTGGCTGATCCTGCCACTCTCAGCGAGTGAAAATATTAATTTTCAATCATCGATCTCATTTAAATTTGAACTCTTTCGTCCAGAATGTATATGAAGGTTCTCAAGAAGAAGTAAGATTCGTTTTTCGATTCTGTGTAAACAAACAAATGAAATAAACATTAGAGTGTGGAACCGATCGCAGTTTTACTCTGGTACATTAGCTAAATGCCAGAAGTTTAAAAATATATATATATATATAGAATAGCAATAAGTAACAGTAAGTAATTTCGAGACAAAAGTGGCATTTTCATAATGACAAAGGATTAATGTCACTCCCTCAGCCCAAGCTATAACATAAGTTATCAAAACTGTTCTTCAGTACGTTTATTCGGGATATTGGCCTCAAGTTTACCACCTACAAAGATGAATCATATTATATCATTCGAAAAGTCTCAATCTTTTATTAACCAGAATTTAAAGAGTTATTTGTAAGATTACGTAATTGAGCTTTTGCACAAATGACAAATTTACATCGTAAATCAGGATATTATAAGCACAGATGAACAAGTAGTGTAATGGATTTTAAAAAGAAGTTTGTGTTTTTATTACTTCAGGTATACGTTATCAGATCCTGAAGCTATCATTTTGTTACTGAATGAGGTGATAAAATAAGAAAGCATGTTACCAGGAAGAGAGTTTATTTAATTAGTAAACTAGTTGAGCAACAAATGGCGACAAGTAGACCTGATTACTCATGTCTTCAATTTGGCAATAAAATATTTTTAAAATTTTGATTTATTGAAAGATATTTGAAACAGTTTGTTATTTGTTATTTGGTTTTTAGGAGCATTGGCTACTAAGGCCATATTGCTCCGGGATATGCGGTGGTCATTCCCTGTCCTTTCCACATCCTCCGTATTTGGTGGTGACGGGTTCGAACCCCGGTCTAATCAAGAAGCGTGTGCTACGCACTGCTGCTCCTTCCCACCTGGCTACGTTTGAAACAGTGCGATAATCAATGGCGTGTATCTTTCAGCAGTCCCAGTGATCTCCCACAAAGCTGTAAAAAAAGAAAAATCTGCCAAGGTCAGATGAAGGTGTGAGTAGTGTAGGTGTTGTTGTTTGTCTGGTCACTTAGTTACTGGAAGGAGCATCCCAGCATCCATCCACCGCACGAGGAGCCGCGCCACATCATTGGAGGGACGTCTGTCGGAATGAATGCCTTTTGCTAGGAAGGAAGGAGAGGACCACAAAGACGGGGTCCCTCAAGCCACTAGTGGGAGAACATCCAAAGACAGGTGACTGAGGACATCAAGAGTACGTGATAGAGGAGATAGGAATGAGTTCCCCCGCGTTAGGCCAACTTGTGCAATCCATTCCTTCCTCCCCTGTGATAATCCTGTTTTTCGGATAAACATTTTACAGCAATTTTTAGACTGTTCATCCTTTATTAGCGTATTGATGAAACTATTTATAAAAAGGTATCACCCAAAAGAATGTGCACATTATTTGCAACATTCTGTTTTAATAATTGAAAACATTAGTTTGGGGTGTAACTATTATCTGCCATCGTATGAGTTAAAAGATAAATGAAAGCGTGAAGGTTTATTTAATGGAGACAGGAGCTTGTTCGAATGAACATATTTCAAATTGAGGAAAAGGAAAATGCGGTCGAGGCGTCATCCCATGGAAATTTCTAACGGAATGCAAACTTTAAATAATGTGAGATTTAAATTCTTAAATCATAAAACCTTTAATACTACCCGTAAGTTGAAGTGCTCATTATTTTACCAAAGTTAATAATCTGCCTTTAATTTCTTAAAGAATTACAGGTAATTCACAGACCTTTCGTGGTACTTCCTGTACCACTTCTTCAGTGACTGTAAAGATAGAAAAACTGGAAAAGCACTAGAACTTTACTAGTTCTGCAATCTTTACCGTCACTGAAGACGTGGCACAGGTTTTTAATGTAAGGTTATTTGCAAAGGAAACAGAAATCCAGAGTTACTTATAACTTAGGGAGAGGAGCTGAAAGCAGTTGAGGAAGAAAAAGACTTCAAGATTATGATAGAATAAGATGTGAAATTGGGCATACAGTGCAAAGAGGTGGCTTGGAAGACATGTAGTTATTACGACTTTCGGGTGGGGGAGAAAGATGATCTTGTCTTAGGTGAGTCGGAAAAATTGCTAGCTTGGGGGGATACAAGGATTAATTGATTAACAGTAGCCACTGGCAGAGATTAAAGTGATTCTTGCACTGCTTCTATTGGAATGAGCAGAAGCCTGAAAAACAAGATGCAGGGTATTTCAGAGACTGCTGGGAATCATTTGGGTACAAGTAAACACATGGGTTGTGTTAGGGTAGCTAAGAAAAATAACAGGTGCATGTATACTTGCGTGTACACCAATGCTAGGAGTTTGGTAAATAAATTTGATGAGTTTCGATACTGTTGATGAATTTGAGGTATTGCTCAAAGCATCAAAGGCAGATATTGTTGGGATATCAGAGACGTGGTGTCACACAGATATAAGGAATGCTGAACTGGAATTTGGGGAGTTTGTACAATGTGTACAGAAAGGATAGGACGGGAGGAGGGGTTATGCTATTAGTTAAGAGAAACATAAAATCCCAAGGAAGTGAAGCCAGTCGACATCGGTGGACAGTGCAGGGTCGAGTCAGTTTGGTGTGACATAAGCATTGGGAGATTTGCTGTACAAAATTGAGAGTAGCAGTGTGCTATAGGCCTAATGACTCTGATGAGTATAATAAGAAACTGTACAGGGAAACAGTGGGCCAGTACATCAGAGAGTCTTATAATGGGGGATTTTAATTTCCCAGATATTGACTGGAATTTGTGGGTTGGTCACTCACACACTAGCAAGACTTTTGTGGATTTATTGGATGATTGTTTTCTACATCAGCATGTTCGGCAGGCAATTAGAGGGAGGGAGGGAGGAAGGGAGTAATACTCTTGATCTGATTATCAGTAGTGATTCCTCATGCATTAAGAATCTGCAGATAAAGGAACCACTAGGTGGCAGTGATCACAGTGTGCTGAAGTGGGATTTACTCAAAGTGGTAACTACCATCAGGGGTAAAGGAAAGGGTTATTGCTTTCGTAAAGGCGACTACGATGGTCTAAGACAGTATTTAAATCCTATACAGTGGGACCAACTGATGATGTTACCAACAGCAAATTCAAAATGGGAACCATTCAAAGAACTTATCTTGGAAGCTACTAGGCTTTACATACCAACTAAGAAATATTGTTCAAGGTTTAGGCCTAAATGGGTGTCAGATGAACTAATGAGACATATGGCAGAGAAGAAAAATGCATGGGATACATATAAATTAACACGTGATACAGAAGCCTATGATAGATATAAGCTGGTCTGTAACCAAGTTACAAAGTAGGTTAGGCAGGCGAAGGCAGATTATGAGAAGTTCTTGGCAAAGGATGCAAAGAAAAACAGAGAAGAGTTCTTTACCTATGTAAAATATAGAAGGAAAGGGATGAATCAGATTTGGTCCACTGGATATTAATGGTTCAACAGTTGAGGATCCTGCTCAGGTTGCTAACAAACTAAACGAGTATTTTGCATCTACATTCACATATGAGGAGTTATTCAGGAAGGAGAATGCCAGAGGTGAAGTAAACTCTGGCAGTGAGCTAGATGATTTTGTAATAACTGAGAGGAAAGTGGCAGAGGAATTGTTGAGGATAAACATAAAAGCTTGCAACAGTATCAAAAGCTTTCCTGAAATCCAAGTATATGATATCAAAATTATTTTTGACATTCAGTTCCTTTGTGGCCACATCATAGTATCCAATCAAATTTGTCAGACAAGACTTTCCCTTAACAAACCCACGCTGTGTCTTAACTATTACTGCAGTCTTGTCTAGATGATCCAGGGGCTCACATATGGTGAGTATGGGCTTGGCACACCCAATTCCTGAGCTGGATATTATCATTCTTCTCTTTCTTGGTGATTTCCTTCTACTTATCTATCTCTCTCTCTCTCTCTCTCTCTCTCTCTCTCTCTCTCTCTCTCTCTCTCTCTCTCTCTCTCTCTCTCTCTCTCTCTCTCAGGGTAACTCGGGAATTTTTTTTCCTCTGGTGCAGCATAAGCCACAGGCTTCCTTGCATCATATAGCTGTTAATAATAATAATAATAATGATGATGCAATGCTTCTTTAACCAGTGACAACATTATTTTCTCAGGAACACAAGTCAAACTAATAGGTCTATAGTTACTTATGTACACCTTTTGAACCCCCCCATTGCGAATTGGGGATACATTTTCTAACTCCAGTCCATGGGGACCTCCCCTGAGTCCAAGGAAGCTTTCATGATTATGACTAAGGGTTTGCTTACTTCCTTTGCTGCCTCCTTTAATATAACTGGATAGATCCCGTCCAGCCCTGGTGCCTTCCGTATGTTTAACTTCAACAATTTCCCCTCCACTTTGCTCTGAGTTATTACAAAATCACTTAGCTCCCTGTTAGCGTTTGATAAACATCTGGCATTCCCCTCATTGAATATCTCCTCATCTTTGAATGTAGATGCAAAATACTCATTCAGCCTATCAGCTACCTGAGCATGATCATCAATAGTCAACCCATATATGTTAAGTGGTCCAATCTGATTCATCACTTTCCTTCTAGAGTTCACATAAATAAAGAAGTCTTTGCTGTTTTCCTTTGCCAAAGATTTCTCGTAATCTGCCTTCGCCTGCCTAACGTCGTTTGTGACTTGATTACAGACAAGCTTATATCTGTCATAGGCTTCTGTGTCACTTGATAATTTATATGCATCCCATACATTTTTCGTCTCTGCCACGAGCCTCATTAATTCATCTGACATCCATTTACAACCCCATTAGATAGGAAGTTCACTAAAATGCTATCAGTCCATCAAATTATAAAAAAGTGCACATTGGTAAAGTTCAGACTTAACGAAGATGCCACCAATCCACGAAGTGAGGGCTCGCCAAAGATGTGCTCTCCACAAGTTACATCTCGGCAGACTGTAACATTGTCAGTAGCAAGTCCACATAAACTAAACTAAGTCCATCAAGTATATATGATCGCTAAATCAGAATGTAGTGTGAAAGTCTTGGCACCCCAAAATTCAACAGAGGAGATAACTAGCCGAATAGCAGACATTGAGAGTTGATTAAGGAAGGGGAGGAGAGCAGAGTCCCACCAATAATCAGAACAGTGCCCACATCCTATGTCTACTCTGCTAGTAAATATTAATGTTCTGATGCACAGATTTATAAGCCAGTGTGCTGCTCTAATTGAAGCCTTTTTGTACTAGGCGATTTCTGCCAAATTCAGGATAGCTAAATGATGCGAGGAAGCTTCGCATCTACTAGGATAAAAAAGTTTCATCACTCAAACTTTCCCCATCGCCAAAAATTGATAACTGAGTCAGAGACTAGGACTAGGCACCTGGAGACTAGGTGCCTAGTCTCCAGGCACTGTAATTTGTAAAACCTAAGCCTTTCTTTGTAAGAGCAACCCTTTGTTCCATTCACTAATCTTGTTGTCCTTCTCTGTACTCGTTCCAGCAGCTCTACATCCTTCTTCAAATGAGGCCTCCAGACCTGTAGTACTCAAGGTGTGGCCTAACCATTGCCTTATAAAAGGGAATAATCACCTCCTTATCTCAGTTAGAAAAATTCCTGTATATCAAGTATGTCATTCCTGTATTGACAAGACACCATGAGCTACTCTTGCAGCCTGTCTGCACTGCTCAGAGAACTTCATATCTGCCTGCACAATTACCCCCAGGTCCTTTTCATTCTCTACCACTGTCAGTGTAGTACCAATGTTCCTACCTGTTATCACCTATGGGGCCGGTGCGTGGCTCATCTGCTCGGCCATAGTAAGAAATAGGAATAAATTAGAATCGATACAAAGGACAATACTACTCACTATTACCAGAGCATGTCGCACAGTAAGCACACCTGCACTACAGTTGCTGGCCGGAACTCTCCCACTTTACCTGGAAGTAGCCAAAAGAGGCTTATATTATAGATTTAAAAAGGGCATACCCACAGAATTTCTGGGGATAGCACTTGACACAGCCAACACCTTCAATGATGAAAGAAAAAGAATAGCCACAAAGCTCCATGAGCTATGGCAAACAAAGTGGGAGCAGGAAACCAGAGGTCTGGTTACCAAACGGTTTCTGCCACGGGTGTCAATGGTTAGCCCAAAGCCACCTAACTGGTATGCCCCTGGACTTTTTACAACATTTATATTGACAGGTCACGGCTCCCTAAAGGCGAAACTAACCTCCTTAGGCCTGACCGATGACCCAAACTGCACCTGTGGCGAAAGTGAAGACTGGGCACACATTCTATATGAATGTATAATATATGACATCCCCAGAACAGAGCTAATAGCACAGATTGGTCCCCTTCCCAGGGGAGAAGAACATCTCTTCATCATAGAAGAGCAAAACTATAAAGCTTTTACTTCTTTCACACAGAAAGTATTCGAAATGCGCAGAGCAATGCAAAGAATGGCAATTCAGCCCCCCCCCCAGCAATTAAACAATAATTAATACTAAAATTGCCCAAGTTTCCCACTACGCCCAGACGATGACTTAAAAACTGTCAGGATAGCAGTATTCTGCAACCTGACATGACAAACCTTCCCAGGACTACCCTGCCATGTGTAGGAACCTGGGGCCAAATAAGTAACCACGTAGGGGAGGGAGATGTACAGGCAGCCAGGGGAGCAGATTAGCTGAAAAATATCAGTAGGCTAGTAACAAAGGGATGCAATGTAGAATGAAGGAATGAGAATGAAAGACAATGAATAGGCTGGGAACCGAGTGAACTAGGAATTATGGTAAAAGGGAATAAATGGCAGTTTTGGTGAAAGAAAGAGTGACCTAGCATGAGGGAAAGAGAGAGTGAATGGGAATGAGTGGAAGAGCAAATGTAATTGGCTGAAAGAATACAAAGTTAAAAATAACTTACATTACCTTATATATACTGTACCAACAAACATTTACTAACCACATCAACACTATCACTGCATTCTCCCCTGGCCTACAAAAAAAAAAAAAAAAAAAAAAACTTGCGGCTAGGCCTGCACCACAACTGAAGAATAACAGTAAGTTGAGGTGCCCAGAGAGTGCAGTGCAGAAAGTAAGAGTCGAATAAATGAGATGAGAGCTAGAAGAATGAATAAAAGTGTAAGCGTGTGAGAAAAAGAACACAAACCATAAATGCTACAGTTAAGTACACACTAACCGTAGTTTTAATTAGTATTTAAATTTACACTACACATCATTGCATCCCCTCCTGGTGTGTGAGAAAAAATTGAATGAGTTGAGTGAAAAAATATATATATATATAAAAAACATGGAAAAAAATTACAAAATAAAAAAAATTACAAAAAAATTACAAAAAAAAAAAAAAAAAGAATGCAATTAGAGTGAGAATGCAGATTATGAATGAAGTAATTGTGTGTCTCTCCCACCCCCTCGCCTGGTGGGTTCCCCACTGCCAGCTGACATATCCCACCCCCGGATATGGGGGTGGGATATGTTAGCTTAACCTTCATACCGGATTTGACACTCCTTGGACATGACACCGACGAAGACATTCTGTGGCTTTGCTACCAACGCGCCATCGGCTTGTGAGAGTTTGTGCAAAACACCTTATGTTTGATAAGTATGTTAACAGGGGATGTCCACAGGGTTCTGTCCTTGGGCCGATATTCTGGAACTCGGTTCTTGATCAATGGCTAAACAGATTGCAGGTTCCTCAGTGTTTGCAGGTGGCTTATGCGGATGACTTGGTTCTGGGAGTTGCTGGGGATTCTAGAGCCATATTGGAGCTGAAAATTCAGGAAATTTTAAACAATCTCTCAGAGTGGGCTGTGTTGAACAAATTAAAGATTTCATCTAAGAAAACCAGGATGATGGTATTTAAAAAGCACTTTGATTACAAGCGCCCGCCCAGAGTACTGTTGAATGGAAGGCAGGTTCCTTTTGTGTCTAGTATTAAGCATTTGGGTTTGATTTTGGATGACCGGCTGGGTTTTCATCTGCACGTGTCACATTTGAGGGATAAACTAAAGAAATTTACTTCTTTCGTGATGCGTATTTCCAGGAAAGAGTGGGGTCTTAATAAACGCACGATGCTATTATACTACAAGACCATTTTCTTGCCGATTGTCGCATATGCTGCGGGAGTTTGGATGAATGCTGTGATCAAGGTCAAAATTAAAAATCAACTTATGTCGCTGCAGAGATCTATGTTGCTAGCATTGCTGTATGCTCCTCGGACTGTCTCGACGGTTGCACTGCAGGTGATCGCAGGTGCTCTTCCAGTTGATTTATATGTATTGTACCGTGGTATGTTATATGCACTAAGAAAAGGAATTTCGGCTCAGTGCCTGGGCATCTCTATTGACCTGACTGCCAACATTAAGGAGGAAAAAGTCAGAATTTGGAACTCCCTCATTGCCATGTGGAGGATTCGATGGAGCTCTTCTGCATTTGGCGAGACAACAAGAAGAATTATTCCAGCGGCGGATTTTGCTATGTCAAAGACAGTGTCTTCTTGGTTTTGTCCTACGATGTTTACAAGTTATATATTGACCGGACACGGATCTTTTCGTGACAAACTATTTTCAAAAGGATTGGAGCCTGATCCGTGGTGTTCTTGTGGTGATGCAGAAACTTGGACGCACGTGTTGTTTGTTTGTCCTTTTTATGGATCAGAGCGTCGTCGACTTTTCGACGAGGTTTCTCCCTTTACTGAGGATAACGTGGAGATCCTTTTACAAGATGCATCTAGCTTCCGGGCTCTGCAGAGATTTGCTGCCGCTGTGTTTGCCAGAAGAACAATCATAAGGAACTTTTCAGATCTAGAGTTGGCAGCATATGTGAATCATGCATGATTGCATCTGGGTTCGGGTGCTTCAGTCTGGGAAGCTATTTGTCCGGTCTGTGGCTCCTGAACATGTACCACTACGGTGGTTTTTTTTTTTTTTTTTTTTTTTCTTGGTTCTCGGGTTTGGGCGGCCTGAGACCAGGGATGTTGGCACCCAACAGTATTGCACTTCCTCTGTTGGGTGCAGGTTAGTGCCTTGCACTTCAGTATACAATAGTAGAGACAGGTCCGGCTCCACGTGCCCAGGGTCGGGCATCAGCCTACAGCTGAAGATATCAGCTGTTTCCTGATGGCAGAGTGACCTGACATAAACAACATACTAAGTTCATAAACATTTCTTTAATACAAGTTTAACCTTTCCTATACAAAATTTGACTATTTTTCTTTAGATATAATTAGTGTAATTTATATCTAAAAATGCTCTTGTTTTGAATATTCAATTTCTTAGCTATGTTTCAGGCCCACTTTACAGTTATCTGTTTTATTTAAAGAATTAGGTGGAGATGGGCATATGCCTGGGAACCACCCCGACACAGTATACACACACACACACACACACACCTCCCTGCCTACCCCCCATACTTCACCTGGTGGGGCTCGTCTCCACTGACCTCTTTAGGGATGCCTACTCTATCGTCCCTATTCTTCTATCTGTTTTCCCCCCAGTCTTCAGTCTCCCTCCCTCTCTCACTAAATCGACCGAGTACACCCTTAACAATGCTGCCAAATTCTAATCAACGTCTAAATTCTATCGGTTTCCTGTAAATCTCTAAGATAACAAATACTATTAGCTTTTATCTAGCATATAGCCTCACATGTCTAAATTTAATAACATCAAAATTTTGCCCGACCTATTTGGCCTTTAACACATCTCTTTAGCGTTCAACCCCAACCAACGATTTCCTAATAGCAATCCCATTAAGCATTAATGTCAATCGCAATTTTTTTTTTTTTTAAATAGGTCCTAGCCACTGAAATCCCAGGAAACTAGGTGGCAGGACCTGCCAGAGCAATTTGTTGTGATACTGGATACACCCGGCTAGCCTCCACGTGGCAGGGTATGGGCAACGTAGGGCCCCACTAGGGGCCTGGCGGCCAATAAGCCGGATAAACAACGGGCACAACAAATCACACTGCACAGACACGGCCCACACACTTTCAAGTCTCTGGCTTGACAGTGTACTGTCCTCGATACAGTGAAACACACGCGGAGATGGGAGAAATCCCAGGTGCCGTCTGACACGAACATACCTTATACCTTGTCAGTGTAGTACCACAGAGTTGATACGTTGCTCTAGGGTTACTGTTTCCCATATGTAGTACTTTACATTTATCAATGTTAAACTTCATTTGCCACCTCTCAGCCCATCTGCTCAACCTTTTCAGATCCTGTTGCAGCAACATAGCGTCAGTAGTGTCCTTAACAACCCTGCCAACCTTTGTATTGTTTGCAAACTTCGACATCAAGCTTGATATACCATTATCAATATCATTTATAAATACAGAAAGCAATAATGGACCCAACGCTGAACCCTGAGGGACTCCACTTTAAGACTGCTGTACAAATTGGAGAGGTATAGCATTAAGGGTAAGTTGCTACAATGGATAAAGGGACGGTTGAGTGGGAGACGACAGAGAGTGGTAATCAACGGACACTGCTCTTCGTGGAGTTTCCCAGGGTTCGGTGCTGGGCCCATTGTTGTTTTGTGTATTCATCAATGATATTGATGAAGGTATATCACGATTAATGTCCAAGTTTGCAGATGATACAAAGGTTGGTAGGACTGTTAACTGCAGTAAAGACAGTGTGCTACTCCAACTGGATCCAGATAAGTTGAGCAAATGGGCTGAGAAGTGGCGACTGAAGTTTAACATTGAAAAATGCAAAGTACTGCATATGAGTAGCAACAACCGAAGAGAAACGTATCAACTGTGTGGTATTACACTAAGGGAAGTGGAAACGAAAAAAAGACCTGGGGGTAATTCTGCAGTCAAATATGAAGTTCGCTGAGTAGTGCAGAGGGGCTGCCAGGGCAGTTCATGGAGTCTTGTCAATGATATATAGGAATTTTGCTGGGAGGGACAAGGAGGTGATTATCCCGTTGTATAAGGCAATGGTCAGCCAATACCTGCAGTACTGTGTACAGGTCTGGAGGCCTCATTTTAGGAAGGATGTAGAGTTGCTAGAACGAGTACAGAGAAGGGGAACGAAGGAGTGCTCTTACGAAGAAGACTTAAGTTCTGCAAATTGCAGCGCCTGGAGGGTAGGCACTAGTGAGGTGATCTGATTGAGGTGTATAAGGCCTTGAATGGGTTGAGAAAGCTGATGGGATTCTTCCTCTTGCTCAGATTAAGAACCTGAGGGGCATAGATTCGAAATGAGGAAAGATAGTTGTAGAATAGATGTGCGGAAATTTGCCTTTAGCCAGCGGGTGGTTGATTGGTGGAGCAGACTTCCATCTTTTGTTGTGGAAGTTAATAGCTTAAATAAATTTAAGGCTGAGCTGGACAGAAATTTGAATGAATGGAGGGGTGAAGTGGAAGAGTTTTTTTTTTTTTTTTTTTTTTTTTTTTTGGCTGATGCTGCATAAGCTTGCTTTGTTTCATAGTATGCCTCTACTAATGCTAATTCCTGAGCATCTTTGAGACTCATTGGAATATCATTAACTACATTACCTACATACTAAATATCGATGTTTTGGTAGCGAACGCTTACTATAATAAATAAAAAAATATATTAAAGTTGAAGTTCAGAATAACTTCCACGAGTGTTTACCTCACTAAAAACAGTTATTATTTAACCAACGTTTATTTTATTTGGAGGTTCTTAACGTGCGCAAATTCTGCATCCAGTGTATCAGAATGTTTCTTATTTTTCCATTCCTTGACCACCACTTTTAATTCATCAGAATTATTAAACAAACTCCTCATCCCTCTCCCCCCCTTTTTTTTTATCAATCTATACATTTGCATTTTTTTTTTTTTTTTTGTTTCGTTTCTGAACACTACTGTAAAAATCTGAATTGGTCGTCTGGGAAAGGTGGTGTTACTCTAAACTACTTGGCATTTAATTTATAAGAGTATATAGGAAATTAAAAAACTAACGCAATACCTAGGAATTTTGCTACTTTAATATGTTTTGATTTTCGTAGTGAAAGAATTGTTTCCTGATTGGATGATGCTATGAAGCAGACATTGCTGCATCATTAGCAAAAATGAAATGCACTTTTCTGTTATGGTCAGTTTTAACTCACAGACCCGAAAGGTGAATGAATAGAGTAGGATCACTCATCTTCAGATTAATTATATACTCGAACTTTGGAATCAGGTGATCCTACGTTACATCTTTAACTGAAGGCTCAATAATCTTCTCTGGCATAGAAGTCAAACTTACAAGTCTGTAGATATTTTTAGCTACTGTTTGCTCCGACATTCTCTTTCGAAGTTACTTTGGAATATCTCTTTGTTATTTAAATTTATCAAAGCTCGAAATATCTTCGCGCTTGCGAACTACTGACAGGATCTTGATACTTCAAATTTGAAAGATCTACTTGCTGGTCCACGAATCGTGAGCAGTCGCCCAATCTACTCATTACTCCCACTGAAGTACAATGATTACACTGCCCAAAATGTTAATATGATGGAGTTAATCAACAATCTGGAACTAGAACCTGAGGAACTCAGATCTCTGAGAAGCATTAGCATTAGTAGAGGCACATGATGCAATAAAGCAAACTTATACAGCATCAGTCAAAAAAAAAAATTCCCAATTCACACAACCATTCGCTCTAAAATTTTGTCCAGTTCTTCTTTGAACTTATTTAAGCTATGTATTTCTACAACGACAGATGGAAGTTTACTCCAGCAATCAACTACCCGCTGGCTAAAGGGAAAATTTCTAACATCTTTTCTACTTCTACAACTGTCCTTCCTCAATTTCAATTTATGCCACCTCAGGTTAGCAATCTGAGAAAGAGGAAGAATCCCATCGGCCTTATTCACCTCAATCAGATCATCTCGCCTCGCAGGTGCTGCAAATTGCAGAATTTAAGCCTTTCTTGGTAGGAACACCGCTTCGTTCCCCTTCTCTGTATTCGTTCTAGCAACTATACATCCTTCCTAAAATGAGGCCACCATACCTGTACGCAGTACTCAAGGCCACTCTATTCGTGTCACCCTTCGATCATTGCCTTTTACAAAGGAATAATTAGTTACTCTGGCAGCCTGTCTGCACTGTCTGAAACCTTCATATCTGACTGCACAATTACCCCCAGGTCTTTTTCATTCTCTACCACCCCGAGTATAGTACCGCACAGTTGGTACGTTTCTCTGGGGTTACTTCTACTCATATGCAGTACTTTGGATTTGTCAATGTGAAACTTCAGTTGCCACTTCTCAGCCCGTTTGCCCAACTTTTCTAGATCCTGTTTCAGTAGCATATTGTCATTAACAACCCTGCCAACCTTTGCATCATCTGAAAATTTTGTTTATTAAGCCTGATGTACTTTCATGAATATCATTGATAAATATACAAAACAACAATGGGCCCAACACGGAACCCTGAGGAACTCCACTAATGACATTAGTCCACGAAGTGCAGTGTCCGTTGATTACCACTCTCTGTCTTCTCCCACTGACCTACCCTTTTATCTATTGTAACAACTTGCCCTTAATGCCATACTGCTTCAATTTGTGCAACAGTAATAAAAGCTTTCCTGAAATCCAAGTATACGATATCAAAATTATTTTTAGCATCCATTTCCCTTGTAACCACATCATAGTATCTAATCAAATTGGTTAGACAAGACTTTCCCTTAACAAACCCATGCTGTGTCTGAATTATTGCTGCAGTCTTGTCTAGGTGATCCTACAATGCATCTTTAACAAGTGACTCCATTATTTTCCCCGGAACAAAAGTTAAACTGACAGGTCTGTAATTATTCGTGTCACCCTTCGATCCCCCTTTGTGAATTGGGGATAAATTTACACATTTCAGTCCGTGGTTACCTCCATTGAGTCCAAGGACGCTCTCATAATTACAACCAAGGGTTTTCTTACTTCCTTTTCCACCTCCTTTAATATAAGTGGATAGATCCCATCCACCGCAGGTTCCTTTCTTATGTTTAACTTCAACAATTTCTCCTCCATCTTGCTCTCAGTTATTACAAAATCATTAAGCACCTTGTTAGAGTTTAATAAGCTTCTGCCCTCCATGCAAAATACTCATTCAGTTTGTCAGCTATCTGAGCAGGATCATCAACAGTGAACCATCAATATCAAGTGAACCAATGTGATTCATCCTCTTCCTTCTAGAGTTTATATAAGTAAAGAAGGCTTTCTGTTTTTCTTCGCATTTTTTGTGAAAGGTTTCTCGTAATCTGCCTTCACTTGCCTAACATTCTTTGTGACTTGATTACAGATTAGCTTGTATCTACCATAAGCATCTGTGTCTAGTGATAATTTATATGCATTTTTCTTCTCTGCCGCGAGTCTCATTAGTTCATCTGACATTCATTTTGGTCTAAACCTTTAAAAGTATTTCTTAGTTGGTATGAAAAGCCTAGTAGCTTCCCATACTAAATCCTTGAATGCATATATATATTCGACATTTTTCATAGTTTTAGCGAGTGAAACGTAGGTCTCTTAGCGATTAGAATAAAGTAAACCAACAAGTGTGGCCATCCGCATAACACACCACAGACATGAAGGAAACGTCAAATGACCTCTACACGGATCATAATTCCCATGGCGAAATAGACTGTCACACGGTTAAAGTTTAACAAAATTTGAAACCTATCAGTTTTGAAATTTGTGTTGTTATATTCACTCAAATAGAATCTACCTATAAAACAAATAGTATTGCTCCTTAGCAACGTTAAGAAACTAGTAAAGCTTATTCAATTTAATAATGTAAGATAAAATAACTATCCGCATTCTGACTCGAATCTTTCAGGAATTGAATATTAGCGAATTATATGTCTTGGTGAATATCAACTGAATTTTTAATATAACAGTAAAGGGGGGGGTGACCTTTATAAGACTCGTGGGGATAACAGAACAGACGGCAGTTAACGCGTATTTGATATTAACGACGTGTATGACGACCCACAATGGTGTTTCTCTCCTTTCCGAGTCCTAGTGATGATAACGATAGACAGAACTATCCGCACTCTACATAAAATAAGGTTCCGATTTAACGTCCAGTTGTTAGTTTATTTAATCACTAAATTCCTTTCCGTGTACCACTTTTTTCAATTTTTCTGTCAAAAGATAAAGGGAGAAGGGGGAAAGAAAAAACGGCTGAATTTAATCATATGCCTTAGGTATAAGGAGTAATGGATAAGAGAGCTTCATGTACATGAAGCTCTCTTATCCATTACTCTACTGGTTCAACTTTATTTTTGTGCTTATAATATCCTCATTTACTTCGATAATTAGCCACGTGAAATACATATTTTATTGACTTAAGAATTGCAAAAGCGAAAGAAGCACTTAGTAAAAAAAAGAAAAGAGAAAGATTCGTGAAAATCTATATATGGAGTATACTGCTGTATGAATGTGAAACATGGTCAATAACAGCAAAAGACTGGAGGAGAATTGAAGAATTTGAGATGATTTACTGGAGAACATTGATGAAAATCAACTGGAGAGACAAAAAGACGAATGAATAGGTCCTCACAGTAGATGAGGAACAAAGAGCAATCAAGAAAACCATAATAAAAAGGAAGATGCGATTCCTAGGACATCTCTGGGGACAATGATTGGATAGTAAACATAACAGAAGGATTGCTTGAAGGGAAAAGAAGCAGAAGATGACCAAGAATCACACCATTTGATGACGTGCGCCAACTCTCAAGAAATGAACAAAAGTGAAGCAAAGCAAAAAACCCAAATTCCGGATAAGTGGAGAAAAAAGATCTCTATGGCGACAGGGCTTGGCCCTTAGAATGATCATGGTAGCGTTGCCAGGGTCGAAGCCCATATGGCGTGTGAATATGTAAAACACTTTGAATGATAGATGAATGTTATTAAATACAAGGTCCACTCAACCGACTGCCAAATGAGCCGATGCGGTCTGTATACTGCCTCTAGAGCGCGCTATGAGCATCTGATAAAGTATCCATGTACCTCTGCTTGTTCTTGATAAAACAAGGGCAAATTACAACCGGATAAACGTATTTAATAATAATGAAGCTGTCCTATATTAGTGATTGATGTTTCGGTGTATTTGACTTTGTTGCACCTATTAATGGGCCAGTTAGCATTTTTGCTGATACTAGAAGTGGCATTCTATGAATTCGACTGAAAAGTTTAGCTAACAGACAGTTCTTTGCTGAGTTTGCTGGTCTCGGGATTGCGGACGGTTGCTTTCCCAGAACACACGCAATATATAACACCGGTAAGTCATGGTAATTTGCATTATATAGCTATGATTAGCTTAAGATTATTCTTCCTTACCACCCAACAAGGATCTCAGTTTACAATCAGATCTAGAATGAAGTCTTGAACGTTACTCGAGCAATTAGAAACACAGGATTTCAATACGATACTGTTCATAATAACTTTGTATGTACTACTCGTAGTAGAGCAAGAACAAAATTTTTAAAAACATTTAAATGTTTTTAAAAATTTTGCCATGCTACAAACAGGTGGTTTACTATGTATTTTATTGGTCCTCTGGAGCAGAATTTTTCTTTTGTTTGTTTTCCCACACTTTTATCTTTATTTTTTTTTTAATTTAAAAAAAAAAATCTTTCCCTTTATACTAAGGGGTTTAGTACAAAGGAATCCACAAAAATATTACAGTATTTGAAAGAGCAGAATACGTGACATGATTAACTCTATATACTTGACTCTGACCACTCAGCTATGGTGCCGATCGGGCTAGCCGGGTGGGCAAAGTGCCTGCCTAGCAACCCAAAGGTCGCGGGTTCGAATCCCGCTTTGGGCTTGGATCAAAGTACTGCAAAAACCTTGGGAGGTGCAATATGGCCACAGAAGCCGATGCGTCAACAACTACCAAATAAAAAAAAAATAAAAAAAATCAGCTATGGTCTCGATGATAATTCCCACAATTCTGTAGTGTCGTGGATAGCCTGAGAGTTCTAACTCTCAGTCGGAAGAAACTGGTTTATACTGGGATTAACTTCTGTGGGTTTTAATTTTCAGGGAATGCGTGTGGAGAGAGATAAGAATGAAGTTCACTTATACTGCTTCGAACGAAAGCATCGTGCCCAAAGTAAAAACTAAGCATTTCGTTGCAAATACTGCAGTGGTTCAGTTTCGTAGAGTTACAACAACTTGGAAAAGCTTACGTACATTCCCATATTTTTACGAGACTGTGCTTTTTGGCTCTGATAATAGCTGACGCGCTTATATTTCATACGCGTGCCTGATATACAGGTTTCAGGGATGAAGCAATCCATGTCAATCTTCCGCCACTTTATTAAAATGAAGAAACACTCCCAGAGTCCCAGATCTCTATCGGATAAATCAGAATTCAGCGTCTGTTCATCCGAATGTGGGCATCATCGAAGTATTCTGCAGCAAAACGCTTCTAGGGGTAATTATCCATCTCGAAATGTTCCGGGGTTAACTTGCAGGAACGAAGGCAAGAGCTATAACGTAAGAATCTTTATAACCAGTTTATTAATGAGAATAGTACTTCGTAAGCCCGCTCGCTGAACGCGGCGAAAAGTGTAGTTTGTGATGAGCTTGGATAAACCGAGCGAAATTCTTTCATTGCAGTAAGTCCGGAAGTGCAAGAAACAGACGAGGAATCCATAAAATTATGCAATGGTGAAAATGCATTTAAAACTTTGTTTAAGCTTCCTGTTGCTTATTTGGTAACAGTTCTTAGATTAATGAAGCGTTAATATACGCTGAATTGTATACATTGATAGAACAAATCCCAAAGGACCGAAAATTTCAATATTGGAAAATGTCTCGATATTCAATTGAAACTGCTAAATCCTCAACTATTTTGGAAAGACGATTTCGTCTTCCCAAAATAGATGAAGAATTGTAAAACGAGAAAATGTGTCAAGAATCATAAAGAGTAATGAATTAAAAATAATACGATCGAACTTGATTAATATCAATCTTGTGTTAGCACCTTTCTTTCAGGCGACATTGAGAAATTAAAATATAACCTCGTAGCTTTGCCACCACACTTCAAAATGTGCGCAGTTCTTTTACTCGTTTTTTTTCTAAAGGGCAACCGGTCCCCAGATGCTTTCGTTGTAGTATTAAATATCTGGAGGGTTTTTATTCCATCATTTCTTCACGTTTTTGGTTTGTTTGACTTTTTTTTCGCTGCAATAATTTTTATCGACATTTTTCAAGCGACTTTAGATCCGTTCGCGTCTTCTTTCGTATTTGTGGCCCTCTCCTTGGAGAATACCGCAGACATAAGACGCCTCGACCAGCCGATGATCGATTCTCTGGAGTATGAAGTATTCGCCGATGCGAAAGGTTATTTCATAAACTACAGGAAGTAACACGCTATTGCGTTCATGCCTCAGGATCGACGCCAGTATTTTAAAACACTACTTGTTATCTTCAAAGTACGAAGACACATCTCGAACGTGATGCTCCGTGGAACGAAGTAATATTTCACATCAGACATTTTCCCCTACTACTTCTCCCTTCCTGAGAAATTTGAAGCAAATTAAGGAATGTGGCTGTTTTTTCACATGCATTGGACTGTTTTTGAGTGTAAATTACACTGTAGTAGTAATTCTTCACTTAATTGATAAGAAATACGTTATGTTATCGATTGCTTGTGTATTTATGCGCAGAGAACAATTTTCATAAAATACAACGACTCTTGGCAATCGAATCCAGTACTCGACTAACACGATAGAAAATCCTGTTTAATGTTGACAGCTTGGCCAATTCTTGAATTGAATCCGAAACTAATTATGGATTTTGTGCCTCTATAAAGATATCTGATAAGGATCCTGTCATAACGCATGACACAGAGAAGACATTAAAACGCTAGTTTTCGATATTATCACATTCAGACACTTGTCCCTAGGGCAGTCATACTTCTGCCATAAAAATCAGGGACATTCCTAGTCAACCAGTTTCCAACGCAAGTTTAATTTCATCGGGATCAATGATTCGGTTCCCTGCCAGATCTTTCTTCAGACACGAAATGAAAGGATGGGACTGCGTACTAAGCAAGTAAGTATTTTCCATCCATAACTCTGTAACCAAAGGATCCATGCAGAGCTAGTTGAATTTCTGTGATCTTGATCCTTGTGCAGGCGTACATTCGCCCACTCGTTTCAAGTAAGGTATTTTAGTTTAGTGAAAAAATGTGTACGGTGTCATTTGGAGAAACAATCTGTCAATTGTTTATTTTGTACTGCCAAAATGAAAACTGGCAGTTCGATAAATAGCTTTAAGCATAAACAAGTGGAAGTATCACACAATAATATGTATGTAATCTTAAAAATGAGTCTTATTCATTTTAAAATACTTTAATGAAACATATTTCTTTTTTATTTAATTCATTCTCACTCAGAGAGGATTTTCATATAGTCTATTGCCCTCCCTTAAGAAACCAGCAGCAATCTCCCATTGTGTATCGGTCCTGATAAAAGCTCAGCCTTTGTCCATTACTTATATCTCCCAACATTTGAGGATGAGATGGGAATGAAGAAACGAATTTTCAAAGACATTCGGCACCTCCACCATACCATTGCAGTAAAGTTGACACTAAAGATTCATAGCTAACTTCTTTACTTTTTCCAAGAAATTCCTGCACAACTGCTTTGAATGATCATCAAGCTGCAAGATTCAAAATTGGTTCAAATCCTGCAGCTTTGCTTCAAATACACCATCATTGAGAAGTTTTTGTTTGAGACCCAATGAATTTCCTCCTTCAGTTTAGGAAACACTTCCTCTTTGCCAGATCCCTAAAATTTCCTCAATAATCTAAGCTTTATATGTTAAAGGCTGAAGGAGGACCTTTTTTTGGCTCAACTAGTGAACATATTTTATATCATGTTCCATGGTAAAAATCCTCCCACTGCTGCAGGAGTGGCCCAAAAAACCCAGTATTTTGTGAAACCTCCCTGTAGACCAGAGAGCAATTCAATTACCCTTAAGATCACCACAGACATTTCAAGCAAAATTACATATTATTGCACTCAGGACATGTTTTGTTATGTTTCTTCCAAGCCAACAGTATGAAGTAGAAGAACTGATTGGAAAGCGTTTCCACTGTGTAGAAAACGGTTTTTAAATTAAGTTTTGAGGCACCAGTAAATATACGCCATTCATTAGGGTTGGTCCGTACGTTGTTTTATGGCACAAGGGCTACTAAGACCATATTTTGGCTGATTCTATTCAGTACAGCAGTTTCAAGTTAAAATCAGTTAAATAATCGTGTATAATTCAAGAACAGAAAGAATTAGAATTCAGCTAGATTTGCATTGTCTCCAATCAGATTAGATAATGTTAAAGGTTCTTGCAGATATGAAAGTTATATTAAGAACATTAATATAATGGCTACAGTTTATTAGAATATGCTTCACTGTAAATATGGACAAACAGGGGGACCATCTCCCATGAGCAGTTAGATGTGTGTACCCAATACGCATCTTGGCTAAGACCACCTCCTCTTGTCTATTTAATATCATGCTTGATGCCCGCAACTGAGGTTCCCCTTTAAATTGCAGCAGCTTATTTCCACCCTGAGCCTGCCAGATTTGCAATCATTATTCTTCGCACACGTTTTGTAATAACTGATTTGTAATCTGTATGCTGCACTTGGTAGGTAAAAGAGCATGCTGTGGTCGGATGTTTAGCGTCTTGATCTGCATATTCATTTCCTTCGATGTCTACATGCCCTGGTATCCAACAGAAAGTGACTGATTGGCTTCCAGCATGTAACGCAATTATCTGTGATGATCTAATTTGTTTCAAGACAGAGTGGATTGGCTTGGATGAATTTTTTAATGCTCTTATTGCACTCAAAGGGTAGGAAGAGATCATTGTTTGATTACTGGACAGCTTAATAACGTGATTTACAGCTATTTTAATCGCAGAATAGACACTGCATTCCTTCGGAAGGAGACAGAACTAGAAGAAACTGCTGCTGCGCCTACTGTCATACTTGTTTTTGAACCAAAATGCTGAGAATTTGTACGTTGTCTAATTCTCTCGCAGCCTGATGCTTAAGCTCTTAAAGTGTTTCAGTCTAAACTCACTTTATACACCATCAGGCATCTCTCATATTGTAGAGTTATATCTCATAACTGCTTTGTCATCACTGCATCACCAGGGTACCTACCCACGCACCGACAAAGGGCCAAATCGCCCTAAAACGGCACCAGGGGGAGCCTGATAATGTCCGGAGTTTCCAAGAATAGGTAACAATAGTCTTCCCCACTGGAGAAGCGTTGCCTATTCGAGAAGTTTGAGTTTTTGAGTGGTGTGAGTTACTGTCCCTTTCATTCTTCTACACCGTTTCTTTTCCTCTACATTTTTGCTTTTCTAAGTCTAATAGGGATAAGTGGATAGTCGAGTTATTATCCCACACATATACAAATCGCCCCGAAACGATGCCTTCTGGGTGGTGGCGGTATCCGCTGAGAATAAGTAACAATAGTCTTCTCCTTTGGTGAAGCGTTACTTATTCGAAGTAGTGCAATATCATGGCAACTCGTTGTGAAGGCATTCACAATATGAGATTTAACTAAAACGATGCCGTTTTTGCTAATTCAGAGTTTGAATTAGCGTACTAATATGATGTGCTTGCACATTATTCAATAAGTTTAATCAAATAGAAATACTGAAGTTGCAATAGTTTTTTAAGAAATCTGGGGGATCAGAGCTGTAGTGGTTTAGGGGGATGATACAGAATCTGCTACTTTCACAAGATTCTCTCGTTAATCTGGCAAGCCTATGGATGATCGTTTAACTTATTTTTATTTTTTAATAAATAACGAATATTATTCTTAAAAACAATTTAAATTCGAAAATTTAATTATCGAATTTACTATCCTGCAAGCAGCAGTATTTAGAGATTTAAAGAGAAAAGATTTCACCTCAGAGCTATTTTTACCACACTCCAGCGAGATCGTAAAATTTGTTAGGCCATGGATTGTTTGTTTGCTATTCGTGAACAAGATTAGCAGCTCATTAATAATAAGGGACGGATTATTCAGGTTTTGAGTTGCACGATTCGTACACGAAGGCATTAGAGACCGAGATAAAAATTCACATTTACTGTTCGGAAAATGTTTTAGCACTTTTAGATGGTCTTTGGAAACAACATCAATTTTCATCCCTTAGTAATTGTTCACATGCCACCTAAAAGAAAAGTAAGAGGCTCAGAGAAAAAAAGACAAAGATATTATTGAAAAGGTTGTATTCAAAGACTTCGGTAAAGCAAGGTATGAGACTCTTCACTTTTCTTCTTCCAAGATGTACAGTGTAGTTTAAAGGTGAAGTACAATTATCTTTCTCTCTCGAATGCGATCTAAGATGCGAGTTCGCATCTTAGATCTTTAATTTTGCACCTACTGAAATTGCTGACAACGCTTCGACACTGGAAGTGAAGTATCTCTGTATACAGAGTTTAAAAGTCATAGATTGTCCTGGGCATTTTCGAAGAAGGAAGCCATGACTTGTGTTTTATATAAGGAAAGTTGATCCTAAGAGCAGGGAGATGCGAGCATCATTACGGATATAGAAGACAGCTATGGACTCCTCAGAGTGGTGGGTGGGAGAAAAATGCTAGGCACGAAAGTAAGATTCCGAGAAATTTCCAATAAGAAGCAGAACAGAAGGGCGGGTGAGCAGATGCCGCAGCAAGCATCGTGAATTTCAATTAGATGAACAGAATTTGACAGATCACACGTCACCTATTACGAAGAGTGGGTTTAATAATTTTTAAGGGGAAAATATTAGAAGATGCCTTATAGCACGAGGATATGTACTTGATCAGTGGAACTTTTCCGAGTCATTTACAGCTACGGAAATTGATAAAAGATTTAGTCAGTGTTATAAGCTTAATTTTGTTTTGTCTAGCAGGTCATTTAGGGAGCACTTGGGACATGTGCTACATAGATCATTTTTCTGCGACATGCATGTTTCAGTACATCCATTTAATAATTTGTAAATAGAGCGCCAAGAGCGGGAGTTAACGAACAGTAAAGTCCATATTTAGCTGCTGTCAGTGTTCTGTTCTCATTAAATGGAATAAAATACACGAACATAAATAATTCATTATAATTACATATAATCTATGTAGTCGTACATAATTCTGTAATGTCCGTCCATCACGCTTTCCGGTCCTGTAATAGATAATGGGAACGGGGAGACAACTGATTTCAGGGATCCTATTACCTGTATTCAAAATTATTATATACTCAGGAGAAGCCATTTCCAAGAGAGAAACCTGATAAACTTCTTAATTTAAGCATATAAATATTCCTCCTTCCTCATGGTTAGCAGAGTAGCTACAACTGCTGTTCTTCCATCCACATGGAAAAGGATCAGTTTCATTTCGGCCCAGGCTGGAGGAACTCTTTTGTGGACTTTTTTTCAAGGACACCGTTCATCTGAGTTGATATTTCATTTTCTCAACTATTGTAATATGAATATTGTAATGACCAGCCAGCTGGAGTTGAATCCATTCAATTCGGACCTCAGAGATTACACTATTCTTTACTCTTTCTTCTCCTCTCAGTGATGTATTCTTTTTCTCTATTATTAATTAGAGAGATTAATAGAAGTGAAAAGGAAATATAGTTATCTCATTGTCAGTTAATTACTGGCTTTATTAAGTGTTCTATATACAACTTTAAGCTCTCTAAACTTAACCATTCAGTTTACTTAAAAGTATATGATATTTATTTCTCTTCACCAGTATACTGTCTTTTTTTCTCTGTCTGTACATCTGTATTTTCATAAATGACACCACATTAACGAGTCTTGCATAAATGATACACGCGAAGCGTGCACAGACTGTCTAAAGCTAATAATACTGCATCGAAACTACATTTAATCACTGGATTTCTGTTTGTCCGATTGGAATGGAACGACAAAACGTATTTGGATGAAAAATCCTGAATTAGTGTCCTTAAAGGTACTTATATATTTGTCGTGTATCCTTCTTTCCAGAAAGGAAAATTGTGTTACCTTACCTAACTCAGCGAGAAGCAGTCTGTAAAAATTTCTTCTACGATTTTCTTATGGGGGAAAGAAAAAAAACAGTCGTAGTTTTAGCAATAACTAAAACCAGCATAACCAATGTCTCATTTCGTCCTTAGATATTACTGACCCCACGAATTGTAAACGTCATTCATTCTGAAACCTGGAAGAAATCTAAAGTCGGTCCCATAACTCTTTCACGGCGTGTTTCTTTCTAAAAAGAGATGAATATTTAAAAACATGAAATGCACAGAAATATTCTCTCCAATGGCTGTGAAATTTACAAGGATAAATAAAGGAAACTTCTCTAGATCTTGATTCTCCATCTGATCTATAAAGAAAGACTTAAAATACATATAAAGTTCACTTTAGACACACACCCTATATGAGAGGGATCACCGTGATGGATATGTGTATTTTGAATGTTCAATACACTTTTAACTATAAATTAAGTGAATTTAACTTTTATGTATTCAATTAAAGATTGGCGCACTCATATTATGCAACTCATTTTCATCGATTAATAATGGGGGTCTTTTAATAACTGCAGATATGAAAAAGGTTATTTTTTGCTGGGGAGGGCGATGACGACGCTTTGAGTGGCCCAATCGCGTATCAGTATTCTGTAGAGTACAGTCTTTCATATTGGTTGAAAATTACGTAAGATTCCTTTGATGTCTGTCGCATCATTATAAATAATGCGAAGAATCGCTTATCGCCTTTACTTGAATTTCCATCGAGTTTAATGTAAAATCCAAATGTCCCTACCGCAAAGCAAGAGTGTCGTGCAGAGAAGAGACATTTACAGGCAATTGGAGTGATTCAGTACATTTTGTTGATTGATATTTGTTGATTGATGTTTAATATCGAATAGCGATCAAACAAAATGTTTTTGTTAAATATAAAAACCACAGCGACTCTCACCTGTTGCAGAAATCGTGTAACGGTCTCAGTAATAGACGACTTAGTCAATTAAAAAAAAATGAAGCGTCCGGTGACAGTTCTATTTAGCATTCAAGTCAGCTTACGGTATGTTAACTAAAAGCATTTGTTTTGCTCTTTTACATTAATTTTTTCGTGGGAGTTTGGGTAGTCCTCTATGATTATTGTTAAAATGTCTTCCAGACTCCTATTTTATTTTAAGTTTGTTTGCTTAATTCACTTGTTGGCGTTGTGCAATGGATGGCATATCGCTAACTAAACACCATGGTGGTTGAAAACTGAAGGTTTAACTGTAAGTTTGGTTTTTATCGAACTATAAGCACATGTTCTAAATGGGTGCTCTTTATAAATTGAGTGAATCGCTGTTTTGAAACGAGATAGTGGATTAATAAAAATCGCCTCGTTAGAATACCCTTTCTCTCACATGTATTTTAAATTTGATTTGGATCGGACTTGAGAGCAAAAAAGTGGATGGGACAGGTGTCCTCATAATTTATAACGGATTATAATCTGAATTTTGGATTCTTTTGGTAATTTCTGTATCAGACAATTAAGTAGCGGCTTCAAGCGATTTGCTAACATTATCTCTCAAATGCTGTGAATGGAGTCGAAGTGATTAAAATACATTGCAACTAGGTTTTTCCATAATTTCACAGATCTGTGAGAGCAACTACACTCTTTTCTAGTTCGAATATCAGGATACTAAGTATCCTGATATTTGAGCAGGGGGCTACTTAAATTCAAACTGGAGAGGGGGAAAAAGAAATTGGGACGAGAAATTTAGGTTGAACAGAGTTTAAGGCTAATCAGAGAAATTGCGTATTTTGTTTTTTCACCAACGATGGCAAAATTGTTCTGTGAAATGTTTGATAAGCCGAGCGGGACTGACTTCTTCCTCTTCGCCATTAGCCAAAAGAATGATGATCGTCAATATAAGGAGGTAACGCCCCCGAAATTCCCAAGATTCGTACGTTTAGTGGAAGTTTATTTACCGATGCAAATTTCCTTCGTGATGACTTCAGCGTTTTTAAATTACTGGGTGTATTAAAGTAGTTGGTCTTTGCGATGATTATGGCTCCCAAAAGCGAAAAACATATATCTCCAATACAGTCATATTTGAGTCTGTGTGCGGTTTAAATCTCTTACAAATTCAAAGAAATCCATATCACTAATATTAGTGTTGCTCCAAACAATAGCATAACTATCTTACCACAATATCTGGAGATCTCTATTTGAAGGAATCGAAATTGCACTCCCAAAAATTGGAGTTCCACCTCAGTCGTCGCAATTTAAATCGAAAGGAATCCGAAATAAAGTTAAAATAAATTAATTCAAAGTACAATGGATAATATCTCAAACAAGTTAACTAACATTTAAATTTCTGTAAAAGCACATATAATTGTATGCTCGATTCTATACATACCGGGTTTCAAACCTGGTGTATATAGGATTGACGATCTAATAATTCCAAAAGCCACGCAGTGTTATCGTTGCATTTCAGAGAACTACCATGCAAATCAAAGTTTTAATTGAAACACTTTGATACTTAAAAATGTAAAAACAACTACACCACAAAATAGATGAAAATCTTACATTAGAGAAGTGCTATCTTATGATAATGATGGAGAAAAATAGGCTGTACTTTTCTATTATTTCCTTACGTTCAAAAGTAGTCTTATTATAAAGAGTCATACTCAACGGTAAATTGTGGACAAAGTTGCTAATGCTCCTAAAAACAAAGAATTCTCCCTCCCCTCTCCGCCCAATAAAGTAACTTATAGATATACCAGATATTTTTAATTTTATGTTATCCTATCCTATTCCTACACAACTTCATAATTTCGCTAATTCAAGCCAACATAATCTGACCCTTCTTGTTTCGCAATTTGCGAGTGACCCCTTTACTCCCCCCCCCCGTTGATTTCAGAGAGGGTTTCGCTTGTTCGCTTGTTATGGTCCATACATCAAAATACATGTATAGTTCGTGCTACTTTTATCTGCAGATTATGTTTGTATAACCATAAAGATATACGGTTATAAAAACGGCGAGATTGACGTCACTAATGGTGATAAGCCTGCAGTTACCATAGAAACGAATGATTAGCAGATTTTTTGTTTTCCTTTAAGAGAGCTGAAACGAGTTACTGCGCTCTCATAATGCGTAATATCTGCCTAATAATTCATAATTTTGTGCGTAACTGATATTCGGAAATGAAAGAGAATTTCAATTTATTTGTTTAATTCTTGGGATGGAACAGACAGCATTTTTCCTACTTTACGAACTGAAATGAGAAACTTCTTTCATAAATTGATGGTGAATTATCAGAAACTTGCTTCTTATGGTGTATTCATAGCGATAACCTTGATTACAGCATAAACAGAACTTTCTGGAAGATGCTGATTAAGTAAGGGCCACTTTTCAGTTTGGCCATCTGAGGCCCAGTCCTTTATGATCACAGGTGTACAATAGTTTGCGCTGGTTCAAGAATTGCATCCATTTTTCCCCAGAAAACGTTATTCTATGCTTGCTTGCTTCTTTAAAATATATATATATATCTATACAAAAATTACATTATATTTTTATTAGTACTAGTTTACCACGGAGAACAGAGAACCCTCCAGAAGAGATGAAATTGGCAGGAAAAGATGTTAAAGTGGCAACAGACCGCTAGAAAGCACCATTCTCTGTACTGTTTTGGTTAGAACTGAACACTACAAGAAAAACATTTAGAATATTGTGTTCAGGTCTGCAGGCCAAACTTGAAGAAGGACAGAGCTTCTAGAAACAGTTCAAAGAAGGTCAAGCAGATCGGTGTTCATATAGAGAACGGCTTAGAAGGTGTTGAGTGCAAACTTGGAAAGTAGACATCTATGGGGGGGGATTTTTTAAAGGAACTAAACTACAACACTAACATAGATTGTTAAATCTATTATATTATATTGGGAGGGTTCTTGAATTTGAAAACTCGCGTTACTTATATGAATTTCAGCTACTGTTTAATTCGCAGTATTTTCTCTTCAATTTTGACTGTTATACATTAGACTGAATGGTGTATTCTGATTTCGCCACCACATTTTGTAGCATAGTGATGCGGTCATCGTTAAGGGTGCAGATTTATAAGGATCCCCCTGTAGCAGTAGTACCTAATGTCATTTATGTTCACTTATTCTTTGCCCAAAAGCCCTGTTTCTTGAACTCGTCATACTCTCCGTATTTGATTTTTCTTTTTCTAGAGGCTGTGCACTGGATGATGTTTTTCTTTAATTTCCGTTATCGCATCTTTTACTGCGACCTAACGCATTTAAACATTTTCCTTGCCCTTGTGCAGCGTTATCGTTCCTCCTCACAATAAAGACGCTCACTTCTTGTTTCACGCTTCGGCTCCCGATATTAGCTCTCTTGTTTGACAATGGCAACGCGGTATGGAAGAGCGAACTCAGAGCCCTGCGGACCTCTCGCATCGTCCATGTTGTTTTTGCTCGTTTCAACGAAAACAACTGCTGCGGATTCGCAAGATGTACTCCGATACGTCATCCTTTGCAGACAGCGCGAGAAGATGAACCTAGAGGTATCGTTGGAATAAAAGCGTCGACTTCCTGAGAGGTAGTTTGGATGCACGAGCACTCATTTGAATCCCAACTAGTTTCTTTATATATATATATATATATATATATATATATATATATATATATATATATATATATATAAATTCAATCGCGTGCCCATTTGTATATTTGTAAGTTTAGCCCCAATCAAATTCTATAGAATTGACTTAATATACTTTTATTGCGCAATTTCAGAATTAAATTTGACCCATTCGTTCAGTAAACGTTTCCAGTCTACCATCCCACTCGCTCACGACTTTTGTAGCTTTAAGTTAACGAAGAGAAACCGGATAAATTCAAAAATATCCCGATGCTCTTCCATTGTGATGAGGAAAATCCTTCGAGTGAGTCGTAGGTGTGAGACAAAAGTGTGCAGATTTAACAACTTGGGCTGACATTGATGCAAGTCATCAGCACAAACTTTTCTTCGAATGTACAATAGTTGTGGAGATGTTTTGTTGTACGAATACGAGTTATCAGTGAACATACGCGTCTAAAGAGATCGCCACAGGAAAACAGACTCCGAACAGTAATAAAAGTTGTTTGTGTAGTTAGGTAAGAGAGTCTTTGATCTTACGAAATGGATTCTGCTTCCAATGGCGAGTTTCTCATTCTTGAGAAGCTGTTGTTTTCACAGTACTTGGGATGAGCATGCGATGTACCTTTACTTACAAGGCAAGGTTTCTTCTATAGATAATTCAGTGATTATTGAGCTAATCTGAATTATGTCCCAAACAATTCTCTGCTGTTTCGTGCTTCACACAAGACGCTGTACTAACACTATATGATAAAAGAACCCACTACAATAATCTGTCTGAAGTATAAGATATTCGAGTGTACGTACACAGATCGATATTATGGAAACTAATCACAAAACGGGAGGATAGTGCCATCGAGATGAGCTATTCGTATATCGATTTGTTTCCATCAGTTGAAATTTCACTCGCAGTATTCGGATGATTTTACTGGATTTATTTTAGCGATATTACATGGCAGAACTGAAACGTAAAGTGTTTTTATTCTCTGCGAAGACGGTTTTTGCTTTCGTAAAAAAGACTACAGTGGTCTCAACCAATGAAGTTACCAATCGCAAATTCTAAATGGGAAGCATTCAGGGATATAATCGTCGAAGGCACTAGGCTTGTTAATACCAAGTAACAGATAGTGTTCAAGGCTAAGACCGAAATGGATGTTCAGATGAACTGATGAGACTCGTGGCAACAAAGAAGGATGCATATAAATTATCAGGTGATATCGATGCCTAGAGCGGCAAATACTTCTTTGCTTGTATTAACAGTAGAAGGAAGAGGTTGAATCAAATTGGTCCACTAGATATGAATAGATTAATTGTTGATGATCCTGCTCAGATAGCTGACAAACCAAATGAGTATCTTTAATATGATGAATTTTTAGGGGTGGAAATGCAAGAAATGAACCAAATGCTAAGAAGGGCATCAGAATTTGACTTATTTCTGGCATCCTCAATGCTTTTGCGATAACTGAGAGGAAAGTGGAGGAGAAATTGTTGAAACTAAAACTTAAAAACATAGAATTTATGCAGTTATATTAAAGGAGGCAGCAAACGTTTAGACATGAGTAGGAGAGCATTTCTTGAATCAGGGGAGTTTCCTATGGTCTGGAGATGTGCAAATGTAACCCTAATTCACAAAAGGGGATGAAAGGGAGACCTGATAGTTTGACTACCGTTACTGGGGAAATAATGGAGTCACTGATTAAATAAGTAATGCAGGACCATCTAGACAGGAATGCAGTTATATTGCAGTCACAGCGTGTATTTTTTAAGGGACGAAATTATTTGGATCTTTGATTGGATATTATGATGCAGAAAACAATATTGACATCATATGCTTGAATTTAATTTTCAGAAAAACTCTGATACGGTTGCGCGTAAAAGACTACTACACAAATTGGAGCAGCGTTGCATTAATGTTAAGTTGCTATTATTGATAAAGAGATCATTACGTTAAGTGGGAGAAGACAAAGAGTAGCTATTAATGGACAGTGCTCTTTTTTGGACTAATATTATTAGCGGAGTAACCTAGAGTACAATGATGGTCTCATTGTCATTTTCTATATTTTTAATGAAGGCAAATCAAGGCTTAATACGAGTACCTAAGTTTGCTGATGATACGAAAATGGGCCGAGTAGTTAATACTAATTAGGATATGCTACTGCAATAAGATCTAGAAAAATTAGGCAGATAGGCTGAGGAGTGGCGATTGGAGCCTAATATTGAGAGATGTAAGGTACTTCGTATGGCGAGCGGTATCCTGGACTAACGTACCAGTTGTGTGGTACCACATTCAGAGCAATGGAGAACGAAAAAGACATGAGGTAATTGTGCAGTCAGCTTATGGGGTTCTGTGAATGATATACAAGACCTTTTGCCAGTAGGAACGAGGTAATTATTCCATTGTATACGGCAATGGTTAGGCTACATCTTGAGTACTTTATACAGGTCTGGAAGTCTCATTTTAAGAAAGAAGTGGATGTCCTGGAAGATCCACCTCACAGAAGAGCAACAAGATTGGTAAAGGGAGCGAAAGGAAAGTATTCTGTTTTGCAAACTGTAGCGTTTACTCTGATTAAGTAAACTCATTGGAAATATAAGCCTTCCTTTTCTCAGACCACACACATGAGAGGCATAAATTCAAGTTGGAAGAACGATGGTGCAGAAATTTGCATTCAACCAAAGGGTGGTTCATTTATTGTTGGAATAAACTCCCATCTGGTATTGTGGAGGTGGGTAACTTGAATAAATTCAAGGAAGAATTAGATAAACTGTTAGGGGGGGGGATATAGACAGATGAAATGGGAAGTGTTGGTTGTTTGTCTTATATTGTATAAGCTTGCTTTTTTTTGCATCATCTTCCACTACTACAATTCATAGATAACATGCATACTGTTGCTTTTCCTTTCTATTTTTAAAGGAAAAGCAATACTCCAGGATCACCATTAGGCTTGGCGACTGGCAAAAAAAATAAAACCTTTGTTCAATATCTAGTAATCCCACCTTTTGACTGTACACTTCGTGGCATTGATTCCGCTAGATGTCCGAGGGGTGGTCTAACTCCAGATTCCATCATTCCTTCCATATTTTTGAACTGTTGTATTCGATCGGTAGAGAACTATGGAGCCAACCTCCCTTTTTAATGCATCTCGGACATTTTTAATTCGATTTAGAACTGGAGAATGAGAAGGCCAGAGTAAATTATTCATTCATTCCATACAATATACAGTCTCAAGATTATGTACATCAAAGTATATACGAGATATATTTAGATGCTCTGTACATATCATTAAACACTCATGTGTGTGTTTGTTTTCTTTAATCAGGGTGGCTCCCGGGCATAAGCCCAACTCCATCTTGAAAACTTGTGAAATGTGTAGAGTCTCTACAAAGCGGACCTGGAAAAGTATGTTGAATTAGCATTAGTAGAGGCATATGATGCAAGAAAGGAAGCTTATGCAGCATCAGCCAAAAAAAAAAAAAAAAAAAAACGCTCCATTTCTCCCCTCCGTTCGTTCCAAATACCAGTCCACCTCAACCTTAAATTTATTTAGGCTATCAACTTCCACAACAAGGGGTGGAAGTGTACTCCACCAACCAACCACCCGCTGGCTAAACGCAAACTTCCGCACATCTATCTTTCCTCAATTTGAATTTATGCCCTCTCAGGTGATTATTCTGAGCAAGAGGCAGAATCCCATCAGCATTGAGCATGCTCAAACCATTCAAGGCTTTATACACCTCAATCAGATCACCTCGCAGGTGCCTAGTCTCCAGACACTGTAATTTGCAAAACTTAAGCCTTTCTTTGTAAGAGCAACCCTTGGTTCCATTTACTAATCTTGTTACCCTTCTCTGTACTCGTTCCAAGATCCAAATATATAATATCAAAGTTATTCCCTGCATCCAGTTCCTTTGTGGCCACATCATAGTATCCAATCAAATTGGTCAGGCAAGACTTCCCCTTAACAAAACCATGCTGTCCGAGCTATAACTGAAGTCTTGTCTAGATGATCCTGTAGTGCTTCTTTAACCAGTGCCTCCATTAATTTTCCTGGAACAGAAGTTAAACTCACAGGTCTATAATTACTTGTGTCAGCCTTTGACCTTCCTTTGTGAATTGGGGTCACATTTGCACATCTCCAGTCCATGGGAATCTCCCGTGAGTCCAAAGAAGCTCTCATAATTATGGCTAAGAGTTTGCTTACTTCCTTTGCTGCCTCCTTTAATATAACTGGATAGATCCCATCCACCCCGGGTGCCTTTTTTATGTTTATCTTCAACAATTTCTTCTCCACTTTGCTCTCAGTTATTATAAAATCATCCTTTCACTGCCAGAGTTTAATTTCCCTCTGGCATACTCCTCATGTGCGAATGTAGAATTGCCTGGGTCTTGGTGTAAGATCCCAAATCTTATAAATATAAATACAATGAATAATTTTATATTAATTAATTAGAAAAAAATTTCAAATTCTTCTTTGTAGTTAGCTACAAAGAATCTAAGATAGGGCAGGCTAAGTGCTCTTTCATCTAAATCTGCACAGATATTCATCTGAAGCAGGTTGCTGATTAATTATGTCAATGTGAGCAAGTACAGAACAATTGGAATGTGACGATGGATGGCAAGTTTGATTTCTAAAAATAATGGTTCGGAATGCAGGAAAGATATGTTGGAGTAGCAATAAAGTCACCGCCCCAAATTATCCATTAATCGTGGTATGTGAACCTAGTGGTGGAAGATAACTTAAGTTTCAGGTACATACAATGAAACTGACCCTGGAATGCATTTGGGAAACAGAAGGGCGTCTGTTTCTGACTACCAGCGGAACAAACCAGATTAAGGGAAAGTACAGTTAGGGGAAGGTTCCAGAAGGAAGTGGTCTGCAACCTTTGTACTTAGGGGAGAAAGATGCCCAGCCATACAGCACACAGAGGAAACAAAGATTTTAGATGAAGGACTGATTACAGTAGGAATGCTGGAAGAGAAGAAGGACAAAAGCAGGAACACGAGGCAGAAAGGTGTCGTCGGAAAAAAAAATTTGGTTTGTGAATGTCCGAAAAAAGTGTTGTAACGTCGTGTCGGAAAGAATGGTCAAGCAGAAGTGCCTGTGTTTGATGTAAAGGTTGGAGGGTGAAGGTAGTCGGCTAAAATGAGATGTGTGTCTGAAGAATGGCCTGCTGAATGCTCAAGGAATACCTCGTCATAATAAGAAAGTAAATGGATTCAAACCGTCGCCATCGATTCCTCTAAAGGAGAATCCAGGAAAGGAATGCCTGTAGAACTCGTAAGCCAAGAACAAGGAAGACGGCCACAGAGGAAAACCAGAAATGGAGGATCAATCTACCAGTGGCTGCGAGATAAAGAAAGGTTAGGGAAAAGTAAGTCCCCAGCAATTATAAAGATTAATTGTTAGAATCCTCTGAGGACTGATAATTGTTAACTTTTTCGACGGATAGCTTGAGTTAGGCCTAGAACACTAATAAATAGCGAGAAACTGGGTTAGGTGGGGGGGGGAGAGAAAGGCAAAATACTATCTATCTCCGATATAATGGCATTGTGTAGAATATATGTTATATGCTCAGGATTATGTTGCATAAGTGGTCTAGGGAGAATATATGTATCCCTAAGTTGTATACGTTTGTGAAAGAAAACAAACAAAGGGGTAGATATTTGATTGATAATTGGCTAGTGCAGTAGTATTTTGTGAGGGTAAAAGGATTGTTTTTAGAGAGTTTTATAGTCTGAGATTGTTAAAGGAAAGGTGTTGTGTGCACAAAACGATTTGGAGAAAATGTACGAAGGAGGTAGAAGGAAAGTTTTTATTGTTCCTGTAGTTAACTTTAATTAAAAGTAGGAGGTACGATTTCAGAAGGAAGGTGGAGATAATACTGTGTAAATTTTGATATGGAAATAAAACTTTGTTATGTTTAGAAATTTAAATAAGTGCTTCATTATTCTAAGAGAAATATACATTCCCCTCAAAAAAAACCTTTTGCGCTAAGTCTAAACCTATACAGGGGAAATAAAAATATCCTCAGTGCCCAACGTCTTCTGTGACAAAGAATAAATAAAGCAGTCAGGTAGCTTGTGAGATTTGGAGGAGTGAGGAGCCAGTTGTGTTTTAATTGAGATAATACAAAACTATCTAAATTGGGTTCCACAGCACGGGGTAAAAAGACACTTAACCATATAAATAAAATAAATAGAAAAACCCCGGTTCTTACACTGGTTTTACTGTATCGCAATTCGCGCATGAAATCCCGGTTGCCCAAAAACTAATAATCAATAGTCTGGATGGGCACAACTTTAAAAATCACAGTTCAAACTGAATATTTCTTCATTTGCTCTTCCACAAGCACTGAAACCTCAAAATCCACTAAACACTGTCCAGCAATTATTCAATTGCCCGCCATTGACGCGCCAGACCCGACGCAATTAATCAAGTTCAGCACCCCAGAATTATTCCTGATCTCAGCAGAAAATAAAGGCCAGAGTAAATAAATAAGATCTTTATTATAAAGTTCACCGGTACACGCAGGTACCACGACCCTACAATACCCTTCATGGCACCATGCCAAGGATTAACAAGCGGCAGAGATAAACTCGCCGGGATTATAAAGATTAATTATAGGCAGATTATAAAAAAAAGTACTCATAGCAGATAACACTGACTTGGAAGGAAAACTAATACAAATTACGATAACAAAGGATATTTTCCTCGAGTCCAGTTTTCTGAGAGTTTCTTGCCCAGCCATAACGATCTGAGATCAGTTGGTAGTTGTGGAGACCACGTGCAGATCTAGGATGAGCCGTCTATACTTTTTATCATCTATGATTTTAAATAAGTCAGCATCCAGGGATTGAACCAGATGGAGCTACTGATAAGGGAGGAACCGATCTTTAAAATGTAGCCTCGAAGGAAGAGCAAGAAGCTTGGGAGTGGAGCGAAGAGCTGGTTGGGGAATCCGCCAGCACACGGTGTCCCAAACGTTGGGTGCTGAGACTCTCCCGGCAATCATTTTTACGGTGAAGATGAGTCTTCTCTCGTGCATTAATGCTGAAAACCTGGTTAAATTCAGCGCTTTGGCCATCGGTGTTTTGCGCTGCTGTGGTGGGAGATGACACTTCCAGGTTGCCCACTTCAGGAGCCAATATTCAGCGGCTTTTAATGGTTTAATTGTGGTGTCTGCAGCTGAGCCCACAACTCTACTCCATAAAGTACACCTCCGAAAATCATCATCCTGATATACAGGAAATGTTGGGAATATCCCTCGAACCATTCGGATACACCTTTTTTCGGTAGATAGTTGCGTTGTAGCCTTTAAAAAATCGCTGCAATCAATCTGGTAAAAATGAAGAACTGCATGATAGAAAGATATTCATTGGAGATGGCACAACACCTAACAGTATGAGCTGATGTAAGAACAAAATTCTTACACTTATCCTAGAGAATGTTATGTTATAAATATTATAACATAACAAGGAAAAAATATGTATATATTAAATAATATTATTTACATGGGATGATTTTTCAGCTTAGATTGCGATCGCTCTGTACCATACAGTCAAGTATGGGAGGATTAACGTAACAACGGGGGGTAGCAGGACGGTACACAAGACAATAGGAGCTCTGGAACACTAGTACAAAGGGAGCACCATAAGGCCAGTTCATGGTCGCATAAACAGAAAGTGAGCAGCTCTTTGGAAGGAAAGAACAAGGGGAACCGACTCCCCCTTGTGGAGAGAAAGATTTTAAGAACTAAGAGGGTGAAGGAGACCCTGGATGTGGCATACACCTGTGGTAATGGCTAGCCGCTAGATGAAACAGACCGACTTCTTGAGCACTTATTAATTTCAAGGAGCGGTAGAGAAAAAACAGAATGGACTAAAAGGGGTAAGTGCCTCGGAAAGATCACAAGGAAATATCTAGAAATTTCTAGACGCCCAGTAGTTCATCGAAGTTGATGGAAATTTTGTAAACAGGAAGTTACCCCAGGAGAGGGAAGGGCCAAGAAAAACGGAAGAAGTGGGAGAGAGCGAATGAGAATAATGAGATGATGGAGAACGAACGACGATTGGATCAAAATAGAATGAGCGGCTGAAACAAAGAGGAGATGCAAGACAGGGAAAAAAGGAGGTTTTTTTTTTGGGAGAGTTGTGAGTTTTTGGCAGTGTGGAAGTTTAGAGAGTTCCCGGGGAGATGCCTGAGTGATGTGCGGCTGGAAAGAAATCCCGAGAAGTGCCGGGAGAATCGCCAGAAAGTAACGGACAGAGTAATGAGTTGTGGGAGTTGCTGTTTAAGAGTTGTTGGAATAGGAAGGAGATAACCGTTGAACGATGGAAACACCTATGCTGGAGCTGAGAAAAAAGGATCGAAAAGCCTCACCATAGAACGATAAGGAAGAGCTACATAGCCAAGCTTCCTGATAAAGCAGTAAGAAGAGTCCTGATAATTCTATTATGCTTCCCAGTTTCATCGAACTGATCAGACGCCCAATAAGCAGGCCGGAGCAACTTATTTAATAGCCGTATGGAAAGAAGAGCGAGTGCCTGAACGTAGGAGAATCCTTGTAGATGAACAGCAGTACTTTGCCGATGAAAAATTCCAGTTGGAGCCTGATGATGCCCTATGCTGTTGATGATGAGTCGCCCCTGAACTGAGAAAAGGTAGTGTAAAGAGTGATTCCCTAAGTTAATATGTAAGTACGAGATAATAATTTTAAGCTAGATTTGAAGAGAAGGACTTTAGAAAAATGTTTATTTAGTTGATAGTAGATTTGAAGAGAAGGACTTTAGAAAAATGTTTATTTAGTTGATAGTAGATTTGGTATTGATTAGTATAAAAGGAAGAAAAGGGTTCATAAATGTATGTAATTCATCTCAAGGATAAGTTAAAGCAAGGAAGATTTAGATACATGTACTTGAGACTGGTATGTTCTAAGTTAAGAAGTAAAGGTGTTCTATGTACTTGAAACGTTACAAGATATTAAGATTGAATTATTTTGGAAGGGATAAATTAATGAAAGATTATAGCGGGGATTTATAAATCTAGGACAATATCCATAGAGGTGTTAAGCCCACTGAGGTAATTCCAGTTGGGAAGTTTAACTGTTAGAAAGAAAAAATAATGTTATGAGATGTAACCTAAACCAGAAGGAGAAAAGGCAGAAAGACACGAAGAGACATTATATCATTTGCTATTAATTTTACATCTTAACACACACATATAATGCCAGTTATTAACATTATACCAATTGATGTTGTATGATGCAATTCTTTAATGTATATATGTGAAATAAACAAATTTGTATATGTTTATCATGTGTAGTATTGAGTCATTCTGAATACTCAGCCAGTCCAGAGGAGACATACACGAACTATTATTTCCCCAGAATCTGTGATCTTCTGTGCAGTATACAAGTCAGGTGTTAACGTGGAGGGTGGTAAATTAAGGGGGAAATTTAAGTGAGAAATACAAAGTTAAAAGAGGTGGGTCTGGAAGGTTAACGTGATTTATTATTAAAGAAAGTAATATTAAATAAAGAAAAAAAATAATAAAAGTTAAAAGAATAATTATACCCCCAGAATCTAACTCTTAAACCACCCCCCCACACTGACCCAGTCTGTACAAGCAGAACCTATCCCATACAATGATACTACCTCAGGCCATTTGAGTGGTGGATACGAGACAGTCTCGATGCATGGCTTCAGAAGGTACAGGCCACACTTTCTTTGGCCCTACCATTGGTGCAAAAAAGTGTAAATCGAGACCCATCAGGCCAATTGGCATTGGCGGCGCCACTTCCGTCGAATCTTTCGATTTCTTACAGAAAGAAGTGACGAATTCGAAATGTCAAATTCATCAACTCTCTTCCACATAGTTCGGTTGGAAATGGTATTGGTTTTCTGCTAATTGTTTTTTACTTTTAGAGTTCCTTTCGTCTTTAACTCATTGTGTACTTTGAGATGATTTCTGTACACCAGTAATTTCTCAATTGTGGCTCTTGCTAAACATGATCCAACAATAGCAGCTTTCGGAAATATCACCCGTCTTCCCCATGGCAGGATCGACTAAGAGACCTCAGGAAAAGTGTACGCTACGTGTTTATTTGATATAAGGAACTGGTTATTGTACCATGTAGCAACTTACATTTATCTGTTTACTCCAGTTGGTGTTTTTGTTTTTTTTTTGGCCAGTGGGTGTATATATGAATACTGCGTGATTACTGACTTCAAAGCAGGAAGCAGCAACAACAAAGCCTCTGAAAGTTAAAGCAAACATTTGTCGTAAACACTCGAATATTTCTCTTTTGGATTTGTTATACTCGTAAATTACTTAGCAACGTCGTTGCATTTGAGGATGAAGCTAACCGTACTTCTCTCAAAAATATTCGTTTAAAATACCCCCTCATTTGTAATTCCACATCGGAGGAGACTTCGTGGCTCGTTGCACTCTCTAATACAATATCACGCGTGGCTGTATCTCATGCCAAGCTCTCTTTCTCTTCCCCGCAGGCAATATTATAAAAATTGCCTGTTACGGAACCTTCTGTGACCCACCACTACAATTTACGGTTGATGCTTTACATTCTGTAAATATTTATTGTGGAGCGCAATCTTGCTCGACTGAGTTCAGTCACGATTATTATACTTTATGGGGCAGTTTCACCTCAAGGTCGCCATCTTAAAAGGACCCAGTAATACGATAAACGCAACCTTCCAAACTCAAAATTGCGATAAAAAATTAATCATACCGCCACGCTACACTAGCATATCGCGTGAGATTTACTGCAAAATTAAATCGGCTTCTACTGGTCTCCTGTACGGACCGAAGGACACTGACTCATTTCAATTCAAAAACAAAGAAAGCGTAACTTTTTTTTTTGACCCACTGTGGTAAAAAAGAAATTATGCTTCTGCTCAGAGTAAAACATCGGACAGTCAAATTTTCATTATTTTTAAATGGTTTCAGATTTTTACCTTACCCTCCCTCAGAAAGGAGTTTATTATGGTGAACTAATATATCTATAGTTTTGTAATTTTTTTTTCGTTTCATTAATCGTGTTTTATAGAGATCCATTCTGATTTTCGCTTTTTTCTTCAAGCTATGCCTCTGGAGCTGTATACCTTGTGGCAGCAGTACCCCTGGATTCTTGGGAACATCGTATGTGAGTTGAGAGCCATCATTTCGGAAGCCACAGCTTACGCCTCCATTTTAACCATCATGACGTTTAGCACGGAGCAGTACATTGCCGTCTGCCACCCGCTTCGCCAAGCAAAGTCAAAGTTCTCGAAGGCGATAAGAAACATCGTCGTTATTTGGCTGCTTTCCTTAGTAGCCGCCACACCCTACGGCATCTTCACGAGAGTCAACTATCTGAACGATGAGAGAGGGGAGCCTATTGGGGAGTCTGCCTGGTGTGGCTTCCCTTTCAATGACCCCGACAGGAGCTGGGAAACCTTGATCCTCTGCTCCACGTTCATGTTTTTCGTGGTTCCTTTCACAGTTATCACCATCCTCTACGTAAGGATTGCGCTCGTTCTCCATCACGCTCGAAACCTACAAAAGCCAAATGCAGAAGTGGAAGACGTCCCCGCTGACTGTCGTCATCGCTCCAATTTCCAGTCGAGACGGATCGTCGTCAGGATGTTGAGTGAGTGTTTTTATTCTTAGCTATAAAGTATAAATTAGCACATTTATTTTCCAGATGAGGAGTTAGACGTTGCACATTCATTTACAACTTCTTAAAAGAAAAAAATTTCTCTTCCATCATGAGAGAGAAGGGTATTCCTATTTCCGTTCAAGGTGGTGATGCCTTTCCTTGAAAATTGAAAAACATTTTGGCTCCATCCCATCGTTGATGGAACATACTGCAAAGTTTTTCAAGCAGCGTTTCAATTCCGAAAGGTGGCAAATCGTGCCTTGGAAAACAGACTCGTATACATTATTTTGAGCGCTCTGAAGGTCAATTTTTGTGTTACTTTAAATTGAGTTGCCCAACGATTTCATTTATTAAACTCATCACCACCATTTATGAGCATTGTATTTGGCAATGCTAAATTAAGAAATTTGTCCATCTCCTCTATTTGCCTAAACTTTCTTTAAATGTATTAAAACTACCCACTTCCACAATACCATATAAAAATTTGTGCCTGTTGATGCTTGATTACTTAAAATATTAAGGTCCATCTGTAAACTATCAATGCAGCCACTCTCCATTCACGAGTGTTTTAAATATCCCTTTTGTCTTTCAGTTTCTGTGGTCATTGCATTCTTTGTGTGCTGGGCACCATTTCACACTCAAAGACTTCTGTTTCTCTACGTTTCGCTTTACGGAAACTGGACAGAAACACTGAGGAAAGTCAATCAGGACCTTTTTTCCCTGGCTGGTAAGTAATTTTGGAAATAGCTGTATTGGAGTGTCATGAATGAAATATAAAAACGAAAAATACGCTGCATGCATGACTGTATACTACATTCGCTTTACCACTGAAGAATTCTAATGGGTTTCCATAGCAGTTAGGACCAAAGTGATCTGGTAATAAATCACTATTTGTGTTAGCACAGTGATATAAATTATCGTATTCTATGGTTGATTTTATTGTTTAAAAAAACAATGAACCCCTTCGAGTGACTAACTCAGTTACCATGTGAAAAAGTCCTCCTGGTCTCGGTGGAATTCGATTCCAGCATTTTGCATTAAATGAATGATATGAAAGGACAGCGTACTAGTCACGAAGGCTTCATATTGTGAAACAAATAACTACTAGTTGCGTCAGTCTTACGCTATAAACAAACAAAAAGGTATAGCTATTTAAATAAATCATGTTTAAAGGCTGGAAGCATAAGAAAGCTATAAAACAAAGAACGGGGTGAATGGCTGTTACGCACCAGTGTAACTGAGTATATTCTTCAGTATTCTGTCTTGTTTTTTTTTAGCCTGAAACCAACTTGACAGCGTTGGGAAAAATGGCCATAGAAATTCGAATCCAGGCCTTTCTCTTGAAAGGCTTGGATTGATATCTTTCACGGGTGAGAAGATGGAGATTATGGACACTGTCCGCATTTTGGCTATATACAAAAGAAGCTTTTCCACTTCATATGTTACGCATAGCCTTGTAGTTAACGGGATGAAAGTAATATTGAACTTTACTTTATTTGAAGTCTTCGCACGTAGACGTGAAAACTAAACATTTCAAGGAAATCTGACGGAAGGCTTTAGCAGCCAAATAGAATCCCCTTGATCTTCGTTGTAATGTGTTAGTGTCATTATGAGGGTGCATTCGCACGATCACTTACCGAGATTTTAGAAAGAAGAGCATCTTAACACCAAGCTCTTTGAACTGTGGTGAAGGCATATAAAGTTCAACATTAAGGATTTCATGTATTCCCTTTTGGTCATTCACCTGTACCTTATTTTAAGGACCATTAACTAAATTAAAAGGTTCATGAATTGTGTAAGTAGATATGTAATTTACGGTATTGAAAGTATACTACAAAGCTGAAGGAGCCCTACTTAGCATCCTATCGCCCAGACAACTAGGAGCATTATAAACAATTCTCTTAGAACCTTTATTAAAGACTAGTTAGAATTTCCTCTCGTACGCTGATGATAGCTGACATCTCGTACGCTGATGATAGCTGACCATACTACAGTATCAGATGATCTGCCTTGAGCAATACTACATAACATTGTTCTGGAACTAAACTTAACCAAATCTAAAATCACGCTCACTAACGGGAAGATTGCGAGACAATAATATCAAAGTGGATTCTGTTCGATTTTATACTAGGCACCTGCTTCTAGAAGTGCTGCTCCATTAATGTCTGCACCACCGATCGATCCCCCTGAGGTCTCCATGGTCGATGTCGAGCCTACAGTAGAAGAAGTGAAAGCAGCCATACAATCCCTAAAGAATGGCAGGGCACCAGGAGTGGACCAAGTCACCACAGAAGCGATCAAAGCCGGGGGAGATGTACTGCTTCGCCGACTACACTCACTCCTCAAAACCATCTGGTGTACTGAACAAATTCCGCTAACATGGAGGAAAGCCATTATCGTGCCAATCCACAAGAAAGGTGATAATCGAGATTGTAAGAACTACCGTGGCATTAGTCTCCTTTCCATCATCGGAAAGGTCCTTATGAAGATCATTCAGTCAAGGCTGCAAAAACATCGCGAGCAAACCAGTCGAGAAGAACAGGCAGGATTTAGACCCGGGCGAGGATGCTGTGATCAAATCTTCGCCATCCCTCAACTTTTTTTTTTCCATTTATTTGTACACACAATTCTTTACAGATTATATACAAAAACTTACAGAGAAGATATATATACATTAGCATTCTCATTATACGTATAAAAAAAATATATATATATATATACTGTATTATATACGAACACGTGTGTGTGTGTGTGTGTGTGTGTGTGTGTGTGTGTGTGTGTGTGTGTGTGTGTGTGTGTTTTACCTATATCAAGGGTGGCTCCTAGGCCTTAGCCCATCTCCACCTTGCACGTCTGTGTTGGTGCAGAAACTCTGCAAAGCTTTTTATCGCTTGTGTACTTCCACCTTGCCACCAGGGGAGCAGCCAACACCTAGGCAGCCGCTGCCTGCCCCCAGGCACAAGCAGCCAAGCCTGGGTCTACTATTGCCTTTAGTGCCTTGGGCACAAATCCCCCACCCACCGGAGATAGTGCAATACCGATGGGTGCCAGCAATCCCGTCCCCAGGTTGCCCAAACCTGGAAACCAGCAAAAAAAAAAAAAAAAAAAAATCCAAGCCTCAGCAGATACAAGCCAATTTGAAAAACTCCAATAAACTTAGCGAAGTAAATATTTACATTTGTACAAAAAATAATAGAATTTTAACTCTAAATCCTAGCAATACAATTTACATATCTTACAAGTCATCCTATTTATATTTAATGGGATACAAACATATATTAACTTCTCAGCAGTCAGGTTTATATTCGATTTTGGATTTGAGTTCTTAGTTCAAATCTTTTCTTAAAGACCGATTCTGCAAAGGTCTGGAAAGTCTCAAAGTTTGTTTTTATTCTCAACTAGTATTTTCACTTTGTCCTCAGCTAGACCTGGAACCTGATTAAGTAGCAATACTCGATGGTCTGTATATTGCGGACAAAACAGTAAGACATGGATCCAGTCTTCCATTTGACCACAGGTGCAAAAAGGATCCGGCTCCAAACCTCTGTCGAATAGTTTGGCCCTCAGAGATCCATGGCCTGTTAATAAATACGTCGTAAACATGCTTGGTGCAAACCACGAAACAGAAGGTTGAGTAGAAGCAAACTCAACATTTTCAATATACTTCTTTGTGACTTCACCGTGCACAGACTCGGTGAAGTCACAAAGAAGTATATCAACTGATGGAGGAGAGGATCCGGTGTGGACAGCGAACCGTCATTGTTTTTATTGACTTTAAGTTTGCTTTCGACTGTGTCCACCGGCCCGCCTTATGGAAATTGCTAGAGATCGAACATGTACCTCGAAAAGTCATCACACTCCTCCAAACTGCATACAATGGTTTAACCAGCCAGGTGCGCATCCAGAACGATTTATCTGAGGATTTACCATCCAAACTGGAGTCCGCCAAGGAGACGTGGCCTCCCCGTTGCTTTTTAACATCGTGGTCGACGCCATTATGAGGCAAGCATTCAGGAACAGAGGGGGTATACAATATGGCAAGGATCACTATGTGACTGACTTGATGTTTGCCAACGATAGTGCTATCTTTGCCGGAAACGACGCTGCAGCCACCGACATCCTCTACGACATTGCCCGCATTGCCCGGCCATACGGGCTCAAGATCAATGCTGATAACACAAAGGCCCTGACAACAGATGGGTCGCAAGCCATCATCTATCTCGAAGGTGTCCAGATCGAGGAAGTGCAGTACTTTAAATACCTTGGGTCGCTGGTCCAGGAGAAGAAAGTTGCATCCACCGTGGAGATCCACAGCAGAATTGGACAGGCGGCCACTGCGTTCGCCTCGCTGAAATGGTGTCTGTGGAAGAGGACCAACATTTCCTCAAAGACTAAAATCCGACTCTTCCGGACTTTGATCCTGCCCATTCTCCTTTACGAATCGGAAACATGGATTTGTCTCAAGTTAGATTTAAACAAACTTGAGGTATTCCAAATGCGATGCCTGCGGCAGATCCTGGGCATCTCACTTCGCGACCACATCACTAATGATGTGGTCGCGAAGTGAGTCCAGATGCCAACAGCAACCAACCATCGCCGACCAAATCCAAAAGCAAAGACATAGATGGTTTGGCCACGTATGTAGAATGGGCGCGAATAGAATACCATCCACACTCCTTTGGAGACAACGACGCACCCAATGGAGCATTCAACGGACCGCGCCTAGGAAAACGTGGGCCAAGCAAGTGGAAAATGACTTGAAGAGCCGACGTCTCGACCTTAATCAGGCCAGGACTGATGCCATGGATCGTAACGCATGGAAGAATATCACAGAGCAAGTCCGAAACCCTGTGGAACCTACAGCAGCGTACTGGTTGCGTGGCTAACCGCCTCCTCCAGCCGCCAGCTAAGGACCAAAGAAGAAGAAGAAGTTGGTTATTAATACTATATGTGGGTTGACGACCACGACTGCCAATCTTATAAATTATGCAATGCTTGGCTGTTTCTTTGGGAATTGAGGTTACTATAAAATATATAAGTTTCATCCAAGGAAGCTTTGAAAATCGAACAACGCGTAGACTACATTAGTACCTGTTCTATGTAGAAAAGAGTGAATCACATTAGTGCAACCGGTGAACGATTTTAGATGTGGTCGTGGCCAGATTGAAGTTGTTTGAGTTATCCAATCAAATGTGAAGGTATGGTTCTGCTGCAAATATCATCACAGCGGTTGTTTTTCTGGAAATTTTTCAATTCACGACTAACAACTTGGCTGTTTGATTTCGGAGTATTGCTTCTTAATCGATATCGGAAACTGTTGAAAGGAACTTTTGTTAATTTCTATAAAGTATTCTTGATGATATATTTTTTAAAAGAAGAATATCAGGCTAAATCCTTTGACAGGTTACTGAAGCGCGCTTCCTGAAAAGGCATACCAGAGAGATCGTGGATGCACTTAGTTCTTGTGGTGCTATCCTTACTAACCACAATTATTTAATATTAATAATTAATCTTTCTGTTTCTATAAATGTCATAATCTCTAATGACACTATTTTGTTTCTTTTCAGGCTGCTTTTATTATCTGAACTCTACCATCAATCCAATCCTGTACAACGTCATGTCTCAGAGGTTTCGAGTTGCATTTCGGGACAAGTTTTGCTCTGGAACGCTTAATATGTGGTTTCTGTGCTGCTGTTTCTGTTGTAGACGCCAACAGGAAAAAAAGACACACGGGGCTTCTGGTTTCCGAAACTGTAACCATCAGTGTTTGCAAATGTACCACCTTACTCACTCTCTATCCAAGAACAATGGCAAGGAGTCTGTATCTTGTCCTGGAATTCATACAATTTCTGTTGACCGCGATCCAACTTTCAAATCAATGGTGTGGTTGACCAACCCCCAGTACACAGCTGTAAAAACTGGAGGGTATAATCGCTATTCTGACCTGCTGAAACCAATACGTGCCTTTAAACATCACCATAGTGATCCCGCTTTCGCTACCGCAGTGACGTCGAACAGGGCTACTAGCAGCGACATTAAGAGTGATGCTGAATATCACCTGAATGAGATCCAACCCTTTGAAGTGGACAACTCTAGACACTGCATGGATTGCAACATATGTTCTAGTGATGCTCCGGACCCTTGGAACAGACCTTTCACATCTGAAAAGAGCGATAGCGGACATTTTCCACTGAGTGTTGAGTCAAAATTCTGATGATGAAATCAACAAAACGAAAACCCATCTAGTCATTAAGGAAATGGTACTCTGAACGCTGTTTGTCCAAATGATTTGTGTTTATTATTATAGTAATCGTCCGTAAAAACTCTTCTGAGTGACCACAGCTCCATCCATCTGAATGGGACATGTCATCCTTGCCAAATCCAAGCCCAACATTGTGCTACTTTTTAAAGTGAATTGATGCACAAACCGAATTCACTGAAATTACTCCTGGTACTGTTTCACATATGTATACTACAAAAAAATTGTTTAAGGAGTTCGTCTGTTGCTAATATCTCTACTTTCCCTTTGTGATCACAAATAAACAAATGCTTACTGCTTTCTATTACAAAGCAAAACAATTTTACCTTCATAAAGAAAAAGCTTTTCCTGTATATGTAAGTGTTCTGAACGTAAATTTATAATAAGACTTGTATTAAGGAAGGTAGGGCTTTTAACTTTCTCGTAAATCTTTCACAAATATCCTCAACTTAAAAATTACAGATATCAACTTACAGGTGAAACGTAAAGTAATCTAATACTTACAGAGAACTTATATATACAGTAGAAAGCAAAAAAAAAAAATAATTTTCACACCGGTAGGCGGATGAAAAACTTCTGATTGAAAACACAACGTTCCAGCTGGCAGTGTTTCTTCTACTCAACGCTTTGCTGCGCGTTTAGATTCGATACATTTATTCACCACTCATCACAAAGTCACTAATTGAGGTTACCTGATGGAGTAATAGGTCCGAAACTGTTCACAAAAGTGCCTTCGAGTTTTTAATGAGAAACGGATTCGCCCACTGGGTGCTGTTATTCAATTAAAGACAATGGTAGTAACTTTAGGTCGACTCGTGGATAAACGTAGTCGTTTCTGAAGATCGGAAGCCCAAGCTCTGTCAGTGGAGGGACGAAAAGTGTCCCCAGACAGCCACAATTAAAAAGCATAAAGCAATGTAGCGTTATTTTCTTAAACACTCAAATTATACAAACTCCATATACTTATTTTACACACAAACTGTACAAATACAAACGTCCATATGATTAGTATACATTTGTAGATCCAGCATGCAGTATTGCGCTCAGAGTATCACTTTGTTGACAAAACCTCACGTAATGAAGGTACAGTACTTAGTATCGTGATGGATTTAAGGTTTAGTATTGAAAGAATTTGCTGATTACGGTTAATAATATATTTAGTTATACGGTTGATAATATATTTATTACTGCGCCATCTCATATATTGTGGATATCTTGACACTGGGTTCTTCAGTTGTACACAGATCCTGCTTTCGACTACATTCAAGGTCTAAAGCGTGGCGTATACTTCTCCATTGAAATTCGCATCTCGTGGAGAAGCACCACCATAATATGAGATCGATACACTAAGTGGTAAACCTATATACAGAAAGAGAATAGCCCAGACATGTAGGATCAGATCAATAGAAAGAAATGCTGGAAACCAAGGGTCCAGTATTAGTCTAAATTCCAGAGAGGAAAATATAAACAACACAAGCATAACTAACGATAAAAAATGTAAATTATACATCGCGTTTCTAACCAAGTCGTAAAGAAAGACAAAATAAGGTTAGCAGATGCTGAGAGTTCCAGGGTCAGGAACGAGATTTTGTTTTTTTTTATAAACGTTTTTTTTATAATTTTCTGAAATGAGGCTACAGGAATTTCGAGTTTTCTTCGAGCATTATACAACGATGTGATAAAACTATAATTTTAATTACAGCGCTATCCAATTGTAGACAAAATAAGAACAGAAAGCCTTAAAGCTGAAGTGATTTATTACAGAAGAGGAATGGAACGATTCCTTATGATGATCAACTGAATGCAACACCTGTTGAAGCTGAAAGGATTGAAATGTGAAAATTTCTCCCCAAAAATCATTGGGCTTTCTTTAAAAGAGAGCGCTACCCTTCCATAGCATCTATTCAGAGGATAACTGAACACATAGCTAAACTTTCGTTTTTCTGATGCACAATACAACCCAATAAGATTTCTATTGTGTAACGAACAGTCCGCGATATTTCATGTGATAATTAGATATTCAGTTGCTTAAAATTAATACGGCTTCGTTTTATTTTAATGTTCAACGATGATGCTTCATAACTGAAGCAGTTCTAAAAAAAACCTCTTTAAAGATATCAAGGTTCAGCACTTAGGCACAATAATCCCCAAAGAAAAAGATTTAGGAGTAATTTCACGATGCGACATCAAGTTCATTTAGCATTCCCGACAAGCTGCCAGAACGCACGTAAACTTTCATCTGTGTTGAGCGTAAATTTTGATTTCAAGAGACGATGGTTATATTGTATAAAACGTAGGTATGCATCTTGAATATTGTGCACAGGGTGTAGAGACGCACATTACTATCACTGGAGGAACAAAAGTGTTTAAATGTCAAATGCAAATAACTAATTCACTGAAGCCATAAATAATGATTGCGGCGCTAACATTTCAACCTAGAAGTACAACGTACATGACAGATATAAATCCAGAAAAATATCTCTTATAACTTCATAGAAGTAAGATAACCTACCGTGAGCGCATGGATGCAAAAAGATCACCGACGTATTTAATGATTTCAAGCGCCTTCGCAGAATGGATATATGAAGATGAGAGCATCCCCTACATTATCGAACGACTTCTGTTTCGCCAGATTTTACCTTGCAGGGTCCAAATACAGAATTGGTCTATCTCAGCCCGCGGATGCATTACCGTTTTTTAAATTGAATATTCTTATAGCGAGCGTATAATTTATCGCCTAATTTCTTTTATTTTTAATAGGGTAACTCTTTTACAAAAAAAAAAAACAATTTAATGGTAAGCGGGGAAAAATAACTCATTTCGCAAAAAGCAGTGAAGGAGATAATAAACTGAATTCACACTGCTTTGGCATGGAAAATTCAAGAAGCAGATCTAAGGGAGCCAAGTGTTCCCCCCTCCTTTTTTAACATGGTGAGTACTGTCTTCTATTATGAAATGACAGATGGAAATAAAAACATGCCCACTAGAGCGAAGCAATATACTGCCCTCCCAAAATCTGTGTTTGGATTCAAAAATATGGAAATTCCTTAAACCAGCGTTCAATTTTAGAACGTGGGCTCGATGGTTCCGCTATAAGTAGTTAAACTGTACTCAAATATGCCAAGAAAACTGATGAATCCAAAGTCGCGGAATATGTTTATGAAACAAAATAGTAGTAGAGACATGTGATGCAAGAAAGCAAGCTTATGTAGCATCAGCCAAAAAAAAAAAAAAAACATTTCACACACCGATTCCCTACAAAATATTGTTCAGTTCCTCCTTGAATTTATTTAAGCTATCAACATTTACAACGACAGATGGAAGTTTGTTCCAGCAATTAACCACCCGCTGACTAAAGGCAAATTTCCGCACATCTATTCTGCAACTGTCTTTCCTCAATTTGAATTTATGCCCCCTTAGGTTCGTAATCTGAGCAAGTGGAAGAATCGAATCCCATCAGAATTCAGCGTGCTCAACCCATTCAAGGCCTTATACACCTCAATCAGATCACCTCGCAGGTGCCTAGTCTCCAGCCACTGCAATTTGCAGAACTTAAGCCTCTCTTGGTAAGAGGATCCCTTCATTCCCCTCACCAGTCTTGTTGCCCCTCTCTGTATACGCTCAAGCAAATCTATATCCTTCCTAAACTAAGGCCTCCAGACCTGTACGCAGTGCTCAAGGCGTGGCCTGACCATCGCCTTATACAGAGGGATAATCACCTCCTTTTCCCTACTAGCAAAATTCCTGTATATCATTGACAAAAACCCATGACCTGCCCTAGGAGCCTGTCTGCATTGCTCAGAAAACTTCATATCTGACTGCACAACTACTCCCAGGTGTTTTTCATTTTCTACCACCTTAAGTGTAGTACCACACAGTTGGTACGTTTCTCTGGGGTTACTTCTACCCATATGCAATACTTTGAATTTGTCAATGTTAAACTTCAGTTGTCAATTCTCAGCCCATCTGCCCAAATTTTCTAGATCCTGTTGCATTAGCACACTGCCATTTAGAACCCTGCAAACTTCGACAATACGCCTTCATCAATATCATTGATAAATATACAAAACAACAGTGGGCCCAACACCGAACCCTGTGTGGAATTCCACGAAGAGCAGCGTCCATTGATTACCACCGTCTGTCTTCTCCTACTCAACCACCCTTTTATTCCTTGTAGCAACGTACCCTTAATACCATTCTTCTCCAATCTGTACAGTAGTCTTCCATGCGCAACAGTGTCAAAAGCTTTCCTGAAATGCAAGTATATGATACCAAAATTATTTTCTGCATCCAGTTCCTTTGCAACCACATCATAATATCCAATAAAATTTGTCAGACAAGACTTTCCCTTAACAAATCCATGCTGTGTCTGAATTATTGCTGCAGTTTTGTCTAGATGATCCTGCAATGCATCTTTAACCAGTAACTCCATTATTTTACCAGGAACAGAAGTTAAACTAACTGGTCTGTAATTACTCATGTCACCGTTCGATTCCCCTTTGTGAATTGGAGATACATTTGCATATCTCCAGTCAGTGGGACCTCCTCTGAGTCCAAGGATGCTCTCATAATTATGGCTAAGGGTTTGCTTAGTTCCTTTGCAGCTTCCTTTAATATAACTGGATAGATCCCATCCACCCCAAGTGCCTTTCTTATGTTTAACTTCAACAATTTCTCCTCCACTTTGCTCTCAGTTATTACAAAATCATTAAGCACCCTGCTCCAATTTCATAACCTACTGGCATTTTCAACCATTAGTAACTTCTGTGTGAATGTAGATGCAAAGTACTCATTCAGTTTCTTTGCTATCTCAGCAGGACCATCAACAGCCGAACCATCAATATTAAGTCGACCAATCTGATTCATCCCCTTCCTTTTAGAGTTTATATAAGTAAAGAAATCCTTGCTGTTTTTCTCAGCATCCTTTGCCAAAGGGTTATCGTAATCTGCCTTCGCCTGCCTAGCCACCTTTGTGGCTTGATTACAGACTAGCTTATATTTGCTATAGGCTTCTGTGTCACCTGCTAATTTATATGCATCCCATGAATTTTTCTTCTCTGCCACGAGTCTCATTAGTTCATTTGATAACCATTTAGGCCTAAACCTTGAACAAAATTTTTAATAAGTATGAAAAGTCCTGTAGATTCCGTGATTAATTCCTTGAATGCTTCCAACTTAGAATTTGCTGTTGGTCCCACTGCAGTCACCTTTACGGAAGCAAAAACCCGTTCCTTTACCCCTAATGGTAATTATATCTGTAAGTAAATCCCACATCAGCACACTGTGATCACTGTTGATAACTAGATCAAGAGTATTACTCCCTCTAGTTGCCTCCCGAACATGCTAATGTAGAAAACAATCATCCAATAAATCCACAAAAGTCCTACTAGTGTGCTAGTGACCAACTCATAAGTTCCAGTCAATATGTGGAAAGTTAAAATCCCCCATTATAAGACATTCTGATTTAGTAGCCCACTATTTCTCTGTACAATTGTTCTTTGTACTCATTTGAATCATTAGGCCTATACCACACTCCTACTCTTATTTTCGCTTTCCCAGTGCTTATGTTACACCAAACTGAGTCAACATTGCACTATTTCAAAATAGTACAGCGGGGGGTCAGATCAAGGGACCCGCCGTAGTAAAGAGGAAAGTTAGGAGAAATTTAGCAAAGACCAAAGAAGAGAACCAGTCTTCGGTCAAAGAGTTTTTTTTTTTTTTTTTATGAAACCCCTAACACGAGAGGTATTAGTACCGTGCTTAGGTTGGAGGTTGAGAAGACGAAAGAAGATATTTGTTGACATTGGACTTGAACTTCTGTAGACTAATTTTCAGGATATACGTAAGAAGGAAGGTTGTTCCAGAAAAGAGCAGTTGAATGAATAAATGAGGAAGATGGAAAGTTGGTTCTGTGAGTTTGAAGTTGGACAGTAAATGGATGTTGGCTGGTGGAGGCACGTGTTTTGAAAGAAAGAGCGGGAATTATAGAAGCCAATTCAGAAGAAACTGCACGTCTATAAGACAGCAAGTGGAGAGACTCTGTTAGAGATGAATCATTAATTAACCTAACTGCCCTCTTCTGAATGGAATCGAGAAGCCTGAGAGAGGTTTTCGGGCCACCACCCCAGATGTGGGAACAATATTCCATGGCAGGGCGGATTTGCGATTTATACAGAGTGAGCAGCTGTTTGGAAGAAAAGTAATGCTGAGAGCGAAAGAGAAAACCAAGTTTTTTAGATGCAGAGGAAGCAATATTTGTAATGTGCTTGTGCCAAGAGAGATTAGAAGTCAGGGTAATCCCCAAAAGAGATATATCATTTTGCCTAGAAATCGGAGTGTCACCAAAGATAAGCATAGGAGCGGAAGAATCCTTTTTGCGAGATATAAAAGCAAGACTGAGTCATAGAAGGATTGAAATCACATAAGTTCTCTTTGCCTCACTTGACAATTACCTGGAGATCGGCATTTAAGTAACTGGTAGCGGATATGCGAGAAGTTGAAGCTGATGAGCAGGACAAGGTTTCTCAAAATGGAAAGTGGAATGCAATGTGCTATCATCGGCAAAACTATGGATAGGATTTCCAGTCAATGAAAGAAGGTCATTAATATACAAGAGGAAAGGAGCGGGGGAACACCAGCATTAGTGGAGAAGTTAGAAGACAGAGAGCCATCTACCATCACCCTCAGTGAGCGATCAGAGAGAAAACTGGATAACCAATTACTAAAAACAGTTGGCAAACCATAAGATGGAAGCTTGTTTAGAAGACTTTTATGACAAACACGATCAAAAGCCTGTGAGATGTCAAGAGCAATTACTTGTGTTTCACCGAACCTTTCCATTGAATTAGTCCATAAATGGGAAAATAAGCCAGAATATCACCAGTGGATCGACATTGACGGAATCCATACTGGCTATTATTGATCACATGGAAGGTTTCTAGGTAGTTTAAGAGTTGGCGGTTAATTGATTTCTCCATTACTTTAGAAAGAGTAGAACTAATTGCAATGGAACGATAATTGGATGGGCAGGTATGTCGCCCTTTTTAGAAACTGAAGAAAGTGAAAAAAGGCGGCAAAGAACAGGAGTAAGTTCAGGAGCACAGGTTTTAAGAACAAGTGCAGAAATACCATCGGGACCTGGAGCTTTCTTAGCATCAAGATTCGTCAAAATCCTTCTGACATCCTTTTGACGGAAGACCACAGGAGGCATTGAATGGAGCGTGCTGAGAATGGTAGGAGGTGTTTTACCAAGATTATTAATACAGGAGTTGGAAGGAAAATGGGATGCTAGCAGGTTAGCTATATTCTTGGCCGAAGTGACAACAGAACCATCTGGTTTTTACAGGTGGGAGCAGAGATGGGCAAGAGACCAGAATGTTCGGCTACCATTACGATATTCAACGATATTCAATTACGATATTCAACATTCTTCTCTTCAACAGCCTTAACACATTAATTGGAAAACCAAGGTTTAGATAAAGGACGAGATTTTAAAGTGGAGTGTGGGATGAAGGATTCCATTCTTACAAAAATACTTTTACTGACACAATCTGAGCAGACATTGACATCAGAAGTTTTGAAACAGTAATCCGACCAAGGAAAAGAAATCTCGCGGGTCATCCCATTTTGCATTCTTGTAATGCCAAACAATACGAGGTTGGGAATAGCCATGAGATAAAGGTTCCATTGGAGAAGAGACAATCACCAAGTTGTGATCTGAAGTGCCTAAAGGACCACTCACTTCGACCGTGTACTTAGAAGGGTTGTTTTTGAGAAAAAGATCAAGCGTGTTGGCTGCATGGTTAGGATTATCCGATATTCTTGTAGGTAAATGAACAATCTGTGCCAGGTCATTAGTAGCAAAAGCCTCAGCATCTCGACCAGCTGGGTCGGTATGACTAGAAATCGGAAGCCATCTGGAGTTGTGAACAATAAAATTACCTCACTGTTAGAAAAGTTGGACTGGAGAAAGTCGAAGAGCTCCAAGTGATTAGTGGAGTTGGGAGAACGGTAGAGACAGCAGATGAATTTGACATAATGAGATATATAGGTTTTAAGCCACAAAAAATCGAAAAGAGGAGATTCCAAATTACCAAGTCTCTGACAGGGAATATTGGAACGGAGATATGCGCAAGTACGACCTTTGAGGCGAATAGTTTGGGCAACTGAGTTGAACAGTAGTTGAATCAACCGATAACTGAGATTCTGTCAGAAAAAGTACATGGGGTTTGGTAGACTGTAAGTGGACATCGTTGAGTTTAGAATTGAGACCACGTGTTTGGGATGTTTAGATCTTTTCGCAAATAAAGTTACTCTATTAGTTTGATAATTCATGGTGTATTCAATAGTAAGAAAAGTGTAGGGGGGGGGACATTCTGTATGAAGTAATGAAATTTTTGGATTTGGCCTACACATGATAAGAATATACCCAGATTCTCGACAATCCCCCCCCCCACATACACCCTACTCGGTCTCCCTCCAGTCACTGTCTGGCAGAGTAGAGTTAACAAGATTACACACTAGCTGATCTGGAAGCCTCCTAAAGAGTTACCAATAGGTTCGGTCCAGTGTACTAACCTGCGACCGGCCTGCGAACACCGTTTTAGAGCTGTATCGTCGAATGTAAGGAAGATTGGATCTCGCCATGATGTCTCAAAAATCATCAGTTGTACTGCATGAGGGAAGAGATAGGGAAGGATTGACCGGAACTTAGCTCTAGAGACTAAACATGGGTTCCACTACTTCAAGCCTGCAATAAGCAAAGCGGTGGTAGTGCACCGGTTGATGAGAGTATTCTACCAGCTAGTATTGCCTGGTAACGCAGAAGGGCCGCATTCCTACATTTGGTGTGGGTGCCACACCTCGACCCCTGTTTACGTTGGTTCACACCTGACTAGTCACCCACAGTGTGCTTGTGCGTGGGGGTTATACCCAGGATTACTAACAGTCCCACCATCGTCAAGGTTCTTTTTTTTTTTTTTTTTTTTTTTTTGTAGTTGTTGGCGCATCGGCTTCTGTGGCCATAATGCACCTCCCAAGGTTTTTGCAGTACTTTGATCCAAGCCCGAGGCGGGATTCGAACCAGCGACCTTTGGGTTGCCAGGCAGGCACTTTACCCACCCGGATAACCCGGTCGGCATCGTGATGGTGCAAGCAGAGGATTTGGCTGTCACAGATCGTACGGACTTCGCCGAAACTGGGTCCACTTTACTTGAATGTCACCTGAATATCAGTTCCATCAGCGTTTTAGACTCCCAGGTAGCAAGTGCAGCTTGTCTGGCATATCTGAGAGAATGTCTGTGAAACCAGTAGCTACTTCTTGTGGCATAATCCTATCCTGTAATCAAGGATCTTCCTCAACGAACCCCTTAATTTGAAAGGTATATACTTATCCTACTATATATTATTAGTCAATTAATTTTCCAGAGGATGGGAGCTACCCAGCGCCATCAACAATCTCAACTCCATGCGGAAACCAGCGTGTTCAGTACAACAGAAATCGACACCAATAAACAAATGGTCAACAGGAATCCCAGAAAAACACAATTTTGCATATAAATTACACTATTTACGATGTTCAAACCCTGCAGATAGTTAAGACATCTAAACTGTATACTCTCAACATGAAGCAACACTTAATGTTCATGTGACATAATGCCACGGAAGTAGAAAGCAAGAGAAGCTTTATACATTTTGAAACAATGTACAGTTTTCAGCACAAAGGTTATACAGCGTACCATCCATAAACATCAACCGATAGAATATTATTCATTTGGAAACTGGTTGCTGTCATCGGCACAACAGTTCCGCGCAAAGGTTGTACAGCATTCCAATCGAAGACCGTCCACAGGAAGCCGTTGACACACCAAAATCTATCTATATACATTTCCGAACACAGAAGCCTATCCATCTTCAAGGATCTATTCTTCTGACAGAGTATTTCCAATGTGCCAAGGAAAAGGCAGTAAGAATAGTTAAGCATTACTTCTTTCAATCATTATGAAAGTAACGACAGTCATTATGATGGAGAGAGACAAATGACTAGTAATGAAGTAGTATCAAATGAAAATCCAATAAACATGTAAAATCATGGAATCTGTTTAGTTATTACACATTTGGTCGCTCTGTATCTCCAGGCGCCAGCACCATAAGTGATAATAGACAAGAATACGCAGTTGTAGCACTTACTCCTATAATCTCAGATCCAGTGAAAATGTCACAATTAATAATTGCACTACCATTTATGTCAACGATTGAAAGAGTGAAGTATGTCAAACGCACAACCTGATGGTCGCCAACACATTTTATCAAAACGATAACCTACATGTTCACTAGGGTAGAGTATAAAAATTTGAAATTGATATTCGATTATATCTGTTAGAGAAAGCAGTCAATCACAGAGAAGTAATATTAACTTTATTATATGACGATTATTGGAATACAGTAAGTTAGTATGACGGTTTAATGATTTGGAAGATGACCATCCACGATATAATCTATTAGTCTTTGCAATCTGAGAATAGGATAGTTGTATTCCAGCAGATTGGAGAGAAAGAAAACTGTTTATTGAAAATCTGTCCAACCAGGTGAAAGTATAATTATTTGAAGCTTAAAATACTTTGATCAATATCCGAACGGGATTTCTTTAATATGTGGTTGTGCGATTTTCTCAAGGGTAAGAGGAGACTGATTCCTTTTGAAGTGTAACTTCTTTAGGCGCGCCCTAGGCAGTTTTCACATGGGAGTAGCTTGCATCCGTGAATTGACAAAAAATCGCAACGAAAATGCGACACGAAATGTTTCATCACCTCCTACCATTGTACCACTCCGTACCAGGCACCAGCGACGCAATCATTTACCCCTACAGCGTGGCCACGCTGTAACTTGCACGCATGTTGCGTTTTCGTTTTAAATCGCTATATCTCAGCTTCTAGCAGTCCGATTTTAAAAACCAAAATATTTCCTTCGTCATGCTGAAGGCTAATAGTGAGCGTTGTAAGGCGTGTGGAGCACGTATACGTGCAATGCGACCAACGCAACTGCCTTCATTAAGTACAAAGGAGAGATCTCTAAAAACTTTGTAATAAACTTGTAAAATATTAAAAACCGCTGTAACATTGAAATAATAAATGCGTTTCAAAAGATTCTAAAGAGGTTTTAGTTAACTTCCGGCTATGCGTGCTCGGCACACACAAAGGACACGCAGTACTGTTATTGAACGGAGTGCTCCATTTCATGAAAAGGGTCGGTGTGGCTAATGAAGTGGCCATTCAGGATATGATGTCATCCTTTTGACAAGAAATACTTGTACAAGCCTTTTAGTTGGAATTTCTCCCTTATTTGTTCGGCAGCCCTATCCGATTTCTTTTCTCTCTCTATTTGGCTTTTATTTATTACCTTTGATGTGCTTTTCTATGTAAATACACAAAGCTTTGTAATACTTTGCTAAAGGTAGCCACACTTCAAACTCTTCGCTTAGCTAGAGTTTGAAGAAGGGAAGAAATAATATCAATTCCACCTGTGTATTTTGCATTCAGTTATTTGGTCTGTAAAAGTTTCTTTTATTTTCAGAACCACCCGAAGTTTTTGACAACAGAATTTCGAGAAATCGGTGCACTTATAGTTGCATATTGAACAGTTTAATTGTGGATACATCTTTAAAATTAAGCTTAGTAAGTTTCAAGCTAAGTTTTGCCATTGACTAGATTCCTATATTTATCGTGTGAAATCACGGAACATCTTCAAAACTTGTTCTTCAAGCATATAAAGAGTAGATGCCTTGACCCACATTTTTGCCAATGTTCCTTTTTTTTCCCTCTCTCTCTCAAGTCTTGCTTAGCAAAGAAATAACATCGCATTATGTCCTGGTATGTAGGAAGACCACTGTTTTCAAAATTGTTTGGCGCTCTAAAGATAGGACGATTTGCTTTTGTCTTATTTTCACTGATAATCATTAAACTTTTAAAATTCACAAGAACTCTTGAAAAAAACACTACGCAGACAGAGATATCAGTCAAACAAGAGTTAAAGCAATGATTGAGCTCTTCCATCAGTATAAAAACTAAAATTGTGAAATTAAATTGGGAAGTGCACAGAAATAAATGATGGTTTATCCACGATTTCTGGTTCTTCCATCCTTAATTTGCATCAGAATGTCCAAACAGGATCGACTAGCCACTCTCCACTTAGGTCATAAACAGGATTAAACTTTTGATTTGAAGAACTCGCAACTCTCGTCGGCGAAAAAATCAAGAATCTTTTTATTGTGTATGAAATTATGTAGAGTTTTCGCCATCAAGGCACAGAATCTTACAGGATTGCAAAAATAAGTTGTATTTAGTTACTTTTAATATGTGCAGATAGTTTCTCCCCACACCGTGTGGGAAAGACCTGACTTCGACTCCCGTTAATGACGCGAGCAATTTTTATGGGTCTTTTTCACAACGCATTTCGGTTAGTCGGTCTCAGGTGAGAGTAGAATGGTGTGGTGTTTCGTTCAGCAAATCGAACCATAGAACACAAGCAAGTGACAGACATATTATATACAGCTGTAAAATGGCCCAAGTTTCTGACACTTAAAAAGCAAATAAAGTATTAGTTATGCAATCACCAAATACTCAGCTGATTGGAACTTATATGTACCCAACAAAGACCATTTTGTTACCAGCATTTACCAAGTAAAACTCAATCATCGAAATAATAAAACTGTTTAAAATGTTGACAATAAAAAAAAAAATCAGCTCCTTGACTTCTCTCGTCAGCTTTAACCATTTGAAACCGAATTGAACTATTACGTAGGAATTCTGTTGATTCTAACAGAACAGTACAAACATTTTAAATAAGGAGAGTTGTGTGGGCGAATGTGTAGATTACGGTGGTGACGTGCTCTGTATTTGAAGCGGTCTGTTATCGAACTCTGTGATGGAAGTGTTTCTTGTGAGAGCAAATGCCATTAGCGGAAAAACTTTTTTTTTTCTAATGAAGCTTTTAGTTTGTAAGTACTGTACAACAAATGGACATCGGGTTGTTTTTTCTCCATCGAAGGGAATTCTCTTTTGTAAAGCTCTCTGCTGTATATTAACGTGGATGATTTTTCTTAATTTCAAAAAAAAAAGTGTTATATCTAATAAAATATTTCATAGACGTCATGTATGTACGTGAATGATCTGAACTACACTGCTCGACAAAATTAACAGAACAAAATGTTTTTCGTGAACAGCATCGATGGCAAATATTTCATATTATTGGCATCCAAATTTCGAATATCCAATAGAAATCGATCTACCATCTAACAGAGCCGCGCATTATGCAAATTATTCGTGCTAATAAAAACATAGGCTGCCAACTCATCCTTCCCATTTATTTCACCCATGCATTCCGTCCAAAAGATTGTCTAGTTCCTCCTTGAATTTATTTAAGTTTTATCAACTTCCACAACAACAGATGGAAGTTTGTTCCAGCAAATTTCCGTACATCTATTCTACAAATGTCTTTCCTCAATTTGAATTTATGCCCGGTTAAATGTATAATCTGAGCAAGAGGAAGATCCCATCAGCATTAAGCATGCTCAAATCATTCAACGCCTTATACGCCTCGCAGGTTCCTTGTCTCCAGACTCTGCAATTTTCAGAACTGTACTCGTTCCAGCAGCTCTACATCCTAAAATGACACCTCTATGCAGTACTAAAGGTGTGGCCTGACCATTGTCTTATACACAGGGATAATCACCCCCTTATCCCTACTAGCAAAGTTCCGGTATATCATTGACAAAACCCTGCTCTGGCAGCTTGTCTTCACTGCTCAGAAAACTTCATATCTGACGTTAAAGTACCTTTAAAAACTACAAGTATAGAAGTTCATGTTGAGGGAAAGAAAACAAATCCAAAATAAATTAGGTTTTAGTAACGTGGTCAGCCAGTGACTAACCCGATTGGAACAATTGTTATATTATTCCAATATTATGTGATAGCCGCTAGAAATCTCGATTTTTCTCATCGAGAATTTGTTAAAGAAAATCTCAAAACAGTGCTACAGAACAACAGATGTTCAAAAAATATATATAAAAAGGATATTCACACTTATAGTATTGGATGTGTTGCGTGGGACAAGGTGAAAAATATGACAGCGCCAATCTAACATTCTGGACACGAAACTGGCCAAAAATATTAGGGAATTGTGGGTCGGATTATTCTCATGTTTTTATGCATAAATGAAATATCTATAATACTAGTAATTCCGCTAGCTGTTGTCACTTGCTTGCCTTTAGTTCCATTTCTTTCAATTACGTTAACAAATATTGCAATTCATTAGGAGGAACCAAACTGTTTAGTCCATTCTGCTTTTTTAAAGGAAGTGCGTGTTTAAGTCGTCATAATGAAAGTTTCTAAGACCAGTGGTAATAACACTTTTATTCTGCGTTTTTTTTTCGTGCATTTCTATTTTTAATAGTTATTAAGATTCCCTTCGTTTGGCCGAGTCGAATTTGAGTATTAATCTCATTTAATGAGAGTTATTCCCGGAGGCTACCTTTCTCAAAGAGATAATGCGATAAATCCTTAAATTTCCTATTACGTAACTTTGTAATCCGATAGAGGATTAAAACGTTTCCACTCCTAATTAGCAGCGGAATCAGTTGCTTTTAAAAATCCCAAATGAGTTCAGAAGTGAATGAGGTGGAAATGCTGACGAACGAGTGTAGTAGAAACTGTCAATCATATAAGGGTATTCAACTAATTCAAAAATACTGCTCAAAATGAAGAGAATTTGACATGAATGTACGATAGATCCCTTTATATAACATGAGAAGAATTCATGAATGGTCAAAAATGACGCGTCGATAATCCATATATTAAAATATCCTAATAAGACCTGTAATATTGGTACCTACTGAAATCACAAAGTGGATTTAGGTAGAATCTTGCTGGCCATAAGAAAGCATAGGTACTGTGAGAGAGTCCTGCGAGGATATGCTTCATTGTCCACTAAGACAAATATTGGACCAGCAACATAACAATCAAGGAGCTCATGGATACCTTACAGCCGAGAGAATCTCCTCGGGGATGCATAAGGATCTGTGTAGTTACTGACAGTGATTTCATCCTGCGAATTCACGATGTCATCAAGGTGGAATATGATTCATTATTCTCTCTCTCTCCACAAGAAATTGTATCTGTTTGTGTATGCAGGTTAAGAGAACGTAAATTGCAATATCAACAATTACAAAGGCATAGCGTTTCAATGGTTAGTCTGATAACGAAAAGTTCTGGCTCCTCGTTACACAGCTATGGGCTACTTGACGAATGAATGGCTCTGATCCTGCTTTAGTTAATGTACAATATGAATAGCACTTCATTCGAAGTGAGTGGACGCTGTCTTGTGACAATTTAGAAGAGTGGAAGTTGTCTTCTTGCGAATGGAGAATATCTCAGACCTACATGATCTGATAAGCCAACAATGAAATTGATCTCGATGTTGAGGTAGAGGGCAGCATTTAGGGACCAGACGAGTTCGAATTTGTGATCTATCACCCTTGACGCACACCTGTCGTCTCTGGGTTCGTGTCTGACAAATTGGGAGCTCCTTTGGAGGATTAGATCACCATGGCGAGCCTGCTGCTTGTAATAGCGAATCGTTGACTTGCTTCTTAAAGATGTTCGTTCGGACTGAGCTGCGTATTCCTTAGTAATTGATGAAAGGATTCTACATTCCCTGTTCATTCCATTACTGCATGGACTTCTATACAAATTGTGTTCCACTTCCTGATAAGTAACGTCAGGAGTGCGGTCCCTCAAGGATTGGTTCTCGTACAACGTTGTTTCTTATTTTCATAAATGACATTCACGAAGGGATAGAAGGCGTGGTATAAAGATTGGCAGAGTCGTTAATGATCAGTAACGAGCAGTACTCCTTCAGGATGACTTGAATAGACTTTAAAGATGGTCCGAGAAGCAACATGTTTTAATGCTGCTAAATGCACAGTCTTACACTTGGGGAATAGCAACCCACAAATAAATTATACACTTGGTGCAGTTGAATTAAAAACAGTGGAGGAGGATAGGGATCTGTAATTTAAAATACGGGCAGATAAGAAGTTTTCTGAACAGTGTAAACAGACAGCCAGGAAAGCCCATAGTGTCCTATCGATGATTTATCGAACGCTATCCTGTAGAGATAAGGAGGTCACAATCCCATTGTATAAGGCAATTGTAAGACCACATTTTGGAATACCGTGTTCAAGAATGGAGACCTCATCTGAAAAAAAAGACAATAAGGTTCTGGAAAGGGTCCAAAAAAATGTTGCACAGTAACCTGCCAATGAGCCCGTGCTGCACTTTTCTCTCACCTTGCACAATCCTTTACAGTCCTATAGGCTGGAGTTGCCTAACCCATTCAACAGCATTCTTTGTGGGTCGTGAGTAACTGACAAGATGTGCCTTTTCCGACAGAAGCATGTGCTTCCACAATAATGCCCTTTTGGAACTCCGTGATATCCTTACTGCGTCCCATAACTGCTACTTTATCAGTTTAGAGTTTGTTAGCTGCCCTCGCTGGTGAATATAATCACCTTCCTCACCACACCGGGTGGAAAATTCCCTGGTGTGAATCCGGTCAGTGAAGCGAGAAAGGAATGGGCTTTTTCACAACGCGGCTCAGTTAGTCGGTCTCAGGCGAGGATTGTATGTTTGTTTTCTCTCGAAAACTGGGATTTTTCGCCTAGCAAAAAGGCAAATCCCACCATAGAATACATTCAAGATACTATCGCCTCATGGCCTTAGTTGCTTAACGTACACTCACTCAGATTAGCTGACAACTGAGGCTTCAGTATATGGTGACCTTTCAGAAAAGAAAAGAAGTACTCCGATTAATTGAATCCTTTCTTGAAATTGCCCTGATAATTCTTCAGGTCATCGATGATATTCGAACTTAGGGCTGATTACCCGTGACCAGGGAGACGTCTGAATGAAGTCTCCCTGGTGAAAAAGAAAAACAAATTAAAACAAAGATCTTTCGCCACCCATGGAAATTACAAGAATGAACGATTACAAATACACACGTCAAGTTCATAATTATTTTAAAACTTTGGTAAAAACATCTCCCTGAAATAGCGTTGCTTGATAAGAAGTACGCAATAATCGTAACTAGAGCCACGCTGTTGTGCTCGTTTCATCATCTGCGAATGACATCAGTTGAGTAACTGCGCAATGAGTTGGGTGGAAAATACTGATATCGATTTCACATCTCTCCCTACCCTTCCTCAAAGGGGAAGTTAGTATTCATCAACCGATGTTTCCGGAAAATTGGTGGTATTAGTAGCATCATCTGCTTCGCTTAATAATGGCTCAATGAATGGGACCGATCAGACTACAAAAAGTCCATTATACGTGATGAAGAATCTTTTGTTTCATGGCCATTTCAGAGATTAATACAACGAACCCGAATAGGATATATTCTTCTAAAGAAACACTTAATAGCATTGAATGCGCTGTTGTTGTTAAAAATTAGAAAGGGTTCTGTCAGTGATAAAGAACTACTTAGGGGCAATCTTAATGCTGAAGTGTTCTTTATTGCTAAATTATAAATAGAAGAATTGGTCACTCTCAGAATTTCCCGAATGAAATTTGTTTTTTGTCCTGGAAACAGCTAAAACTGGTTTAGTATCAGCGCTCATATCACAGTTGACAGTTTTACTGCGACAATTACGTACTAAAATTGTTCCATTTTATTCCAATTTGAAATGAGAGAACCACGAAGCATTCGTTATCAGCAACTACGATAACGTTGACAAGGAAACCTCGTAATCCTCGTGCTAGCGCAAGCATTCGTGAGTTACGTACCACGATGTGACAGTACACTTCGTGGCATTACAAGGAGACAGGTGGACACTGTGCTTGCAGTTAATCGTCTGGTATAGCGAGCAGAATCAATTAAGAAAGAGTTGCGGGGATATAAGATATTTGTCTTATGACAATTAAAGAACTGCCCCGATGAGCTTCATTTCAAATATCCTTTGAGTAAGTAGAGTTAATTGGTATTGTACGTTAGCAGACCTCATTCTAACGCGGGAAAATTGCTGTTGGATGAAGTTACTTTGAAACGAGCAGCCTTGTGGGTAAAATCTCGAGTCCAAATTAAAAGAATGTTTTATTAAAGCCCTAAATATGTTTATAGGAAAGCTATTAGAAATGAAGAAGGCTTCGCTGCGTTCAAAAAACTTCAAATTACTTCATTGCGTAGTCTATTACAATTTATTAATTATTTTAGTGATATTTGGAATGCGCTTCGATTTCTAATTGAAGAATTAGAGATTATACTACTGTGGCGATCATACTATTACGAACTGTAAAGCGTATAAGTTGAGTAGCGCTCGCTGCTCGTGCGGTCCACGGTGGCACAGTTGTAGCATGCTTGTTCGCAGAGTGGAAGGGCCTGGGTTCGAATCCAGCAGAAGGTATTTAGGAAAGTTTCCTGCCTTCTTCCATTCGGTGCTGAGTTGTCGGTCTCAGGCCGTGGAGTGAGGTTTTCTCCGGGTACTCCGGTTTCCCCCTCACAGACCTAAAATCGACAGTCGGTCACACACAAGGACAGATCTTTACACCTCGCGTTTCTTGAAATTTCAATGCCCCGTTTTTGGGGTGTTGAACTTTCAAGGTCCTCCTACGGGAGCTACCCCCGCCCGGGAGAGGGTAGTTCCTTACTCCTCGCCGATAAATGTTTAAAGATTTAGTGAGAAATTCCTCTATAGTTCTGACAGCAAAGAATGACTTCCCTCACTACATTTAAAGTGCTCAAATATGATGGAAGTTAATGCTACCAGTGAATTACGATTTACTAACTTACTACTCGTGATAATTTAATTACGCCAGAAGAAACATGACCTTTGTGTCCCAATAACCGTCGGCACTTGTCGACAAGTCTGGTCATTTTTTTCGTGGCGTGTGCGAAGGACACTGCCCGTTTTCATTTTGACTTTAATACGATAAACCGTCTTCCTAGAAACTCCGGTTATTATTATTATCTGTTTATTGCTGAGCTTATGCGCCACCCCCCCCCCCCCCTGGACATCAATAAGCATGTATGCTTAATCTTAAAGGTTAAGTTCAGGGAAAAAGCCTCAGACTGCGTAAAATTTATAGACAAAATTGCATCATGTTTCCTGAATATGTTTGACATTTTCCTCCTACTATCCTTTCCCACTAACTCAAGCTTCTCTCCAACTTTTAGGAGCGTTAGGTTAAAGAGCATTACATTCCTACATATATATCCTAAAACTGCCATCTGGTGGTGTATTCACTTAATTTTCTTCTCGATGTTTCGAGAAGAAAACACTTTTCTTCAGCGGTTTCCAACATTTATTTCTGAGAAACAGAAACTTGTCAGTGAACCTGATGCCATTTAAAGACATTGAATTGTGACTCTGGGTGAAAGAGAAAGATATCGATCACTGCAGCGATGTCGCTTTTACATACAGATGGATGTTTTAAACAAATTCACTGGACTTGTATCAATTCTTGGATCAACAATAAGGACGGATATATAATAAAATTAATAGGAAAAATGTTTATTATCGTGTATCTTCCATAAAAGTGTTTAGATCCCAGTTCATATATCGCTAATCTTTTAATAACACTGAATTATTTGTTCCAGGTCAAAATATTACACAGAATTTTCTTTGTTGTCAGCTTGAGGTTAATATTTTCATTAGGATAGTTTCAGTGAGTAGTAACTGTATAATATTAAGGACTGTAGCATAAATGAGTAGGTGCAAACAGGTGGCAATGTTATCTTATGAAAGATGGATCCCAACCACATCTATCCACACTGGTTCATCACAACCTGGAGTGAACGCTATATCCGCAGGGTGTGGTCAACACGATCTCCACCTCAAGTCCCATAGCTTGGGCTGCCCGCGGGACATGTATTGCTTTCCTTCAGCCACCTGTGCTGTCTCTTTACTAACATGATTAATGATTATTTTGTATTTTTCATCGAAGAAACTTTTCATAAAATGCATCCATTATTGTAATACAAAATGTATTACATATTTCTGTAAATTGCATGTATTCTATGATCCATTATCCCATTTTTCTGGATGAAAAACCAGGATTCGAGGAGAACAAATCATGAAAAGGCTGGGTTTAATATTGTCTGTATTTATTGTTTATCTGCAGCTCATGGCTGGAGCATAGCAGTCGACGACCCCATGGGGTTCCACTCTTCCCAGGAAAAAACAACTATTGCAGTAAGGGCCACTGCAGTGAGAACATCCATGCTGGACATTTGAGGATGGATAAGACGTAAATTGCTGTTTTTATGGTTGGTTGGTTATTGCAGGCGTTTTAGATCATATTGCACCGTACATATTATGTCTGTAAATTGCATGCGTGTACGCGCTATGATATATATATTTTTTTTTCCTTACTGGACGAAAAACCCGAGTTTCTGGGAGAAAAACCATGCTCTGTCATGTTGTGAAAAAGGCCCATAAAAATTCCTCGCATCATTGACGGGATTCAAACCAGGATTCAGGTCTTTACCACCAGGTGTGAGGAGGACGGTGATTATACTAACTGTATTACCCACGAGTGGCTCGGCAATTATGACCACTTTCCGAATCCTATTTACACTCACAGCATAGATGGGTGGAGGAACTATGCGCCCCTATTCATCAGAAATCGTGTTTCATCCGCGGTTTCACTCTTAACGAAGTTACCGTCAGCCACGAATGGTGTATTGATTGCATTTTACGTTTTCTAATCTACATAACCCCTTAAAGATCGTATCGTGATATTATAGTAGTTTCAACGCGGTCGCTGGTTCAAATCCCGTCAAAGGAATTCTCAAGATATCTTCAATCGAGCTGTGGTTGGTTTGTTAGCAGATCTCAGGCAGAAGAAATTGGATGTCCCCTTGAGTATGTTGGATGTTTTTCAGTTTACCCAACAAGCGAATCGATTCTTGAACACAGCCGTGCAGAAATACGAAACCATAATGGGAACTGCATGTTATTAAATGTAGTCAATGCTGCCATGGTGCATTCACGAACATGAGATATTAGTTGGAAGGTAAACAACAGATATTTGGCAAATTCACAATAAAATTATATTTATTTAATTCTGGGACTCCGCCTTGCATAAAATATAGATTATGTGGAAAGTTATTTTTAAAAATAAGATACTTTTTCATTTTTTTTACCCGCCTATTATATTTACTAGCCTTCAGTAGCCAGTTTATTAGGTACACCCCCCCCCCCAAAGTACAAGGAATCGACCACTCCATCAGAAACATTGTCTGAGTTCGTGTGACGCTATGAAAAACAGGTGGTCGCATACTGAAGATAATGTACGTGTGCTACCATAAGTGATGTCCTGACGTTTTGCAGAATACTGTTGTGTGTTTCGTCATTTGTCATGTGGACAAGAGTTTCTTGAGCACGAGCCGACACGCTGTCGATCTCAGTGTATAGAAATAAAGTATAACAATATTTGGAGAGCATCAAACCAGAAGAGTCTCATTAATTAGCTTCCCTCATTTAGTTTTTACATTTATTTCCGATTTTTATGCACCCACCTAAGATGTTTTTTATATAATAAAAAATTAATTCTTAAATAATTCTACACCAGAGAATTTTATTTAAGAGAGAGAGATACACTTGTAAAAAATTGTGGTGGATCGATCTCGAGACCTTGTTTAATTTAAAGTGGCTCAAACGGTGAAAACTGTTGCTGGTCCCCCCCCCCCCTTGGACAACCAACGAAAATATTGCGGCCGAAGACAGCTGTTAATATGAGAGGTAAGACAGGGGGTGAAAAAGAATCGTGCAATCAACAGATGGATCACAGTAGGTCAAATGAGAAGGTACTACTACATCAGTAGTGTGCAGTTACATATGTTCAGCCCATGGATGGAGTATTGCAGTCGATGACCTCACCGTGTTCCACTCTTGCAAGGACAATACAAGCAGCTAGTGGTGCGGTGAGGACGGGAACGCCCATTCTGAGCATTTTAGGAGTGAAAAAGAGTTGCTTGCTCCAAAAAACCAGCTGCAGTTCTTCCATGCTGATGTCAATCTAAGATATGATGACAGTAGCATGAATCAATGGACCCATCATGCTGATGGCGGAAGTGCGATGGCGTGTTTTCGTAGCACATGTTTCCTGACACAGGCGGATGAACGTCTGACTGCCACAGCCCAACCAGGTGCATCCCATCACGGTTACAGTTAAATCCATCTGGCAATGGTTTCTTCAAGATGGTTAATGAGTTAAGTTACAAGACTCGGATCGTTCCGACTGAGTAGCTGGTATAAGATGGAACGAGAGCGATCCATCGCCACAGCAGTCGAACAGCTACAGGATGCGATTGAGTTCTATATGGCAAACATTTCTGTGGGGCTCTTTCGCAACTCTGTGGAGTCCCTGCCCCAAAACCTTGAAGCTGTTCAATACCTAATAATCTGGCTATTTATTGCATACACTGGACTGTATAATTACCATTCGGGTGGAACAGCTCAAATTAATTAGGCGCTGTTGTAATGAAAAAGAGAAACTTGTTAATCTTCCTTACTTCATGTTATTTAACTTTCTTTAAGGGTCCAAGAAGTGCGTGCTGAGAAAACAAGTGCAATGAAAGGAATCTACTTGCTGAAAATTCTTCTTATGCTCGGTGTTGCCTGTAACTGCTGTAGCGTGGAGAGATGTTCTTGCACCCTCACTTCACGTGGCATGAGGGTCGAGTGTGATGGACTTTTCGACAGTGTAAAACTGAGCAAATATCTTAACACCATAGTTTCTTCGTTTACTGCGAGGAACACGTATTTCAATGGATGGAATTCGCTGAAAGGCATGCGAATTCGGGTGCTACGGCTGTATAACGTGTTCGTCTCGAAAGGGGCGGCGCATCTGCTGGACGAACTGCGCAACGATCTGACTGAGCTGAAAATAGTGGACAGTAACGCGCTCAACTTGAATATTCTAGACGAAGAGAGCTCACTGCACAGACTGAAGATGCTCGTTTTGGATAATGTGGGAGAGAACAAGATTCCTTCAGAAATAGGCAGATCTCTGCAAACACTACTTCACATCGAGATTAGAAACTGTTTTGTAACCTCGATTCCCGGGGGTGCCCTCAAACATTTCTCGTTACTTGCCTTGCTCTCGCTCGAAGGGAACAAAATCAAGAAAGTTAAACGATCCATGTTTCCTGCTTCTCCGAACAGCTTGCACACCCTCGACCTCAGGTAAGTTTCCATATTTTTCTATCCTTAGATTAGAGTGAAACACATTACGTCGAACTTCAGAATACGGGGCTCAATCCCATGGACCTTTGCGACGAGAACTGATTGGAAGGTCTAGCTCAGCCCACCGGTTGTCCTCATAGGCTGCTAATCATCGCGGAAAAAACAAAACAGATAGATTCGTTATTTATTTCCAATAAATTAAATGGGTCTCAAACACGGTGCCAAATATTACCAGCTCTGTTATAAAACTGTAAATCTCGAAAATTATTATGTTTTGGTAAATACATAAAAGAAGAGAAAACTAATGATCAATATAAACAGAGACCTTACCCGGAAATGCTTTTCTCAGATTTTTACCGGCGCAAATTCAATTCGGCGCATTTTGTACCGTATCGTCTTTGACCTGTGAAAAAGGGGCACAGTTATTACATTTAGAAGCTGTACTCGTACAAAATGTTTTGCTCAATTGTTCAATACTTGAACAGAGTGCTACTAAACAGTTTGTATGTTCAAAACGGGAAAACGAGCTACAAAATATATCAATAAACTGGACAACCTCTTTCGAATAACACGCAGCTTTTCAGCACAAATACTATAGAATTGCAAGAAGACATTTCAACGCAGCAGTTGAGACCAAACAGAGTCCAAATTTCATACGAAATAAAGCGTATAAAATCGATCGTTGGAATCATTTTGCTCCCACTGAAGACCTACGCCGAATACTCAGCGCTGGCGCTTGGGCTAAATGCTGTTATTCATAGTTCTGCTTAGGTTATTAGCATCCTTTTAAACTGTACAGCATCACTTGAACAGGTGAATCCGTTATACCTTGAAACACGCAGACACCGACAGAATAGCTGTTCAAAGTGAGTTTTGTTCTCTTCATTTTTATTTGACCTTTTCCGTATTATATGTACACAGTATGTGCTCACGCGCCTGAAAATATCCCGGAATATCTCACGAGGAGAAACTTACTCCCACTGAGTCAGATAGACCAGCCCAGTCCCAATTAAAGAGGCCTTCGGGAATTTCCAAAATAATAACGTAATTCGAATCCAGAACTTTCAGAACGAGCTGGTTCATCAAGATCTTTTCTTGATGAGCCACTTCTGAAGAACGCGCGTCATTCGCAAGCTCTGTTTTGAATGTCATTGCAGTGTGAGTATTCCTCAAAAGATGGCAGCACCAAACAGAGGTATTCCTCGTTTCACAAAGCAGTGAAGAATTAGGATTATCCTGCTTCTACGTTGCTAAGAAAATATAGCATTTTCTGGGAAATCGTTAGTTGTTTGCTACAGTTCGAAAATATATAAATGCTCTGTATTGGAGCTTGATTTTCAGTGGCTTACCAAAGAGATGAAGAAGCTTTGCAGTATGAGCAGCATAAAAATTAAGTGCATCTACCTAATAGTGAGTAGGTTCCCATTTGTGATGACGTGGACACAACAAGGTATCGAAAGGGTGCTACAGAGATGATGGGCCACGTTGACTCAATTGCTTCTCGCAATTGTTGCTGACCTCTGCTGCGTTGAGTTCCTTCCGCTTTATTCCACAGGAGTGATATTTTTGATGGACTGACTGGGGAGGCCATCGTAGGCTGAATTCACTCTCATATTCCTGGAACCAGTTCTGTACAATTTTGCCCTCAGAATAATGACTAGCGCCATTATTCTGTTGGAAGAACCCATGCAGTGTATTCATTCGTAGATATATACGTAGATATATAAGAAAGCACCAGCCTGCACTGTTTACATATGGCAAGCTGGTGGGAGCTCGTGTTATTTTAGCCACATCCTGGTCCTCCAATTAGCGTGAACCAGGAGGAACCGGGATTCGTCAAACCAGGCAACGTTTTTCCAATCCTCCATGGTCCAAGTTTTGCTGTTCCTAGATCCACTGGAAACGTACCTTCTTATCTATGTATATACGAGTGCATGTGTGTGTGTGTATATACATGTATGTGTGGTGCTGACAGGAGTAGAATCTGTTTGTTCGTTGCCAATACCTATCCGTGACAAGATCCGACTACCTGTGCATTTTTACTGACTGTTGTTTGACTGACTGTTGCCCGTAATGATTCTTGTCCGTCTCTGTTGGCCTATTGCATGAACGGGTTGTTTCCGACTACAGGATCGCCAATGGTTGGATGATATTGCACCAGTCTCAATCTCTCCGAGACACACTCGTTTGTCATGCGTTGCGAGATACTCATACCATCGCGAGTCTCGCCGACAACCACGCCAGGTTCAAGTGCAATTAAATCCTTCGTCTTGCCCATTCTCGCACTGAATTTCACACATACAAGACGCGTACGAAGATGATAGACATTTGACGTAGCGTCTGATTTTCATTCAAGGGAACAGAGCTAACACCACATTTATTCAAAAATTAATGAATGTACACTACGAGCAACGTGGAACTATGCACACTAAAGTCCTTTGTTGTTGTTTGGGGTTTAATGGCGCAAGAACAACTTCGGCTATATTGCGCCTGTTCAAGTTTTGTTATTTCCTGTTATGCTGTTACTGATTTGACATATTAGATATGATTGGTTAGGTTTATTAAATTGAGGTATGAAAAGAGTTCACTGACGTTTGATTTTTCTCCGATAATGAGTTCAAGGCTTAATGGCTCATTTGAATGAGATTTGAAAGCTGATTGGCGGGAAATTTGGTATCGTGGACATTCTATGATGATGTGCTTCACTGTTAGTGTGGTCAGACACTGAGGAGGATCGTCTTTCATTAGGAGGTAAAAGGGAGGTAAGAGTGTTTTAAATGTGTGTGTCCGATGCGAAACCGGGCGAGGATAACCTCTTCGTGTCTGTTTGACCGAAAACTTGATTTCCAGGATTTCTGCTGTTGTTTGATTTGGTATAATTTATTGTTTGTTTGAGATTTCCAGGTCTGCGTCTATATATTTTCAGAGGCTTTTCGATTGATGCTTTTAAAGTCATTGAGCGGTATTTTATGCAAGTGAGAATTTTCGTTAGACTGATGTTTTGCAGCATCATCCGCACGTTCATTGCCGAGTATTCCAGAATGATTAGGAATCCAAGTGAATCTGACTCTTTGTTTTTTTTTCTTAAGATGTGATAAGAAGGAAAGAATTTTTCTTACATACGGATGAGATGGATGATCTGTCTGTAAAGCATATATTGCACTTAATGAGTCTGTGAAAATGATACTTTTTACAAGAGAAGTTTTGGCAATGTGATCTAGGGCGAGACTTATTTCAAACAATTCAGCACTGAAGATACTGCACTCTATTGGGAGAGACTGTGAAATTATGCTATTTGGCAATACGACTGCAGCACCAACGTGTGCATCCGTCTTGGATCCATCAGTGTACAGATGAGAATAATCAGATAAGTGCATTACATAAGAGGAATGTAGCTGTTTTATATGTTGATTGTGATATTGTTCTGTTTCCATTTTATGAAGACCGTGTCACGGTCAACTGAACTGATTTCCCACGGTGGAAGGGCTGTGGGGGTATCTTGGTAGATTTTATCCATATTTAAGTGCAATCAATTGTGAGAGTATTTCTTTTAGTCGGATGCCTGCAGGTTTGCATGTGTTGGGTTTGTTCGTATATAAGTTTTTCCATTTCGGTTTATACAGATATTGCCATGTTGGATGTCCAGGAAGGCTTTGAACTTTCCTGGCATAGTTCAGAAGAAGAACTTGTCTACGAAGACTGAGTGGGAGTTCATGGATCTTTGTGTATAGACTATACACAGGTGAGGTACGAAAGGCTCCGGAAACAATACGTAATGCACTGTGATGAATTGGATCTAACCAATTCAACGCACTTTTCCTAGCTGAGGAGTAAATGGGAAAGCCGTAACCTAATCTGGATCTTATCATTGCACGATAAACGTGCAAAAGTGAGTAACTATCAGCCAACCATGTCAGAACTGATATTGCTCGTAGAATGTTTAATTTCTTTAAGCACACTGTACATAGATATTTTATGTTCTAGGAAATTTAATTTGGAATCCATTATTAGTCCTAGAAGTCGGATACTACGTTGGATTGAGATTTGTTGATTGCTTATTCTTAGTTCTGGGTCAGGATGCATCTTTCGTTTTCTGCAGAAGTGTATTGCCGCTGTCTTTTGTACTGAGATTCGATATCCATTATAGATGAACCAGGACTCTATTTGTTAATAGCACATTGAAGCTGCCTCTCAACTGTCCGCATATTCTGTGAGTGACATGATATTGTGAGGTCGTCGGCATATAGGTAGGTTTCTACTGTTGCTGGAATAACTTCTGTTATAGGGTTGATTTTGATAGCGAAAAGGATTGCACTGAGGACTGAGCCTTGGGGGACCCCTATTCTTGATTGTATATTCTGTCCAGAATATGATGGTAGCGGACTCGAAAAGTTCTTTTAGACATGAAATTCTGAAGGAACTTCGGTAGATGACCTCGAAGTCCTAATTTGTGCAATTCATGAAGGATGCCATATCTCCAGGCAGTATCAAACGCCTTTCCAATATCAAGGCATATCATTACAAGGTGTTCGTTTCGGAGAAAGGCATTGCGTATGTTTGATTCGGCTTTTGTCATTATGTCTATTGTTGATCTATTTTTCCGAAAACCGTATTGGCTAGGACTAAGGAGGTTATGGAAGTCAAGAAACCATGTTAAACGATTATTCACCATTTTTTCTAAAGTTTTACCTAGGCAGCTAGTGAGGGCAATACGGCGATAATTATATGGGTTTGAATGGTCCTTCCAAGGTTTTGGAAAGGCTAGTACAATGGAAAGTCGCCAAGAGTCTGGATATGTATCCTCAAGGTATATCCTATTATAAAGCAGTAGGAGCATGCATAAGGAATTTTCGGTGAGTGTTTAATCATTTGATAATGGATTCCATCCGGACCTGCTACGCTTTGCTTAGATTTGGCTAGGGCTTTGTGCAATTCATTTATAGTAAAGGGTTGGTTGTATGAAATCTCATGAGCTGCATGGAAATTAATTTTGTATTTTTCGATTTGAGCTTTATATGTTTGAAAGATTGGTCTGTATGACGTTGTTGCTGGCGATTCCTCAAATGTTTCTCCTAGTAGATTTGCAATTTTTTCTGGTTCAGTTATGTCATGACCTTTCCAGCTTATGATCGGTTTACAGACGGTTGTATATTTGCCTGAAATTTGTCTAATTTTATTCCAGATTATTCTGCTGTCCGTATTTCTATTAATTTTGCATGCAAAAGATATCCAGGACTCTTTCTGAGATTTCCGGCGTATATATTGTGCTTTTGCTCTGGCTTTCTTATATTTTATGAGATTAGTGGTGGTGGGGAACTTTCTGAATTCATTCCAAGCCTTATTTTTTCTTTCTTTGCTTCCAAGCATTCTTCATTCCACCACTCCTTGTAGTGTTTATGGAACTGGGTAGCTGTCTTTGGTATTGCAATATTTGCTGCAGAGATGATTTGATTTGTAACATAAGTAACTGCACTATTGATATCAGAATGTCTTATAGTTTTCTTATCTAAAGAAGCAGCACATTAGTACTTTTCCCCAAGTTTGCTTTGCAAAATATCCATTTTGTACCTCTTACAGATTGCGGTACGTCATTTGCTAGTAGATGGCACACAACTGGATAATGATCACTGTTGTAGGGATCATCAGAAACAGACCAGTCAAGAAGAGGAAAGGGAGCTGGGGAACAGATGGTGAGATCAATTGCGGAGGTAGTCCCTGTTAGTAAATGGACATGGATGTGGGTACCTGTGTTTAAGAGTGTTAACTTCCTGCTATCTAGAAGTTTTTCGATAATCTGTCCTCTTTTGTCTGTATGAAGTGATCCCCAAATGATATAAATCTTCAAAATCTTGCAGTGAATACGTATAATTAGGTGAAAGGTAGAGTGAAACTATGGTCAATGTAATTCCAGTCACGATGCGTACCGCGACTGCTTTAAGGGGGTGTTTGCAGCTGAATACGCTTGGATGGAATATTAGAGTCGACCAAAATGGCAACTCCTCCATGAGCTGTTGTGGTTTTACGATCTTGCCTATATATGTTGTAGTACTTGATTGAAATACTTATTTGAGGAGTTAGGTTTGTTTCTTGTAAACAGACACTTGCAGGAGCATAGACTGAAATAAGATCTTTGATATCATTTAGGTTACTTCGAATACCACGACAATTCCACTGAAGAAGTGTATGCATTATTTGGGTTTAGACACTGATTCAGATGACTTACGATGGGCTGCCTATTTGAAACGATCTGTTTTGATTTTTTCTTTTTTAGGGAAGTTTGGTCGGCTCCCACTGTTCATGTCATCAGTCGCATAATGTTCCAGGACCGGTTCATCTTCTTGCCCTTTTTCATCGATTTCCATATTGTCAGTAGTTTTCACTTTTTTGTCTACAGGTTTGGTGGGGTTTGTACTGCTTGTTGGTGTTGGGTCTTCAGCATCTGGTGAGATTATAATGGATGTATTAATTGCCTGGTCAGCTTTTGATTTTGTTTGTAAAAGTAGGTTACGAGCCCAGTCCGCTATTGAGATGTTCGGCGGAACTGAGATGTCAGTCTGTGTTGCAATTACCCTTGTTTTCTGCACTGTAGTTGCCGCTGCTGTTGCGTATGATCTCACTGCTGGAAGTAGTGGCATCAGCTTTTTGGCTTCTTGGTATGTGACCTTATGTTCAGTTTTATATTTCTGAACTTGCTTCTTTCTCTTCCATGTACTGCAGTCTCTGGAATAGGCAGGGTAGTCTCCTTTGCAATTTGGACAGTGAAGAGACTATATAACATTCTTTATCATTACGATCTTTTGAACCACGTGTGGCACATACAGCTTGACCTCTGCATACTGTTTGGGAATGGCCATACTTTTGACACTTGAAGCATCTTATTGGATTGAGGATGTATGGCTTTACCTGGCAATTTAAGTATCCCGCTTTCACTGATGTTGGTAGGGTAGGTGTGTTGAAAGTAAGTATGATAGTGCGGATTGGTATAAGGTTTCCATCCTTTTTGATAAGAATTTTTTTCGCATGAATGACATTCTGATTTTGTAACTCTTGTACAATTTCTTCTTCAGAGCTGTTTAGGAGGTCCCATTCCACGATAATCCCTCTTGATGTATTTAAAGTGGCATGTGGAGTGACTTCGATGGGAATCCCACCAAAAGTTGTTGTTTTAAGAAGTAGCTCAGAATGACGGTGATTTGTCGTTTCTATAAGTAGGTCACCTGATTTCAAGCGGCGAACCATTTTCGGTGGACCAGCTACATGTTCCTTGTAATACACCTTTGTATTACAAAGGGAGAAAGTCTACTAACTGGCTGGTCTCGTAAGGAATGTAAAATTAGAAAGAGTGGAGAGATGGTCTGAGTCACATCTTTCTTTTGTCTCTTGGCAGTAGATGGGTTTGGATCATCTTTCTGCCGATTGTCTTCAGTTTGATCCAATGATCCAAGTGAAACCTGGTTTGTAGAGTCATTTTTTGCTCCTTTTTGCCCCGAAAGGATTATTTTTTCCTTTCAGATTTCCGATCCCGCCACGTGAAGGCAGGAGCGGTGCTATCTAGTGACGAAGCGCCTGGAGAGGTTAGTTTGTTAGAGAAAAATATAATTAATACACTAAGAAAAAAAAGGTGATTTTCCTTCCTGGGTTCTTACTCAAAGTCTGTTAAGTACAGAACCACTTCAAAAGAACTGAGAATAAGAAAAGCACTGGAAATAAAACGGAATGAAATCACTCAGAAATCACTTTATTTATCGCTCAGCACTCGGGGCCAAAGTCCTTTGTGGCAACAGACGTAGTGCATTTGTTACTTTTCTTTCGTGTGAAGTTCTGATTCATTTAAATCCCATCAGAAACTGAACGAATTCTTGAGACTTCAATGTGTTGTTCAATCTGAACCGGGAAGGTTGGTTATTTCTCTATGAGTTGCTCAACATCTTGTACAAAATGCCCATAAACACACAAGTGCAGGCGCACTCTAACCAAAATGGTCGTTTGGGCAAAAAATGCACAGGCAACCAATTGAAAACAGCACGAATAAATTAAATTAATTTTTTCATGCTGTTTTTTAAAAAGAGATTTAAAAAAAAAAAATTTTTTTTTTTTTTTTTGGCTGGTGCAGCATAAGCCATAGGCTTTCTTGCACCATGCGGCCGTTACTAATACTAATACAGTTCCATTGCGCGCTCGCTCAACTTCCATGTCCTATGCAGAGTGTATTAAGTTTTGATTCAACGCAAACTTCACTTTCTGCTAAATTGGAGAATATATCAATTATTGTGTGATGATATACAAGCATTCATAGCATCTGATACATCTCTCCACTCTCACTTCCTTTCTACAGTGACATCCTTTGTTTTCGACTTTAGATGCAGTGACATATTCTACCACATTCCAGATGGCCTCGTATTAAATTTTCATTTGGGAAAAATATTACGTGACAACTGTTTTTATGTCAAAAATTCCAAACTTCAGTCATACTAAGTTGGACTTGAATTCTGTTATTTATTTTGAATTCAAAATGTACTTTGTCTTCCAAAAGTCAAAATATAATTAAACTTAATAACTGTTTATACAATATGAGATTTAAAGTGTAAAACTTCGCTTACTTAATCCAAAGCTTGTCGTTGCTTTGGGTGTATTTGGGTGTAAGAGTTTCCGCTCCTGTTTAAGTATAAAACCGGCTATGTAAGCTGCAAAACGTTTGACACACAAAGCTTTTAAGATGACCATAAAATTCACTCACTTGCGCTATTCCTTATCTCGATAATGAAATAAGAAAATATGGCCACAAAATGCTTGGACAGAAGCCATCAAAAAATCAGCATCAACAGCGGGTTCGTAGTGGCGCCAACTTGGTGGCTGCGAGCCAAGTGCACCCTATAGGTGCAAGGTTCAAAGTCTGAATGTTAGACAGCGAATACCCACTGAGAGAATTGAATAAGCCAAGGTTACTTAAGATGTATATATCTATCGAACCGAGTGACACAACGAGCGAGTATTTTCCCATAATTCCAATTGAAATAAACAAGCTGTTGTGCAAAGCTTTCCTCTATATTATGAAATGGTTATTCGAGAATATGAATGATTATGATTTTGTTTATTTCAACAGAAAGGAAAACTTTTATCAGCTTTTTAACGGCATGATGGTATTTTTTAATTAGGTAGGATATCGTAGGGTGGAGGCAACATTCTGAATCTGAACATACAATGAAATATCCCAGTTCACACAGGTTGTTCGTTTACTGAAACATCATTAAAGAAGAATCTGCAAATTTAACAATAGTCAAACACATCCTGGTGTAGATTTAATGAACAGATCATTAAAAGTCAGTTTTTCTGTCTCGACTACGCCATCTAACTGAAGTTTCGAAGAAAGATTTTTGTTTAATTAAAACCGAGAATTGGATTAGTACAGGATCGGTGTACGGGCAAAATTAATTTCGTTTTCAGTCATTTAAGGCGAGTCCTTGAACTGAGTGACTAATCATTAGTGTTCCAACACGAAATAAAATCGTTGAACGCAAAGTCCAATACTGTAGAAAACCTTGAAAAGGTTTCAGAAGGTAAATTTCGATGCATATAAGTCGTCTGTCGCAAAGCTGCTCGCTCGCGCTCTCTCTCTCTCTCTCTCTCTCTCTCTCTCTCGTTCAAAGGTTTCGTGAAGCAGCAAAGGTTTTTCCACCCAAATACCAAAGAAGTCCGCACAGTAAGAGAAAACGGAAACATCATCTTTTGCTGCAGCAAAATCATGAAGTACACCAATCGCCTTTTAGCAGAAAGTGGTGTTATCTGAAGTGTCAGATGTGTAACCCGTGAAGATCTTGCCATATTACTAGAACTGTTATGGAATTTGTATGACAACAGTTTGGGTAAACGACGATCTCCTGGTTCAGCATATATTTATGGTCGCTTCACTCCCTAAATATCTTCCCACGAGAATTTTTTCTTTGGGATTGCTGGAGAGTCAAATGTACACCATACACTAAACATAGCCCATTATACCTTCCGGGATAGACATGTTCTCGTCGTAGTAGTTGGAAATGAGATGACCGATTTTGACAGGTGTGTTATTGTTGGTTGTAATTTTGCTGGCTTGTCGATCCGTGTGGTTTCCGACAGCCTACACCAGAGGTCCCCAAATTACGGCCCGAGGGCTGGATCCGGTAGGCAAAGAATGTTTATACAGCCTTCAGATATTCTTTATTGGGTTCTTAAGAAATAATGAACTTATATTTTTTATGTTGGAAATCGATTTTTTTTTTATCTTTAGTATTTTTCTTTTTAATAAGTTTTATTCAAGAGGTAATATTTGGGTGCTTACTTTTATTTGGATGGGAATAACCCACTACATAAGGGTGATTTACTAAATGTTATTCAGCGATTCGTCGAATCTCCTCAATTTGAGCCTTATGGGTTCATTCCTCAGTTGCCGAAAAAGCGCTAATAGAATTCAGTTGTAGTATCAACTACACCATGGGTGTAGTTGTCCTAGGCTCTTTTCTCTGGTCCATAGTACTTGATGATTTACTGGGGATGGACCTGGGAGGGGCTAAGCCTCTGGCCTTCGTTTACGGCTTGGTCTTGCTTATACGTGCGGATACCAGAGTGGCGCTGGAAACAATAACTAACAGAGCATTAGTCAAACTCCAAAACTGGGCAGTCGTACATAACCTGACGATTTCATGAGAAAAAACAAAATCAATCCTCCTAAGGGGAGACTGCAAATACGAAGACCACCAAGAGTTAAACTAAATTTCACCCCATCCGTCTATACACAGAAGTAAAGTACCTAGGCATCTATATTGACTCGAGACTCACATTATCATCTCAAGAATTTATCAACAAAGACACATAGGTATGCTGCCATGATAAGACGGGTTAGCAGGGAAGATTGAAGGTTGAAGCACAAAACCTTGACACCTGTCTATAAAGCCATCTACGTCCCAATCGTCCGTTATGGAGCATCCATCTGGTGTAAACAAGCGAAAGCTAAACTCAATACAAAGGTTTATGCTCTTATCAATCTGCAGGGCGTGCAGCACTGTCAGCACCCCTGGCACTGCAGGTGCTCACTGGATGTCAACCTTTGTACCTTGAGGTTGTCAAAAGAGGCTTATTTTATAGGTTAAAGAAAGGAATATAAACGAGCCTTCTAAATCTAACAAAATATGTGAAACAAGAGAAAAGGCGCATCACCTTTTATTTGGATAGGAACACTGGAATTATGGCAACAGTCATGGGAAACTTCACCGAAAGGAGAAATCACCCGACGATTCATACTAACAATCGAAGTAACCCACCCAAAGCCTCCTCCCTGGTACTCGCCTGGGCTGCAGGTAACCTTCTTAATCACGGAACATGGTCCCTTTCGACAAAAGTTGACAGCCATGGGTATAGAGAGAGACTCGCGATGCAACTGCACGGAAGAGGAGTCCTGGGGGTACCTCATGTATGAGTGCCCCGCCTAGGAAAACAGCAGGGTTAACTTCCTCGCATAAACGCAGAGCAATCCGCCAAACAATGAGCCCTCTCCTACTAGAAGAAGGTTGGTACAAAGCGCTGTAACCTATGCGCAGGAAGTTTTTGCCCTAAGAAGAGCTAGAATAGCAGAACTCAGCATGATGTTGAACAATACGCCCTTGGGACCAAATCAAACTTCAGCAGAAAAATTACAAACCTTTGACATAACACTAAACTCAAGCAAACCCATTTAGGGTAGGATATACTGCTGGCATCCTAGGTGCGGGATTGCTGGAAACCCTCGCAGTGTGGGATTCGCAAAGCTCACGCTACCCCATTATGGGTAAGATTTTCTGCCCGCACCATCCTTGGTGCAGGACTGCTGGTACTCCTCAAAGTGCGGCATTCGCAAAGTTCAGGCTAACACAACATGGGTACAATCACTGCTTGCGCCATCCATGGTGCAGGATTGTTGGCATTCCTCGGAGTGCGAGATTTGAAAAACTCAGGGCCAATGGCGCTCACATATTAGCATCTGCGCCTGTGACTTTTCATCTCTCACCCTAATCCCTCATATCACCTAAACTTGGGTGGATCAACTCTTATCTGTCAATTCAACCACACTCTTCCCCCCCCTTTAATCCCTTCTTCTATACCCCCTTTCTTCATGATCTCCTATTTTTTTTTTATTAATTTTTTTTAATTTTTGAAACTTGGTCTACGTGAGGAAACTCAAGCGACCTTGGCGAAGGCCAGCCAGAGTATGATGGGCAGGCTGCCTCACCTCCCGGTGGTGGTGGTGGTGGAGGTGGAAAACACGGGATTCCACTAGGGGGGGGGGCCAACGACACAACAACAAATGACACTACTCTGACAGAAACCAGACTACACTTTTTCTGGCTTTTACAGAGATTCTGTACTTCTTCACAAATATCATGGCGCAGATGTGGGAAACCACCGGCGGCGCCTTCCACAAAACGCTATGCCACTATGTAGTTCCCAAACCAATTCAGTTTAGTTCCGTCTATCATATGAAATCCAATTACATGATATCACATACTTGGATTTTGGGAAAGCTTTTGATACTCTTGGACAAAAAAGACTGCTGTACAAATTGAAGCAGCGTGGCATTCAGGCAAATTACTGCTATGGATAAAGGGATGGTTGAGTGGGAAAAGACAGAATGATTATCAATGTTATCTCTTCGTAGATTAATGTTATTAGTGGAGTCCCACGAGGTTCAGTGCTGGGCCTATTATTCTTTTCTGTTTTACTAATGATATTTGTTTGGGGTTTATCAGTCTTAATTTCTAAGTTTGCAGATAATACAAAAGTTGGCAGGGCGGTTAATGACAGTAATGAAGACATGTTCCTGCAACAAGATCTAGAAAAATTGGAAGATGGGCTGAGAAATGGCAATTGAATTTTAATATTGACATATGCAAAGTACTGCATATGGGTAGCAGTGATCACACAGTAACGTACTCACTGCGTGGTATGACCCTCGACGTAGTAGAAAATGAAAGGAACCTGGAGTAGTTGTGCAGTCTGATATGTAGTTCTCTTAGAAGTGAAGACAGGCTGCCAGCACAGCTCATGGGTTTTTTCTCAATAATATACAGGAATTTTGCTAGCAGGGATAAGGAGATGGTTATTCCTTTTATAAGGCCACACCTTGAGTACTGCATACAGGTCTGGAGGCCTCACTTTAGGAAGGATGTAGATCTGCTGGAACGGATACCGAGAAGGGCAACGAGGTTGGTGAGGGGGAACAAAGGGATGCTCTTGCCAAGAAAGTCTTAAGTTCTGCAAATTGCAGCGTCTGGAGACTGATCACCTGCGAGGTGATCTGATTGAGATGTTTAAGGCTTTGAATGGCTTGAGCAAACAATGCTCAAGCATTTCAGTTTGCTTGAGCTACATAAGTTCATACGCTTGCTTTCTTGCATCACATGCCACTACTACTCTTATGAAATTGGAAAGTTTTAATTCTATATCTTTTTCTTCAGCATAAGACAGATGACATCCAAGATACTTAAATGAATTTACTTGCTCCAGGATGACATTTTCTATTACTATATTTCTTCTGATTGGATAATTACCTTTAAATGCCATAAATTTAGTCTTTTCATTTGAAATTTCCATTCCTGATGTTTTAGCAATATTGTTTAAAGTAAAAATTGATTTTTGAAGTTCGTCTTCATTCTGAGCTATTATTATTTGATCGTCAGCAATTAATTATAAAGTATTTAATTTAGTTACTTGACTAAAAAAATAAATAGCAAATGCTTAGAAAAGCGGTACTCACCTTGTATAAATCTGCAATAAAATTTTTGGTAAGTGGTAGTTTGATTTAGGTGGAAAGAGGCATTAAATAGAACTAAGGCGGGGAATGGAGTGAAAATATTTTAAACAGATTTTAAAATGAGCGCAAGGAAGTAGAAATGCAGATCTCCAATCCTTGGTTGTCACAAAGAGGTTAAAAGACGTAAATGAAAAAAAGAGAGAAGACAGGTGGTGCCAATAGTCGTTACGATGGACTTTCGTGGGTGAACCGTCATCAGTTGGCAAATGGAATAGAAGTGAACGCGTGTTGTATTTAAGGTTATCTAAACTCCCATGATGCTCTTTTTGACACGTGGGAACTTCAGCCGCGAGAGGTTCCAAGCCGGTGAAAGGTTGAAGGGAAGTTTAGCGTTAATAATGTTGAGATCAGAATGGTGTCGGTACCATTCGATGGTGAGGGCTTCATATTGAAGAATTCTGTAGCTCGATCTAAGTTTAATAATAGTGATGGCAGAGTCAACAAGGGGGGTGTGGTTATGTGTTTGAGCATGGGTTGTTAACTCAGTGCAGGATTGACTTGTCTTGAAACTGTTGAAGTGGTAGTATGCGCGGGTATTGGAAGTCGTGGAGGAACCGAATTTGGTGGTTGTGCTGCCGATGTAACAGGTGTCGCAGTTCGGTTGGCATTTTATGAGATATATTAAGTTATTGAGATCATTGATGGGATATTTGTGTGTATCTTTGTAAGAATTAAATAGGGAACTTAGTTTATTGTAAGTGGAGAAGGTGAGGGAGATGTCGGTATCTTTGAATGTGCGTCGGAATTGTGCTGCGAGTTCACTATGGTAAGGGAGAACTATGCGAGTATTTGTCTTGTGACTGTGTCTGGTTGGGTTATTAATACTGTTTTTAACGGTGGATATTGTATGTTGGATGAGTTGAGGGGGATAGCTCCTGGCTATGAATTTATCAGTGAGGTATTGAAGTTCATTCTGTAGATCGTTTTGTGAAGAGGTGAATTTGATGGCGTTGTAGATTTGGTTGTGTAAGACGGCTTTTTTGGTACTAAGGGGATGATGTGAAGTGAAATGTAGATATTTACCGGTGTGCGTGTTTTTTCTGAAGATCTTGGTATTTAAATTTGTGTCTGTTGTATAAATAGTAAGATTAAGAAAATTAATCTGGTTGTCCGTTCCGATTTCGAGGGTAAGCTTTAGCCTGTCATGTATTGTATTGAATTTTAAAAAAAGATTGTCTATGGTTGTTCTGTTGCCTATTATTAGGATATCATCGGCGTAGCGGATGTATAATTTAATTTCAGAGGGGAAAGGTTGTAAAATTTGGTTTTCAATAGTGGCGAGATAAATTTCAGAAAGGGGGGCAGAAATGCCTAAACCCATTGGTAAACCAAATGTTTGTCGATAAATTTTATTGTTGAATCTAAAATATCTAGCGTCTAGTAAAAGAGTCGTAAGTTCAAGGATGTGGTCAACTGAAAGAGAGGTACGTTTCGTTAAAGTGTCATCAGCTGTTAGAAGTGCGCGTAATGCTTGCAGGGTGAAAGGAATATGCACATTAGTGTATAGGGATATGACGTCAAAAGAAGCTAATACGTCTCCGTCGGATATGGTGGTGTTGCTGATTTTTTGGAAGGCTTGGTTGGTATTATTAATTTTGAATGTAGAGAATCGAGTGTAGAGAGAAAAATTAATAATACCAACCAAGCCTTCCAAAAAATCAGCAACACCACCATATCCGACGGAGACGTATTAGCTTCTTTTGACGTCATATCCCTATACACTAATGTGCATATTCCTTTCACCCTGCAAGCATTACGCGCACTTCTAACAGCTGATGACACTTTAACGAAACGTACCTCTCTTTCAGTTGACCACATCCTTGAACTTACGACTCTTTTACTAGACGCTAGATATTTTAGATTCAACAATAAAATTTATCGACAAACATTTGGTTTACCAATGGGTTTAGGCATTTCTGCCCCCCTTTCTGAAATTTATCTCGCCACTATTGAAAACCAAATTTTACAACCTTTCCCCTCTGAAATTAAATTATACATCCGCTACGCCGATGATATCCTAATAATAGGCAACAGAACAACCATAGACAATCTTTTTTTAAAATTCAATACAATACATGACAGGCTAAAGCTTACCCTCGAAATCGGAACGGACAACCAGATTAATTTTCTTAATCTTACTATTTATACAACAGACACAAATTTAAATACCAAGATCTTCAGAAAAAACACGCACACCGGTAAATATCTACATTTCACTTCACATCATCCCCTTAGTACCAAAAAAGCCGTCTTACACAACCAAATCTACAACGCCATCAAATTCACCTCTTCACAAAACGATCTACAGAATGAACTTCAATACCTCACTGATAAATTCATAGCCAGGAGCTATCCCCCTCAACTCATCCAACATACAATATCCACCGTTAAAAACAGTATTAATAACCCAACCAGACACAGTCACAAGACAAATACTCGCATAGTTCTCCCTTACCATAGTGAACTCGCAGCACAATTCCGACGCACATTCAAAGATACCGACATCTCCCTCACCTTCTCCACTTACAATAAACTAAGTTCCCTATTTAATTCTTACAAAGATACACACAAATATCCCATCAATGATCTCAATAACTTAATATATCTCATAAAATGCCAACCGAACTGCGACACCTGTTACATCGGCAGCACAACCACCAAATTCGGTTCCTCCACGACTTCCAATACCCGCGCATACTACCACTTCAACAGTTTCAAGACAAGTCAATCCTGCACTGAGTTAACAACCCATGCTCAAACACATAACCACACCCCCCTTGTTGACTCTGCCATCACTATTATTAAACTTAGATCGAGCTACAGAATTCTTCAATATGAAGCCCTCACCATCGAATGGTACCGACACCATTCTGATCTCAACATTATTAACGCTAAACTTCCCTTCAACCTTTCACCGGCTTGGAACCTCTCGCGGCTGAAGTTCCCACGTGTCAAAAAGAGCATCATGGGAGTTTAGATAACCTTAAATACAACACGCGTTCACTTCTATTCCATTTGCCAACTGATGACGGTTCACCCACGAAAGTCCATCGTAACGACTATTGGCACCACCTGTCTTCTCTCTTTTTTTTCATTTACGTCTTTTAACCTCTTTGTGACAACCAAGGATTGGAGATCTGCATTTCTACTTCCTTGCGCTCATTTTAAAATCTGTTTAAAATATTTTCACTCCATTCCCCGCCTTAGTTCTATTTAATGCCTCTTTCCACCTAAATCAAACTACCACTTACCAAAAATTTTATTGCAGATTTATACAAGGTGAGTACCGCTTTTCTAAGCATTTGCTATTTATTTTTTTAGTCAGAATTATCACGGTATTATAAGGATACTATAATTTCACTTTAGTTACTTGATCAATTTTAAAACCACAATTGATAGTAATCTTCCATTCTTTGACTATTGCATTTATATAAATATCAAACAGAGATGGTGACATTGGGCATCCTTGACGAACTCCTCGATTGATTGATTTCCATTCAGTTATACCAGAGTTCGAATTCACTGGAATTCTGTTATTATGATAGACATCCATTATAGCATTTAATAATTGATTAGGGATATTTAATTGTTTTAAAATTTCCCATAATCTTCCTCTAGAAACCATCATATGAAAAGCTTTCTAGAAATCAATAAATGCGAGATGTGTTTCAATATTATATTTTCCATTTTTCGCTATTAAAATTTTTAGTGTAAAAGCTGGGTCTATACAGGACCTTCCTTTTCTGAATCCATTTTGTTCTTCGTATAAAACAGGATCAATATATTTCCGTAGTTTTGCTCACAACAATCGTGCATATAATTTATATCCAACATTTAGAAGGCTTATTCCTCTGTAATTCTCACACCACGATTTGTCACCTTTTTTGAATACAGGGATGACAAGGGCATTTTTCCAGCTTCATGGACTCGTTCCTTGGTTCCAAATAAAATTATAGAATCTTAACAAACGGCTATGGAAGTTATTACCAGCATATTATTAATTCCATGTTTATATTATCTTCACCCGGAGACATTCCAGATTTACTATTATTTAAAGCATCTTTAAGTTCTCGTAAAGATATATCATTCGTGTTGATTAGATATAATATGTGACTATTTAATAAAATGGATATAGTGAAATGTGAGACAAAATTTTTGATCCGATCCTCCTACTCCTCTGAAGATTTCTTTATGTGGGCCTCCCTCCAAAAGGTTTGGAGACCTCTGGCTTACAATGTCCAAACTCGGCTGTCAGTGATGTTATTATGAAATAGAAGAGTGACAGTAATACAATAATTTCAGTATAAAATACTTAATCGTGTGGGTCGTTAAAATCCCCGTTTGTGTGTTACTACCGCACTGTCTGTGATCCATTAGTCGGACTGGGCTGTGACTGTTGTCTACTATTTTCGTGCCCTTCGCAGTTACAGTAATTGCGAGGACGCACAAAGAAATGGAAGATGAAACTAGTTCCTCTTCTGGAAGAAGAAGGATGGCACTTCGTGAGATTTACGCGATAAAAGCGTATCATTTTGGTACCCATCTGATATGTGGGTACTATCATAGCAGAAAAGTGTCCAAATCGAAAAGCATCAAACCCGCACTCATTTATTGAAAATAATTCGATCTTATTACTAATGGATAATCACTTTGGTAGTCACTACACTGGCCTACATACCAAACGTCTATAATGTCGAAGATTCCCAGTTCTTCCTCCTGGAAACCCTACTTGATCATCCCACAAAACAGGCAAACAGTCTTCAGAATGTGTAAAAATTATAAAAACAAAATACACTGGTGCATCACTGTTTGAATTTCCTTTATAATGTCCATTATTGACTATTACAGTATATGGGTGAAGTCTCTTCCCAGAATCGTTCATACTCTGAAAAAATTTGGTGCTCTTGATTGAAACTCTAATATATAACAGAATTATGCGTTTCTCCAAATTTCAAGACCCCTTGGTGTTCGGAGGCCAGAGCCATATGGCTCAGAAGGTCGTTACCATCCCTTCTGATACGACAAGCCGGAAACTGTCAGGGTTGCGATTCCTAATGTTTAAATAAACAGCGAATATTTTAGTAGTTACAGCAAGTATATCTCGGTGTACTAGAACTCGGGATACTAGACCTACTCCAACTTTACTTGCTGTAAAGTGGAGTAGGTTAAGTATAAGAGTACTAAAGTCCTTGCGAAATTGCTTTTGTCTTTTCAGTTGGCAACAGCCAAGGATGATGAAAGAATAACGGTATTTTTCTAAGTAAAATATACCAGGTTAGGTTTTTATCTAAAAGACAGGCTCCATAACTTATAGCCACCTCCAACTGTTTTTTTTTTTGCTTGCCTCCTGAGGACAAATACTAAAACTTCAACTCCTGCTTAATTTAGTTGAGATTATTTTCCTTATATTTTCGCTCAATAGTAAAATTTTCAATCTTTTAAACAAGCTGCATTAAGGAAAATTAATCATCTATTAGCTAGCATCAAGCTGCAACTAACTTTATTTTTGTCACCTCCAGCAATAACCACATCACTGATTTGCCGAATCATCTGTTCAATGACATGCCAGAGTTACGAGCCGTCAGGCTGGATGGTAACAGAATTCACACCTTAAAGTTTGGTACATTTTCTGGAGTTTGGGACCAACTGAAAGAGCTTTGGTTGAAAGGTAGGTATCTGATGAAAAGAAAATTCACATCTTATTTGAATCTCCTATTGATGGACATTGGAAATTATTTTTAGACAAACAGTACAAATAACAATAGCAAATTACTTGTAATTTATTTTAAGTTATGACGCGCACTGAACTGCGTTTTTTATACGATTCATTATGTAACCCTGGTTGGTTGGGTTGTGTCAAGAGTGTTTTTTTTTTTTTTTTTTTTTTTTTTTGCAGATAACTATTTGAAATGCGACGAACACCTATGCTGGATAGCACAAAGAAATTACTATCCGATGTTCTTCCTCTCTAGTAAGTGCGACAGTCCGAAAGAGCTCTTCGATATAAATTTAGCCGCTTTCAGCTTCAGATGTGACTAATTTTCACAAAGAAGAAAATGATTTACAATAACCATCGTACCTATGAGGAGAGCAGCTTTAACCCATCCTGGAAATCTGGCATTGGAGTGTAATATTGATTTCATCGTGTAATCTCACTGTAGTAAACGTGAATGTAACTGTGAATAAATTAACTTTTTCTGTTATTACTAGATGTGGAAAACAAACTTCACTAGCTATAATTCTTTGAGAAGCCAACATATATTTTTTTATCGATATCATTCCAAAAATAGACTGGCATCATCTACAAATCTCCCCTCCGCTTTTCCAAAAAATGGAGAGTGGAGTTAATAGGAACACCATGTCTGTAGGAACTTGCATTTATACATAATTCGATCACCAGTTCGTTCAGTAAGTGGTGTTATACGATACATTTATTTGTAGACAACTCCCACATATTTCGATTCGCACCTGAAATGGCAATGCAGTAATCCCTATCCAACCATGGGGAATACTCGTTAAAACTTTTTACAAGACTAAGACCTTATAGGAAATCGGAGGTTGGAGAAAAAACAATAAACATACCAATAAAACATGCAAAAAAATTGGAAATACAAAAAGGAAAAAAATTAATAAGAAGAACAAGGTAATGAAATAAGACAACGCAAAATTTTGACCATCCTCCTGTCACACCTTCATTTAAATGACAGTCACAAGTGCCAGAATCTACAGGGATGCGTCCACTCAACGCTAAAGAGCATTAAGAAGATGGATTACTATGGTTCCCAAACTGCCCCCAGCACCTTGGTTTGTCAAGAGATTGTGAAACTTCATTGAGTTCAATGACAACCACTCTTTACATGTGCCACAAATACAGCGCCTTTTAACTCCAGATGTGACTCGAGCGATGGAACTTTGAGAACTACCTGGGTAGAACATAAACAAGTTCCCTCCCCTTGCGCTAACCACTATACTCGCCCTGATGTTCTAACAACGGGAGGCCATAAAATTCTTTTATTTAAAGACACTACAATGAACAGCGTATACATGGAAAAAACGCAAATTGTAAAATTTTATAAAACCGCGTTATATCAAGAGTGGTAGGAGGGGGATTGCTATACTTCTTCCATTACCTCCTCTCACCTTTCACGAACATAAAAAAACATCGCTTTAAACTGTTGATTACTAAAATTCTTTTCGATAAAAACAATAAAAAAATCCATACAAAAGATTAAAAAAAATTCGATAAAAATTGATTTTACTCAATAAAATGCATTTCATTCAGAAATAACGTTACAAGGTCTGTGAAATACAAAAACTGCGCAGTTATTTTCATGTGTTGCGAAAGATGAGGAAATCGGCTTTTGCAAGGTGCAGCTTTGAAGAATTTTCATATATTTGGCCTCGAAAACATTGGAATATACGTGGACGTCTTTTGCACTTTATATTTACTGGGTCTTGACTGATCCGTAGGTCTGAGTTCAAGCAGCTGATGAAGACATCTTTCGGCAAACTCGAGATACTCTTGCCTAACAAAATAAATCTCTATCAAGAACAAACACCGCGGTGTGCTCTCAAGGACATCAGTTGGTGACGTCACAGCAATATCTGTTTTTGGTGGTTGTTTTGCCTCTGCTCCGAGCTTCCAGTTCGTTGCAATGCATATTAACTATCCAGGAAAAACAGAGCCCTAGAAATCTGATCATTTTAAGTTGACCTCGAAATCGGAACAAATCTTTATGTGATGTGGACTCGACATCTTCCTTGCTGGCCAATTACCTTCGGATTTGCGATTACACCGAGACATAATTGCCAATCACTCTTCACTAATCTTTTCTCTAAAATTTACAGAAAAATATGCAATGAAGTATAGAAGTGTGGACTGTTTCGATGATGAATAAAAATCGTAGTGCCTCTATGCAGAGCAAGGGTATTCGCCACACCGTTGGACGTGTGCTTCTAGTAAGTTAAACTAATGTAGGAATAAAGTGCAAATTTAGCAAAACAGTATTCCTCAACAAAAAGTATTTTTTAACATAACTATCATCAGTCTTAGCCATACTTCTCGCCATTAAGTTTTCATATTTTTATTTAGATTATGCAATTTTATTTGTTTTTTTTTTTTTTCAGAATTTGTGTCCGTCCCTCAGACGTTGGCACCCTAGGCTAATTGCACAACTTGCCTAATGAGGAGCACAGGCCCTGCAAGTACTAGATTCATTCTAAAAGTAAGCTACGCACTCGCATCGTAGCAAACGAGAGAACAGTAGGCAACGGAAATGTAAAAATACACTACACCGTCTTTCAACCAGTTGCTGATGTACAAGGAATTAGATAAGTCATGTTTTTGAAAGTGCCGAAAAGCTATGAACTTGCACTAAACTATAGCCGTAGCGATTTCCTCTTCAAGTTCATTTTCTGTTAAAGGCTAAAATTCATTTGGTAGTAATCATGGTTTGACAGAAGTTTGTGGAAAATGTGTGGTTTTATAACCGTTCGAAATGAATTTTCTAAGTCTACGGTGGCACACTTAATTCGCATTTTTTTGCTTAAAAGCTGACACAAGCTCAGTTAGGTCTGGGTGGGGTGAGGGGGATGTAATAACAATCCTCCTGCCTAGAAGATTCCCGGAACTAGGATTAAGATTTAACAATTTGGCTGGCTGTTTCACACGGCTGTGCTTTCCTTCAGAAGGTATTCTTTCACCATGAAAGTGATATGAATTTGGTATCCATTAAAAGAATGTTTAAGAAAACTGCTCTCGAAAAAGTGGCGAACAAAGATCAAGAATTTCACTTGATACCTCATACCACGAAAGTTATGCACAGCAATACATGGACATCTGTACGACCACTGATGGAAATTCCAGCTCACACTATTAAAACTTTCAAACTTGTCTCTTTCCTGGATGAGACCGATTCTTCGTTTCCTTCAAATAAAAATACATCAAATGAAGACTACAACTGGACTCATCAGTAAGGTGCATCATGATTCGCTGCTTTTGAGTCCAGTCCAGATGCTGGTGACATCAACTGAAATAAGCTCTTTCGTGTATAGGAGCTAATGGTAAAAGTTTATGCACGACGACAGACTGGTCATCTGCCATGGATAAACCCATCTCCTGAAGCCTACTAGAAACAGCATGTACAAACCGTTCTCTATATCAAACTTCCTTATAATATTGATATTATTACATGATATTTTGAAGTGCATAACATATAAAAAGTTATTATCATTATTAGCCACATGGTGCAAGGAAGCCTGAGGCTTATTCTGCACCGGCCAAAAAACATTTCCGAGTTACCCTGAGAGAAACAGAGAGAGAAGTATAAAGGAATCGCCAAGAAAGAGAAGAATGATGATATCCAGCTCAGGACCCTGGATGTGCCAAGCCATACTCACCAGATGTGAGCCCCTGGGGTTAGTTAGCGTAACACTGCTTAAGGATTTAAAATACTACCTTTCACCAGGGCGGGGCAAAGGAGGTACACGCTAGGGTCGACGGATCAGGGCTCGTCCCAATACAAAAGGGGGGAAGCGTTTCTTAAATGGTATAACATAGTTATAGAAAATAATGGGGGAAATATAATGCATCCCCCCTTAGATCACATATACCATTGATTGCTCTTGACCTTGCATTTTTTCCTCTTTATATTACTGAGGTCAAATAAGATCAAAAATCGGGTTTCAGTTCAATGTTCAACGATTAGCTTATTTAATCAATAAATTCCTTTTTATTTACATATTTACAATTATTGCAGTACAACATTCTAAGGGCTCTTCTTCCCCCTTTCTAATTCTATTGCTGTTTTCAATATTCCTCAATTTTCTTGAAGGGTTTTCCCAGAATAGACAAGAGTGCCCAAAGCGTTTTTGGGTACTCTTGTCGCTGTTTACAGATCTGGTATGTAAACAGCTTAGTACTGTAATTGTTTGTCTATTATTTGTCACCATTTCCCAAAGTAGCACGAAACCCGCTAATAATTAGAATAAAAAAGTTTGTTTCCGTTTTCAGGGATGGTAGAGATGATATACTTAATTATGGAAGAAGGGCAAAACCCGACAAAGCTAAATGAATGCAGAATATATTAGCAGCGGCTATGAAGAATATTACATGTACTCTTCAAAGGTTACGTCTGGTAACCCTACCCTAATCCCACTCATACAAGATTAGTTACTCAACGGTGTCGCCTCAGAGTTTCGGTAGAAGACCCTCCCTTCGTCATCCTTGAAATTTATTTGGAACATCTTACAAAACATGAGGCAAGCCAAAAAACTATGCATTCATCGTATGCCACACGAATTCAGTGGAGGTATTTGCACAAGAAGTGCTCAAACGTGTCAGGCAGTTGAGGATCCAGGTGTGATTGCATTCTTGAGCAGGAGAGAAGCTTACCACTCATTTTCTTAAATCTAAAACATGCTCTAACAAATAAATTACTCGCCTGGATTTTAGAATTTAATCTGAGAACGAAATATGGAAAAAAAACTTTTTTTTTTTTTTAAATTGTCTTGGGATAAGTATTTGTGTTGCATGTATATAAAAGATGGTTAAAAATTCGAGTTAAATAAATTCAAATTTCAATTACATATCATCATCCTCGTATTGCTCCATCCCCAGAAAAAACAGTCTGGATTCGACACAAACGATCTACACGAAAATGAAGTTTATTTAAAGATTTTCTGCTCAAGTGCTGTCAATGTAAATGACCTTCCCAAAAAGTTAAAATTTACCACCTTTTTTTCCTGAACTGTACGAAAAGACGAAGTCATTATCCTCCACACTGCGGAAGTTACAAATTAGTGAAAGTCAGACAGACAGACACTGTCTGTCTTTGTTCCTACTCTCGGAACATTATCTTATTGCGATGATTAAAACGTGTCCAACTGCTGAGGCTTCGTGTAATTAACTACTGTGGAAATGAAAAATTACCTTAAATGAAAAATCACACAGACACGAGCTCAGAGCATCGTAAGGCGGCTTGCAAATGTTCACTGAGGAGGAGTCTGCGACAGGAGGAGCTTACATACGTACTTACGAAGATGCAGACTGAAAAGTAATGCGTCTTTTTACATATCTTTTGAAGGAACAGAGATAAATGTTTAAAAAAAAAAAGAGAAGCATTTGTAGGCACAAAATTGTTTTTAATGGGATGCATCGTTTTCTTGCATACACCCCAAAGGGGTCAATGCTTCTTTGGAATCATATCCGTTGTTTCACCAGACGTTCTTTAAGTTCTGAGAACAAAAAAAGGCCACTGGGCCCAAATGTGGCCCCTATAGGGAGGATGCGGAACAACTTCAACTGCCAGTGACAAAATTTTTGCCAATGTTGCACGGTTCAAGAGGTCGAGCATTTCTGTGTTGAAAAACACTGCTGAATTGTCAGGCCTTGCTCGTTTGATTCTTTTTTATTTGAACTCCCAACGTCTCACAGCATCGGACTAATACATAGATTTAATACATAAATCTTGAATTAACGATAAAGATATCATCAAAGAACAGGAAATTGTTCGAATACTAACCAAGAAATGAAATAATGAATAGAATAGAATCTTTAATTGCCACATGATATACATACAATTAGTCCCGTCACGGCATGGTGGTGCCAGGGGTTTACAAAACATATTTACAAAAGAGATACACATGAGAAAAATATATAAGTTACATCTGATTATTGGAAGGCAACAAAGCACAGTTTTACATTTTCAGTTTGACGAGGATTTCCTTCCTGTATTCTTTATTGTTGACCACTTCTTGGAGGTCCCCGTCGATGGCTTGCAGTGAGGGCAGCATTTGATTTGGCAGGAATCTGTCCGTTAGTACTAACCGGTTAGGGTTTGCTAGCAGCTGTGCTGAAGACCGGAGATAAGGGGGAGGAATGCGCCAAGAGCAGTGATCCCAGAAGTTCGGCTCTGTAATTTTACCGGTGGCCATCTTGATGGTGAATAGCAGCCTTCTTTCTGCGATATAGGACCGGAGCCTGCGTAATTGAAAAGTTTCTGCTAACTGCGTTGATCTGAGAGCTGGGGGAAGGTGGAGTTTGCTGTTGGCCCATTTTAGAAGCCAGAATTCGGCAGAGAATATTCTTTTGATGTTGGATTCGGCGGCCGATGCCCATATCTCTGAAGCATACAGTATTGTCGGGTAAAGGATTGATACGATGTATCTTTTTACCAGTTGTGGGTCGGCGGTGTGGAGCAGCTATTGATTGGCGACCCAGCGTAGTGAATTCAGCCTCGACTGTATGAGGTTTACGTGATCGTTGAAAGATAGTTTGGAGTCGAAAACGACCCCCAGATCTTTGTGCGTTTGAACACTTGGAACTGAGGAGCCGTTAAGTACAGGCTCCAACGTTGTTGGGCTACCCTTTAGAGAATAAATTATTTGTGCCGATTTTAGGGGGTTGATTTGGAGGTTGAAAGTATTGAGGTAGTCAGCCATGTAGTAGTAGTAGTACCAGTGGCATGTGATGCAAGAAAGCAAGTGTATGAGCCAAAAATATCATCATATATATTATGCATCAGCCAAAAAAAAAAAAAAAAAACACACCATTCCCTCCAAATGCCTGTCCAGTTCCTCCTTAAATTTATTCACCCTATCAACTTCCACAACGACAGATGGAAGTTTGTTCCACCAATTAACCACCCGCTGGCTAAAGGCAAATTTCCGCACATCTATTCTACATCTGTCCTTTCTTAATTTGAATTTATGCCCCCTTAGGTTCGTAATCTGAACAAGTGGAAGGATCCCATCAGAATTCAGCGTGCTCAACCCATTCAAGGCCTTATGCACCTCAATCAGATGACCTCACGGGTGCCTAGTCTCCAGCCACTGCAATTTGCAGAACTTAAGGCTCTCTTGGTAAGAGGATCCCTTCATTCCCCTCGCCAATCGTGTTGCCCGTCTCTGTACACGCTCAAGCAAATCTACATCCTTCCTAAAACGAGGCCTCCAGATCTGCACCCAGTACTCAAGGCGTGGCCTGACAATTGCCTTATACAGAGGGACAATCACCTCCTTTTCCCTGCTAGCAAAATTCCTGTATATCATTGACAAAACCCCATGACCTGTCCTGGCAGCCTGTCTGCGTTGCTGAGAAAACTTCATATCTGACTGCACAATTACTCCCAGGTCTTTTTCATTTTCTACCACCTTAAGTGTAGTACCACACAGTTGGTACGTTTCTCTGGGGTTACTTCTACCCATATGCAGTACTTTGCATTTGTCAAGGTTAAACTTCAGTTGTCACTTTTCAGCCCATCTGCTCAAATTTTCTAAATCTTGTTGCAGTAGCACACTGCCATTACTGTCATTAACAACCCTGCCAACCTTTGTATCATCTGCAAACTTCGACATTAAGCCTGATATACCTTCATCAATATCATTGATAAATATACAAATCAACAGAGGACCCAACACCAACACTGTGGGACTCCACTAATAACATTAGTCCACGAAGAGCTGCACCCATTGATTACCACCCTCTGTCTTCTCCCACTCAATCATCCTTTTATCCATTGTAGCAACTTACCCTTAATACCATTCTGCAGTTTGCTGGTGATTTGCTGAGTGGTTTCGGCTGCCGAGTTGGGATGGCGATATCCTAGTAAGGAGCTTGATATTGTCAGCATATGTGATCCAATTGCACTTGTTGGTCATAAACAGCACCATGATTGCTGAGAAGAGAACGCCAGACAGGACACCCCCCCCCCATGAGGCACACCGGCAGTTATGTGACGCGTGAAGGTCTTTGTCCCGATCTTTAGAACAAGGGTCCTCTTGGATAGGAGAAATCCTAGGAACCAGAGAACATCGCCGCGAAAATTGAAGTAGTTTTCTAAGAGACATAGGAGACTAGGCATATATATGGCACCAAATGCGGAATGGATGTCAAGATATATAACTGACAATTCCTGTCTTTGTTCAAAGGCTTCTAAGATGTGCAGTGTGGTTGTTGCAAGGTTAGTTCTAGTTGACCTTCCTGATATCCCATAGTGTATTTGCTGAGGACTGTCACAGAGAATTTGATGGGTGACAGACGGTAGCAGTGTTTTTTCCAGAATTTTTAGCAATACAGAGGCGCAAGCGATGGGCCTATATTGGCTTGGGAGCGTCGATTGTTGGTGCTTAGGAAGAGGCTGGACAAGAGTACCTGTTCCACTGGGGTGGAAAGAAATGAATTTCGAGGCATCTGTTATATAGGTTGAGAAGTGAATCGATGATGAAGACGCTTAAGGTTATGAACTGGGGGATGCCATCGTCACCGATGGTTGCTGTGAGAGGGAGAGTATTAATGGCCTGCATCAGTTGTTGTTTGGAAACGTGGTAATACAAAGAAAGTGCACAAAACATTACATTTTTAAAAAATAGTGCTGTGCTCTTATATCACTAAAACAATGCCAGTTATACAAAGATTATGTTGATATTTTGAGATTCTAAAGCTTCATTTTCCGGGCATATATAGAATCGATTTACGTGTTCTTGAAGGAACATGGCCTGACTCGAATTGTTAACCGCCCTTTTCAACTTAAAATCATCAAAAAACCTTGACTGCATCCCACAGATACCTTCTTCGATAACACTGGCCCACCCTGAAGATTGAGCGTGACTCGTTATGACAACCATGTCTTTTAATTTTCTGCTAGCCTGCGATTAAGCGTATGATCTTACTAACAACTCCAATTCCATCCACTTTATATAGAGGCGCCCCCGTATCCAGGTGGGCAGGAGTGGCAGTGCGTAGCACACGCTTCTTTATTAGAGCGGGGTTCGAGCCACCAAATACGGAGGATGCGGAAAAGTCAGGGAATAACCACCGCATATCCCCGGAGCAATATGGCCTTAGTTGCTAATGCTCATAAATAACAAACAAACAAACTTTATATCGCAGGGACGATATCAAAAGCTTTACTTCGTGGAATGTATTAAGTAGTCAGTTTAGTAAAACGAGCGATACAATTACCTCAAAGAAGTTGTTAGAAAATCCACTGAGATTAAAGGAGGAAAGGCTCCTGGGAGGATAGTGTGTGTATATATATATATATATATATATATATATATATATATATATATCTATAAGAAAGAGTTCCATTTCACAGTGTCGTGAACGAGGCAGCTGCCTCGGACACGTGGCTGTGAGGAGTATTCCCGAGTACAGAAAAGCCTCGTTTGTATTCTGCTTCTTATTATCACTACCATTGCGGCAGCCACGTTTGAAACGTTCTAGGTGAACCTGTCAGTGATAGGAAGAACTTATTGGAGCCATCCTTGGCAAAGGTTGCAAAGAAAAACAACAAAGACTTCTTTGCTTATGTAAACTCTAGAAGGAAGGGGATGAATCAGATTGGTCCACTTGATGTTGGTAGTGTGACTGTCGATGATCTTGCTCAAATATATATATATATATATATATATATTAGACTCCAGGGACATTCCCTTGGACTGGAGAAGAGCTGGTGTCTCTCCAGTCCACAAAAGTGGTAAATTCATTTGTTGCCTCTTTAGAGGAATTCGGTAACAATAGACCAGAGAGTTTGACTTCTGTAGTAGGGAAGATCATGGAATCCATACTTAAGGATGTGATTCAGGACCATCACGATAAGAATGATAATTAAACGGGTGGATCCAAGTAAACTTTGATATTATACTAGTATATCTAGACGTTCGAGGAACGTAAGATTAATGGAACACAAACTTATCTATAAAAATTATGTAAACGTATAAAAAAAGCAAGCCCAAATTTTTTTTTTTTTTTTGATAGAATCCTCTCATTCGTCTTAATTATACATTCAATGATTTCTTTTGCTTTACAGGTGGTATCTGCGTTACGTCCGCTCTGAAATCTTTTGTCAGAGACCTACTAATTTGGAATCTCCCATTTTTGACTCAAGATCTCTTTATCTCAATTCTGAAAAATTCATTTGTTGCCTCTGTCTGTCATTCTACCAACTACAAATCGCTAAGAACTAGTTGCTTTTCTATTAACTTGTTTTGTATTAGTAGGATCATTGCGAAGAAATAAATCGACAAGTTTTGGTTAGTGAACAGCGTCGTTTTCCTATAACCTACGAAACAATCTGGAAGCTTCAAGAGGCGCACATTTGTCTGTATGAAACTAATTTATTAAGGGGGAATAACGCGAGTGTAGTGACGAAAGCAATCAAGGTGTTTGTGGAGGAGAAGTCGTTAAGGCGAGGAAGAGCCGCCGTTGATCTCAAAAATTCAGGTCTGCCATTACGAGAGCAGCCGATAACCCAGTCAGGAAGACTCGAATTGCACAGTGCCAGTGAACTGCAGAATGTGTACATCTTAAAAAACTCGCTTTAATGACGATAAGCCAGCTTGCGTGTGTTCTCAATTTGAAAATTGCACTTTAATTATTGGACTGATACACGGTGTGGATTCAAAATTGACAAATCAAACGGGAAGGAGCAAAATTAGTTTTAAATGTAATACTATAACTTGGTTTTAATGCGTTCTAAGCATAATTCAAGTAGATGAGGAAAAAACAAAAATAAACAGATTTTTTAATTGTTGTTGGAATAAAAATCAATGCGAAAAAAAATCTTATTCTTTGAGAGCACTTCCCCTTTTAAATTCTCTCACTAAATAAATAATGTCTGTAGGATATCTTGTTTTCACGAAGAAGGATCTATATTATGGCACCTGACCTCTCCCGCTTTAATTTAGGCCCTTCCCAAGTTCTATTATTAGCCGCGTTAATCACGCCTAACAATAAGCAAAATATCAAATTCTCTGCCTGCAAGTCAGCCAGTATTATGAGCTAGCGCATTTTTATAAGTCGGTTGTTGCCGATAGATGGAGCCACAGTAGTAATTGAACGAATCCCAAATTTCCGGTTTGTTGTATTACACTTCGCAAATATTAATTTTTCCACCAAAGTACAAGCACACATCGAAAATAGGCAATTTGGTTTATCTTCACGCTAAATTGCAAATTATAATTAGGTTTATTTATGTCGAAAATGTCAGATTTTATTGAAAACTAAACGAAAACCAACAATTACCTGGAAGTCAGATATGTTTGAATTTAACGTTAAAGAAACTAAGCGCGTTACTGGCAACCACGCGATTATTATACGACTTTAAACACGTTTCTTTTCTTTTCTTTTGCGAAGGGGTGTATCGCGCTATTCCTCGTTCTAAATTTGCTCCTTAAATAGAGGGGCTGTTCCTTTAAAAATAAAAAGCCATTTTAACGATGCATACAAACGCGATAATTATATTACGGTCGCCTATAATCAATGTTTCGTCGTTGTCAGCCTTCGGTGTGGCGAATTACGCAAACACATTCGCCAAACAGATGTGGGTCACAATCTGAGTCAGTAACAAGAAGTGCGGCGATTTGTCGCTTAATGGGGACCCTTATAAAGCGGCGCCACGCACGCTCTATAAATAGAAGGTCGAGAGCAAAAGAACAGAAATAAAGTTTATGAACGTCTCGGTGCAAATGACAGCTCATTGAATTGTCATTCGCTGCTCTCATCGGCTGCTTATTTACTCGGTACGAGTAGGAGAACGAGAAGGGCACGGATACAACAAAACACGAGCGGTTACCTTTGCCATATTCCACACAACACGTCACCTTTGGTTCCGGCAGAACAGGCTCCACTCGCGGCTTCGCTCACAAACTAAACATAGCTTCTCCCGTAATAACTGCCAAATCGCGGGAGGGCCCCGTTACAGCTTCCACAGTCGCCGGGAGGTGCGTAGCCGACTCGCGTTCCTCTGGGCACGTGACAGAGCAGTCCCGACAGTTATCGGTCCACTCGGAGTTCGCGTACGAGAAGCGTTTTTGCATTCCGAGTGTTCCTTTCGCCTTTACTCCCGCAAGGCCAGCGTTCCCTTTAACGCAGGAGGGGTGGGACTTTGCGGAGCTGTCGCCAGTGCAACGATGCAAAGTTCGCAGGAGTGCGTACAAACTGCCACCCCGTACGACGCTCAGTCGACTGACCCTCCTTGTATTGCCGTGACTGCCGAAGCTACTTCCGCATCCAGTGTGCCTTCGTTCAGTGATCCCGATGATCCGGAGAGCTTGCCCGAGCAGCGAAATGACGTGGACACGGCGAACATAGTCGTGTTCGGGAAGGATGGTGCAGGAAAATCAGGTAGAGGGCGCCAGTCCGTCTTTTCACACTAAATTTATGTATACGGCTTAGAAGCTTTGCTGTTCTTCCAGATGAACTATTTGTTATCTTAAATGTCTTTCCAAGCTGCGTTTTAAATTTCTTTAATCGATCTTTGGATATGTTCGTTCCCAAAGTTGGGCAAAGTGGAGCACGAAGCCATTGAGCAGACACTTCTTATGGTGGCGCACTCCAAGCTCCTGGATTGGAGCTTGGAGTGCGCCACCATAAGAAGTGTCTGTGAGGATAAATATTATTCGGCGTTCTCTAGGTTCTACTCGTTACCTATAACGAGTAGGTGACAAGCGTTTAGCGTCAGTTATGCCAAGTTTTCTTGATTATTATTACTGTTATCTTACTTGGTTGATACTGTCTCATTTCAAACCAGAACCAGGCTGAATATTTGAAACAAGGTGCAGCAGTAGTTCTTAGGCTTGTTCTTTAAATTTTGAAAAACTCAGTTTTAGGAGTATAGAATAAGAGGGGACAGCTAGTTCTTTAACGATTTCATTAATTATTCATTCACTAAGCTCGCGCGTGTCTATGTTTTCGCCAACAGGGATTCTATAGGATCTGCTTAAAATCAATATTTTTTTTTGAGTATGATTATAACAGATGCGTTTCCAATGCAACGTCGTTTTACTTATCAAATATTTGTTCGATAAAAAAAAGAAAAATTATGTACGCCGATTATTGTATAATTTAAAATATCAAAAGAAGACGATCTTCTAAGTTAAAATATCAGTTTGTTTTTGCAATAATAAATATATTAATATGATATACGCACACTTTGCATCCCCCAATTTCAATTTCCTGTTTCGTCGCCATGATGGATATTATTAGAGCCTTGTAAAGCAAAAGAACACGCGAGCACAGAGGATGAAGAATGATCACGAGAATAGTAAACACAGCCCTTCTTCGTAACAGAAAAATCACGCAGAAAGCACTCGCTAGTATTTTCAAGCTAAATTTAGCTAACGTCATCCAACGCTCGCTTTTGAAGTGCTCGGGGTGAAAAACGGTCATAAATTAAAAACAGTAATAAAACTCGTTTTATATTTTTCTATTTCTTTTCTGCATACGTTGAAATGAATGAATAATCGCGTGGATAAATCTAATCATTCCAGAGCACTGCCTACTTATCATTAAAAGAAAATTGATAAACCTGAATGGGATGCACTTACTTCTTACTTCGCACCAACAATTTTCATTGCACTGGAGATAGAAACTCAATGTATAGCGAATCATCATCATCAGATATGTATCTGCCTTTTCCTACAGATATTGGATCTCTTTATTGAAACCTCAATGCCAAAAGGCACCTCAACCCTCATGCGCCAATGAAGTCTGGTACAACACGAATACCGTACTGGTTGTTAAATTCGGTTGTTGTTCTTTGCTCTACAGTCAATGGTAATGTACATATCTTCAAGAGAGAGAAAGAAACAATAAGTGTCGAAATAAATTTCTAGCAGAGATCATCGAGTGGCGCTACCATTTGAGAAATATCATCTAAGTTGTTATCGTGATAAGAAACTAGATAAAATGTATGGCGTGGATCCCTTTGATGCGCATCGGTATATGGAATGAATTTTGGTCCCATCCCATTGTTCACTTCAGAAAGCTCGATTGTAGATGGACTCCATCATATTAAGAACCATGCTAATCCGGGAGCAGCGGATTATCGCTGGAAAATTCATGGTTACTCAACTGATCAATCACCGCCTGGAAGGCCCTTCCGTGAGTACTAGAAAAAGTAAATAAAATAAAATTCTCTTGAAAACAGAGGAAGAAAAATTCTGCTAGGACGCTTCATGGAAGAGGCATACGAACTGAAATGCGCATCCCTCCCCAAATACAGTTATAAGAAAAGACTGTGCGAATTCATATGGTTACTCAAGTCTCAGCAGCAGGGACTCCATAAGGAATTTTCTGACAAAGAAGGTGATCTCTATTGTTTCGGTAGACTTTCGATCATGAAGCTTTCCAATTGAAGACATGAAATTCCAAACACGGTCACTCTGATCCTAGGAACAATACCCTTTAACTGTAACTTCTTGAAAATTTAGATTTTTATGGTCACCCTCAAAACTGTTTCAGAGAAGTAAAGATTAATATCGAAGTAATTACACAAAACCTTTTCCCTCGGCTCCCTTCCATAACTATGATACAATAAAACAAACAAGACAGATTACAGGAATGATCTGTGTGCGTATGATTTTCTTCAACAAGTTTTGTTTGTCCAATTTTTCAGAAGTTTCAACGCCAGACAAAAGTACTGTTTTATCCATTTATGTAAATAAGTGTTCTTCGTCTTAATCTCTTCCCATCGAATATTTCTTCCCTGAATTTCTGTTTATTTTCGTATCCTTGTAAATGCAATCACCTAAAGTCTACAGTAGTACACACCAATTACTGTAACTGAATTCTTGTGTGCTTCAAACAGCTTTTTTAAAATGTTTCCTCCGCATCACACACGGATGATGTCCACCATTTCTTTGTGACTGAATAGTCGATAAAAAAAAAGATTCTTCTTCGACATTTCAACCAATGAAGACCACGTCCATTTATTATAATTTCGTTTTGAATTCGCTACAAAACCGGTGAAACATTTTTGCCTGTAGTCCATCATACTGGAGGACTTTGCATTTACCATAATTATCAATGTGATTAATAGCCTCGATAGCAACGCAAAATTATTTCTCAAACCGGAACACCTTTCGTACGAGGAATAGCTTTACTTTTGGTATAAATTATTACGAGAACACGTCTGTCCTTCGACGTTCTCGACAACGTGACCAAAGAAGCGATATCAGATTATAACGTGGCACTCAGAGAGCAACCAAACCAGAAAAACGTTTCAAAAAATTACCACGGCGTGAGTATTAAATGCACGCAGATGTCTCTATTAATCAGTTACGGGTTGCTGCTCCGACAGGAACGAGAATAGAGCTAACCCCTGCTTCTGACGGGCGAAGAGAAACTGTCCGACACGTGAGATGCTGTCGTTGGTGATATCTGAAGTAATTGAGGGGAACACAACAAAAACGTACGGAATATCAGGTTCTGGAGGAAAGGGTAAGCGGTTAGGAATAGCACGGAGTGTCCCAATTAAGTTACCAATTGGCTTCCGGGTTTCGGATGGAGGAAAAAATAATGCCAGGAAAGTTTAAACGCAGTTATTTGTCCCGCTTTTTTTATTCGTTTTGTACCTTACTGTTAATTACCCGGAAACAGTCCCCCAGAATATTTCAAAATGTTTTCCCTCAGTAGTTTTTAAATAATTTTGCCCACAGGATGGTGTTTTCCAGTTCGATAGATACCTGTCCCAGGGAGAAATGCAAATTCTGATCCACAACATAACAGCACGCTAAAACAAGTCTCTAAAAATTAAACGCAGATGGAAGTCCGAAAACATAAAGGGTTCTAATTCTACACTTGATTACTAATCCATCGTTATAAGGGAATACTCTTGTCCGTCTCGTCAATTACCCTGTTTATCTGAATGCTGTCGACGACTAGCTGATCATAATTAGCGATTCAGTTGTTAAGGCAATTAACCGTTAGTATATGGTATTAGTAAATTGATTGTATTCTCTAGAGTCTAGACGAAACGAAGAATCCAATTTTACGAGATGGAAAAGACAAAAGGAAAGATGGGACCCTCACTCGTGACAAACTCTGCCACGGGGTGAGAAACCCGCATAACATTTTTTCTCATTTCGAATGAGAATTAAACCAAAGTCTTTTACCATCCGGGCTTAGTTACTGTTATGAGGATATCAACATCGGGGATTGGGCGAAGTCTCGCAATCATCAATGATGCGTGCACGGATATCAGCGGTACTTTCGCATGTGTTATTTTCTTTCTGATCGTTAGCACACATTCCAGAAATTCTGTCAAGCATGTGAACAATTTTTGTTTCATCTTGCATCGTTCGCTATTTCGCTGCCATCTTCAGATGGCGAATGTCCCATAAGAAAAGCAATCAGCGGGTCAAAGTGGCAGCAATTTTCAGATGGAGATGGGTAGGGGGTGTCTATGATCCAGGTCAGCGAGCATGCACTTCAACCAATATATTTTTTTACTCAAGTTGCTGGAATATGTCTCTTAATAACACAAAGGATCGAGGCTGAAGAAAAGAAAAAAACGGAGAGTTTCCAGCATCGTGAAGATATTCTGGAAATTCTATGCATGTAAAGAATAAAGACTTTCTAAACACTTTCTTTGCAAGTTGTAAAAAGTAAATCTTTATAATATTTTACTTGAAGTACAGCGCTTTTTGAATTTTGTTTCGAAAATCACCAATTTGCTTTAATTAAATCCAATTAATATCTTTTATTTCGACTATTTTAACCCTTTTAAATACAAGTTTAATATAGTTTAAATATTAAAATTTAATCTATCTGAAGTAACTTTTATTTTATTTTAATTTCAGCTCTAATTGTTCGATTCCTTACGAAGAGATTCATTCACGAGTATGATCCCACATCAGGTGAGTATTCTTAGATCGCTTTCATTCCTTTGATCGCTCAGATTTCCATAATACAGAAAGACAAGTTGAAGTAGACTTCTCTATAACAGATGGCTCGAGTTTACACCTCCTATTAATGCTGTGGAAGAGAACTAGTGAGCAGCCTCTTTTTCTTTCTGTTATAGTATACGGTACTTTCGAAGCTCAGCAGTAAAAATTCATTATACGTTTTGCCCATGGATGGTCTGAAGAATGCCGTTTGTTATTTAGACGGATTTTGTAAGATTAATCTAAGTTCTGTGTTTTTGAAAAGCATGCACTAATATTTTCCACGAAAGATACCAAATTTGCATACTAACATTTATAAATCGATTCTCTCCCACTCCTTCTTAACTAGCATGCTACTATTTCCGGAGTGGGTGGATTTGGCGATTTACTGAATTTCATTCGCGATTTACTGAAGGTCATTCACCCAGCAGAATGTCACGTCGAGCCTCTTGTTGCTCATCATTAGTTACAACGAATAAAATTGTTTGTATTCTATAGGTGATCACATCATCCCCAGAATACACAGATCAGAAGTTTGCATATTGAGTCAAAAATATCACCATCTTTCTTGGTATGACATGGATTTTAACACACGGGATGGGATAAATGCCCTCATGGGGCATTCATCCGATAGTAGTACCCTCATGGCATAGCAGCATTGTTTGTCATCCCCAAATTGGAATCATGTATTCGACAATACAGTGCAAATGATCGAAGGAAATTCGTCTGACACAACGAGCAATTAATTTTATAATTCGACAGGTTCTGTTATTATAACCCCCCCCCCCTCGTGTTTTGGTTTACAAATAGTAGCTTCTCTGATAAGCGATGTTCGCCACTGACCAGCTGGTCCATCAATACACTCAGGCTAGAAATTAATGAAGAAATTCTGATTTTTGGTCTCTCTCCACCACCTGGTCATTTAACCCCGGGCGGTATAAAGCACCCTTCCTGCAGTACAGGTCATTTTAAATTTCCTTTACGTTTGTAGTGTCTTATGAGCAGTCACGTCCAGATTAAAGGAATTACTAGCCGTAACCGTAAATAATCGCATCTAAGAGAAAAACAGTAATTGCAAGGTGAAAGTACAGGGTGGAGCAATAAAAAGCATCTCATTAGAATTTTCTTATTAATGGCAACAAACAAGTGCAGTACTGTTTTTACACACCCCCGATGCAGAAGAATGGCGGTAAATATTATTGTCCCAAAACCACGTGTTCAATATGGTCTAGGAGTTTCAAATTTTGGCTTAAGCATAGTTTCTGATTATTCGTCTGCACATGTCTTCATGCAGGGGCAGTTCCAGGGTGTGTCACCGCCTTGGTGTCCACTTTTTTGCCGCCTCTGTGTCGTCGCATCTAGTATAAAATTGTAATGGGGCCATTCTTTGTTGATTGTCAAGGTGGCCAATTCCCAGTGGAAAATATAAAAGTGCCGACAGTGCCTTTTGGTACTTAAAGTTCGCACCCAAAGCGATGCATTTTGAGCTATGGAGAGGCTGGAACGATGCTGTTCCAGCCTCTTTGGGTGTCTTCTTTTCTGGAATCTCCAAATTCTTCCAAATTCACTGAACCTCCTGAGTGAAAATGTGCTTCATCAGTAAGCCATACAGTTTATCCAGTTCCAACACTCGATTAACTTTAGGCACATCTTCACGTGATCAAGCTTTTCAGTATCAGTTAAAAGTATATCATCTGTATTTTGCAGAGGAAGTACAGTACTGTAATGCAAGATAAACTTTCAATACTCTTCTCAAAGGTGTTGGACAGAGCATACTCTTTTCGTAAACTTTAAAGAACCAAGCGCTGCACACAGAAACGGTGTTATCCTGTGTCCTTAAGGTGCTGGACCTATCTGCTATCCCTTATTTTGGTTGAGTGCAGTTCTCTTTCCTTGAAAAATTCTAGTATTGAAATAGTGCAGTTTCTGTGGAGTAGTCCAAACCATCCTGAAAGCTTTTCCCAAGTTTCTCCTCTATTTACAATGCACCGAATATGTTTGATAGTATCAGAATCAACAAGCGTTTAAAATAGAATTCTTCTTATCGGTTCACCCTTTATCTCCTTCAGACTGTAACGCGGCTCGGACACTACAGTACGAAGATATCAACGCAGGTGTCTACTTGGCTTCAGTATCTCGTTTTGTACCACAGAGTTGGAAGAGACCCCCCGTGACGCTTGATATGAAACACTACTATTATCCCAATCCGTCCTCCCCACCTTGTTAAGTCCCACTTTTAAGTGTCACGCTAAAAATATTTTTTGTGTGTTTCTAGTGCACACTATCTGGTTGTTTAGCCTATATAATAAACGGCTGGCAGTTTCTCAGTCTGCCCTTTAAAGCTCAGCGCATATCAGTCGGCTGTTCGATTTATTTTTAGCTTAAAATACATGCGGGAAGTTCACAATAAGGTTTCAGATAAATGAAGATATTGATTCGAGGCGTGCTGCATTTATAAATCATTGCATTCGTACTTTTGCAGAGGACGTATATGCGTATAAAACCGAAGTGGACGGACGAAAAGTAGTGATGAAGATCATGGACACAGCAGGCCTGGTAAGTATTTCCTATTTTTATGAGAGGTGGTGGAAGTGGTTATGATTGACGAGATCTGCGTAATGGGACTTGATCAGAAAGCAAAGGTGTATCATGGGTAGAGAATATCACACGTGTTACTCCTTAACGTGTGTGATTGGGAATTAATGCGCTTAACAGGGCGTTAATTCCCAATCTACTTGCAAATAACTGGTGTACCATCTAATTAGGGAAAAGCCTAACCCAAAAAATGCGCAGCGCTTTATGGAATAATCTAAGTTTAATGAATCGCACTAACCAAGATATCTCCTTACAATTTGCGAAGTCAAAATTTCATTATGTCACTGATTGAAGAACAGAATGTATCAGTGGTGGAGTTTAAGATGGAACTCGCCAGTGTAGATCTTCTTGTCTGAAAATGAATACAAAGAACCATTTGGATATTTACAGGATATCTTGTTGGTGCTTGCTGACTGTCTTATTGTAATACTTTTCTTCCTCCAAGGAGATTTATTTTAATTTTTTTTTATGGATGTCGCAATGTCCATTCATTTTGCCTTCATTTTGAACTGAACAAACCGATGAAAATTCTAATTTCTTGCTCGTCGATTATCAAATTTTCGGGATTCCTAAATTATGGAATACACTGAAGAAATTCCCAAAATTTGCAACGTCACGTAAATCAAAAAGCTATGTAACTGGCCCACCTCTATTGACATTAGGTGCCTAAACCAAAATTACTTGAAACTTGGACGGATAAAGAAGTGTGTGTAGTTGTCAGATTTCTGTGTCCTAAATGGATAAAAGCTCAAAGAAAGCCATCGGCAACTGGAATCTGTATGTTTCGTCGAACACAGGTATACCCCAAAAAAAAGTGATAAGTTGTTTTGCTGCGTGACAATGACACACCCCATCTATCATCTGCATGCGGTGTAGGTGCGACATTAAGAATGTTAGGGATGTTCAGCGACTTATCACAATCCCGAGATTGTTCATTCTGACTATTATTTAAAAGAGCGGGTATGGTTTGGGGGGGGGACATCTTCCAGGAAATGGTAAAAATCAAATTGAAATATATAAATACTCCAAGTGGCTAAAGCAAATGTACACAGTCTGACATGCAAATATACACCATTTTGAAAAGGGCAGGCTGATGATCGTATGCTGATGATCGATAGAGTCCGAATGTCCACCGAAATGAAATATCCCGATTGTAGAAACAATTCGTTTGGAGAGGCTTAGGTTCAAATCCCGTCGGAGAGTGAAAGAATTCCTACTTTCTGGATCGAGTGTGTAGTTGATCGATCCCAGGAGGACAGAGTAAGTAGTTTCCTGGTGAGTTATTCTGACATTTTCGGCCCACTCAACATTCAGATCAGCTCCTGAACACACTTGTACAAAAAAAAAAGTAAAAAAAAATATATATATATATATATATATATATATATATATGCACAATACAGATATGAATGATAAGCTCACGTTTCACTGAAATAATAATTTGATAAAACAGTTGTACGAAGTAGAACGGGGACATAATTAAGGATTTAAGGAGCTGGATCCCTGGAACACATTTTTTTTAGAGGCCATAAAATATATGGGCGTTTGTCAAACAATTATTACTCTGTTCCATAATCCCCGTGTTCTAATGCCTTGGAGCAAGTGCACTTCGATATTTCGGACTTGACAGGATCCCAGATCTTCAGATGACCGATATCTGGCTCTAAATACCATTTGACAGAGAAAGATGACAATATATCATCGTTCTACCGGAGCACGGAATATTTTTCAAAGATACAGCATATTTTTCACCATATTTCCATTTAAAAATATCAGGATCGAATGTTCTCCACTGAACTGTGCCCCAATGTTATGGGAGGGTGGGAGATAGCCTACGATTCGTGTCCATTTAATCTTATTACAGAGGAAGCCTGTTTTAATTGGTAAAGTGACCATGCCCGTTCGACCAAAGAGCATGGACCAATATGACCTTACTGATGAATTCGGATTCAGTCTTCAATAAGATGACCGACGTATCTCTATCCGATAAAAAGGAGATTGAAATCGGCCCATAACCATCATGAAAAATGACCGCAATAGAGATTTGATGATCTGTGCTCTCCTTGAGGAATGTACTTCAGTACCACGGGCCTGTTTAATACTTCCATTAATCTTCACTTCAGAAATCATATACTTTACTCATAAGATCGCGTGGTCCTGTTGCTTTAAAACATAATGCTCTTCCATACTAAATTTCATTGATTTGATTCGCATCAGTTATTTAGCAAACCATTGTAATTTTGTCATTTGTACTTAAATTTGTCCACTAGTATTAGCTTTTGCAATTCTTTAGCCATGTACCTTTAACGTTTGTACGAATATTTTCTGTATTGTGTGTGTGTCGAATGGCTCATTAAGGCAGTTTCTTTATTTCTTTCCCAGGTTGAGCGCACAGTCCACAAAAGAGAAGAACAGATTCACTGGGGTGACGGATACGTCCTCATTCTTTCCCTGACATCTAGAGATTCCTTGAAGGACTTGATTCGAATCCGAGACCACATCGACCAAATCGGTGAGAACAATAAGCCAAAGGTACTTGTGGCAAACAAACGGGATCTCGTACATGCTCGTGAAGTAACCTCTCTCGAAGTTCAAGAACTCGCTCAAAAGTGGGGTTGCAAAGCATTCGAAACTGCAGCGACGGAAGATTACGCGCTTGTGACGCAGCCGTTTCACTTTCTTTACAGAGAGATCAGAAAACAGAAAGAACAGACGGGGAAGTTTCCTGTGACGTTGAAACTCGATAAAGAGATTGTGTTAGCCGATGTACACAAACGGTATAGGAGTCGCCTGTTTACTCGGTGATGACTGTAAACGGTAGCTGATACGTGAACGCTGTATATATGCGTGTATGATTGTACTGATGACATTAAACGTCAATGTCTGTCCCACTGTGTGCTCTCTTTATTTAGTTTAGTTCAAGTCAAAATGGACAGAACGATTTGTTTTATTCTGTAGAACTGACAGCCTTTCTCATTTCGAATAGTCAACTTGACCATTCAGTGACTTGGGCATCGACAAGATATGCCTAAATTCTATTCACCCTCAAAAGAACTGAAAATGGTATGGTGAAATCTCCTTATGAAGGGCAAATTCTATGGGATGAGTTTCGCCAGATCTTCATAGTAAAGAATTTCCTCCTGCATTTCACAATGCTTAATATCAAACTTAAAACCCAATGCCAAGGCGTCGAAAATACCCGTAAATATGGGATGGCCAACACACACACACATATGAACCTCACAGAAATTTGAATTGGTCGATCGTGACGTTTGATAAAAGAAAATCTACCAATTTGTAATGAACCCCCAACGTTCATCATAATTTATTTATAACAAGATTTTATCAAATTACATGTAATAATTAAACTTTGTTAGATTATGTAATAATTTACCAAAAATCTTATAAGGTCTTGCGAAAGGGAAATGCACTTGGATGTGACACCTTCAGTACTGACACAGAAGTGCTTCCCCCAACGTTTCTTAAGTAGATGTAACAGCTATAACAAAAAAGGAGTCCTTAAAACGAACCAATCACCAGGGTCCCGGATTATATTTTAGAAGAATAAGAGAAATTTAACTCAATATTTTCTACGTATCATATTGAGGTAAATTTCTCGTATTCTTCTACAAATACAGTATTGAAATCAACGTAGAACGTATTGAGCATCATAGCTCTAATTTATACTATCAAGTTCCTGATTATAATAACTATATGATGTCGAAGGGTGAACGCTACCAGAGGGTGGCCAAGACCAATCTATACGTGAAGTACTTTACCACATGTTGGTTAACGTTGATATTATTGACTTGCCTAAAGATAGAATGGAATCTAGAGCTTGAGGGATTTGTCCGGATTGAGAGCTACTTGTGGTTGAGAAGTTCTGGAGAAGCACATTTCAATGAACATAAACAACTGAACTTTTACATAAAAAAAAAAAAAATTTGTAATGACTAAGAGGTAGTGCTCGTGGTTACAAACGTAAACAGTTCAATTTGTTAAACCGAAACAAATGACAATAAACAATCACAGCAAATGTAATGCAAGTTTTAAATGCAAGCCTGGTTCACTATCAAGAAGAATATCAATGTCTTCAGAGAAACAATACTTTAGAATTGGAGAACAATAAAAAAAATTAACTATTCATAAGGAATAGTTATACGAGGTATGTGCAGCCTTTGTCAATTACATGATATTTTCATTTTAATAACGTAGTTTTGAGAAACTCAATTTTTCGCACTTCTTAACAAAGATCGCAAATGTGGTTTGTTTTTGCCACCATTATAACTTGCGCAACTGACATCTCCTGTGTCAGTGGAGTGGCTTCGTCACTTGCCTCTCATTTGGAGAGGTCGGTCTGAGTTTGAGTCTAGTCGTATACTGGACTCTCTTTTCGCTCTCAGCTGTTGTAAGTGACGTCAAACTGGCTACAAGCGCTTTATTACCAGCCACACTGCTCAAATGGAAATCACAGGAAGGCCTGGGTCCGACAAATATTATTTCGCTGTTTACAGCAGAATAATGTTTATCGGGAATAAAGGAAACATTCGATTCTTGTTTTTAACAATCTAATGCTGAACGTGGAGAATATGGAATTATTCATAAATCCCTCCTTTTCCATTTCGTAGATTGAAACAGAAGTAGATTTTGCAGCAAAATTCAATTAGAAATTTCTAAAACACAAACTCGCACTAGGCAGAAAGCTAAATTTCGAGAGCTTTATGACTTCACTTTGGTAAGATTTCGTATTAAGGAGCCTTACCGGATGGCCCTAGTGTCTGGGGACACTCTCCTATTTAGTCACTTGTTTCTGAGATGTCCCTGATTTTTTAAATTTGTGCTCCGGAAAATGTGACTAATAAGAACTGAAAATCATTATGTACTCGAGAATAGAGGAAAATTGCTGCCAATAAAGATTTCCCTGCATTAAAACGATCTTGTTCTTCTGTGTGTGTGTGCAGATTTGGATTTGATAGTGCTGTCAATGCTACGAATTAAGCCACATAGTGGCGCCTCCGTAGCCAGGTGGGAAGGAGCAGCAGTGCGTAGCACACGCTTCTTGATTAGACCGGGGTTCGAGCCCGTCACCACCAAATACGGAGGATGCGGAAAAGTCAGGGAATGACCACCGCACCGGAGCAATATGGCCTTAGTTGCTAATGCTCCTAAAAACCAAATAACAACAAGCCACATAGTGAATATTTGTTAAATGAAACAATTCGAAAATCTCATTGAACAGGTTAAAATAAAACAAGAGTATTTGCATTTTATGGTTGTTTTATATCTGTATGAGTTATTATGTTGCACAGAGCGAAACGGAAAGTAAAATAAAATAAATGGCAGGTTTAATGTTAAATAGTAAAACAGAATATGTTAAATACATACAGTACAAAAAACCTTCGGTTATTATGGTAACCTTCATCAAATGAACTGAAAGTTTAGGAACGTTGAAAACATAAGAGCGTGTGTGCCAGTCATGCACAGTAAACTGAGTGATGTTGAAGCCTGTGGTTGTGACGTATGCGAACGTTGCCAACGTTTGTCAGTCATGAGAATAGTTGCCTCAATAATAGGGTGGACACGACATCCACTGTTCCTGTTGACCGAAGTGATAGAGCAAGTGATGTGCAACGACTCCAACTAGGCGCGGCGTCGGTAATGGCGGGACCGATCGATAACCATGACATCGCGGCGTGGGTCAATGTCACGGTTTGACCAGAAGTGCTCAGAAATGGCCGAGTGTTCTATGTCCGCTAGGCGGATGGCTCTTTCGTGTTCTGAGATACGTTTGCCGAGCCTTCTCCCAGTTTCTCCGACGTAGCAACCAGTGCAGTCACGGAAAGAAATTCGGTAGACTAGTTCACTTTGTAGTAAGGTGGGAACCGGTGTTTACATTCTAGAGATGAGGGATCGCAATTTCCTGCCTGGGAGCTGTGCGCACTTTATCCCATGAGGTTTCAGGACCTTAGAAACCTCCGATAGGTTCGGGTAATATGGGATAAAGGCGCTCGCGGTGGAGTCATTACCTTGAATGTTCCTGTTCGTCACTACGTGGTCACGTGCCTGTAGGTAACACCTAAATAGGGTACTGTTGGGATAGCCACACCTCGTAAAATCCGTCTTGACCCTAGCAATCTCGGTGCGCCTCTTATCCGTAGAACTAGAGTGGATCCAGGCACGAGTTAAGGTCTGCGCAGTGCCAAGAAGATGACTGTGCATGTGTGATGATCGGTAGTTGGTAAATTGGCCAGCACACATGGGCTTGCGATACATTGTTGTCTTCAAGCGCGTGCTCTCACGTCGGACAAGTGTGTCTAAGTATGGTAGGGTAGGCAAATATTGAGGGTCTTGTACCTGAAGTTCCGACCGGTATGTCGCATAGATTCGCTAGGAAACGGAGGTTTGTCAAGAAAACCTTTCGGAATAATTCAGTTCAACTGATGGTTACCATAATAACCGAAAGCTTTTTGTACTGTATTTAACATATTCTGTTTTACTATTTAACATTAAACCTGTCATTTATTTTATTTTCCGTTTTCGCTCTGCACAACATGATAAATTATACAGAATGAATCCAGGGCGCACAGGTCTCGTTGCCTGTTTTGTATTTTACATTGCTGTGTTAGCTGGATTTGGGAGGGAAGAAGAAATGTCCCTCCAAAACACTTCTTTTTTTTTTTTTTTTGTTATGCTGCTAAAATAACTGGTGTGGCTACCATACTGTACATTAGGCAAACTAACGAACTGTTTAATTCAAAATCTTTCCTAAGCAGATGCACGCATTTGGACATTTACCAAATGTACCCAAAATTGGCACATCGATAATAAAATGCTATCGGGCAAGCACTGCAGCAACTGAGCTTAATCCCCAATTAAGGTGTTCGAGTTTTCTTCATGTGTGGGAGCTCGGCTGTAATTTCAAAGTTAGAAAACTTATCTTTGTTTAGGTTGATGGAGTTTTTTTTTTTTTTTTTTCCTTCCCCAATTTATGATCAGGCAGCGTTGAGAAACCTGAGTGCTGATGAATTTTTATTCAGAAATTGTTTTCCACGAAAGATATTACAATTTACAATAAAGCATTCTCTTTTTTTCTCTCTCAAAACAGAATGCTTTTCAATGACTTAAATCCAGAATCGTTAATTTGAGTCGTAATTTTGCAGCCATTTAGGTTTCATGATGGAGGAAGGGAAGATCAAAAATTGCAGATGTTGAAGTGGCGTAACACATATATAGATGCCCGCCCTCCCTCCCCCAAAGAAAATTTTGGCGTTGTCAATCGGTGTGGTCTGCAGCTCTTCTCCCTCCACAACAAGTCTGATGATTGCAAGTGGGATAAACTGACATTCCTGGCACGCGATAACTTATCAGCACATTTCCCCCATCACTTCCCTCGTGCACTCTTCACAAACTCCCGTCAGTAAAGGGTCTCCCGCTCTCAGCAATATATTTAGCCGTGATAGCCAATCCACACGCACAAGACTCGCTTTCTTCGGAAGGGTATTTAAAAAGATCTCGAGACAGAGGCGAAGCTGTTCGAATGAATTCATCTTGTTTGCGCGTGCATCTTTGAAACATCGGACAGTCCTCGTTAACGCTCAGGAAGGAGTAAACCTTCCCCCACCCCTCCCCATAAGGCGAATTATCCGAATTTTTCAGGCGCTATATTATTTATATGGCGCATTAGCAACTAAGCCATACTGCGTTGTGTTTATTTACGTACAGGTGTGTATTCGCCTCCTGATTTGTATGTTGTGCAGACTGAAAAAAATTGAAGAGGCCTTTAAGAATCACTCCACTTTCTGAAGGATTCGAATCCAGTCTTCTCCAAACGAACAAGTGGAGAAACCACTGTGGCGTCATTTCATCATAAAAATAAACTAACAAGGTTGATAAAACACGAATAAATATTCTTCCTGGATTTCTACACGCAGTATTGACAATAAATATGTAATTAATACTATTTCGATAATTTTAGGTTGTAAATATTGCTCTTTTCATTTTTATGTGCATTAGTACATATGTATAAAGCGTCTGTTGTCTTCGTCTTATCCGTCTTCTCGCATTTAACAGCTCCATTCCCAGCGGATGCATTTGCATGAAATTTTATTTCGATATACAGCACTTTCAAAACATATGTCGAGTAATTCTAAATTTCATTAAACCTTTGTATAAGGCAATGGTGAGGCCGCGCCTTCAATACTGCGACCAGGAAGTTCTACATTTCTGTAAGGATGTAGAGTTGTTAGAACGATTACAGAGAAGGGCAACATGATTGGTGAGGGGAACGAAGGGATCCTCTTACCAAGAAAAGCTTAAGTTCTGCAAATTGCAGCGCCTGGAGACTAGGCACCTGCGAGGTGATCTAATTGAGGTGTATAAGGCCTTGAATGGTTTGAGCAGGCTCAATGCTGACGGGATTTTTCCGCTTGCTCTGATTACGAACCCGAGGGGGCATAAATTCAAACTGAGCAAAGACAGTTGCAGAATAGATGTGCGGAAATTTGCCTTTAGCCAGTGGGTGGTTAATTGCTGGAACAAACTTCCATCTGTCGTTGTGGAAGTTGATAGCTTAAATAAATTAAAGGAGGAACTGGACGAACTTTTAGAGGGAATCGCTGTGTGAATTTTTTTTTTTTTTTTTGGCTGATGCTACATACGCTTGTTTTCTTGCACCACATGCCTCTTCTACTAATAAATAAATAAATAAATAAATAAATTTTCTGTTTATACTCCGGGACGACCAAACAGTCAGGAGTTCGCTTAACGACAATGCATTATAACGACACTTGAAGATTACACCACCAATATTCGTTTGCGATATCCTCATTATAATCATAATTTAAAAATAACTTACAGAAATACTGAAAATCGCATCACGAAACAGCAGCGATCCAAGATGAATAAAAATAGAACTTCATTTTAACGTTTATTTCCAAATCGACGTATCATTTATAAAGTAAACAGAAAGTACTCTTGTATCATTTTTATTTGTTTTTAGTTGATTCATTTATTGATTTCACTTAAACAGTCCCGCTTTGGATCTATTAAAAAAATGGATCCAAAAACAAACCTTCATGAAAGGAAGCAGCAGAATGGAAGGAAGTTGACATCAAACATTAACAAGAGGTCGGAATAAACTATGGCCCGTTATATTCAAAAGTAATTTAGATCGGGAGAGCCATCGTACAATGCACAAGGAAACATAAAAACGATTGCCGAAAAGTTTGGCTTCAATAACGTTCAAGTGGCTGGTGTGGTCGATTTACTAGAATCACACAGCCAGGATTTGACTCCTTAAAGACCAAAGAATGCAAGGCATGGGTGAAGCAATACTAAACAGTGCGGCCCACAAATTTATTAACCAAAGATATGTCAGCCATTTAAAAACAGTAGGGGTGAGCTCAGGCCACGCGAAGGAGCACAATTAGCTGGAACATAAAACAAAAGGCACGTAAATGTTACTGGCTGTTGCACAAAGGTAAGAAGAGGAATACGTAGATGTCAATAAACATTTGGAACAACCTCATTCGCTTAAAATGTGACGGACTATGATTTAATTATAAAAACAAAATTCATTTTTTGATTCTATAATTTCCTTTTTTTTTCATGGGCCTAACAGGGCTGGTTCCACGTTAAATAAAGCAGCGAGCAAGTTATATTTAAAATTTACTACTCGTATCAAAGGAACACGCCTATTACTTTAACTAAAACATGGAAAACGCTTCACTTAACGATATTCGTTTAACGCCGCATTTCGATGAATTTAACCCGTAAGTTTTTTTTTTAAGCTAAATATACCTGTCCACTCTCACTCAATGTTTGAATCACTTTGGATCTTCTTCTTCTTCTGGGTATTAAAAGCTTCCCAAATGCTTACACTTTACCAAATAATAACGAAAAAAAAATCAGGAAGTAGTCGAGCAGTTTACAGTGGTAATAATAAGGGAATTCAAGCCGTGAGAGCATCAACTCTATTTCTGTAAATTGGTGTTGTTCCAGGGACGATTTGGTTGTAAACTCGAGAACTTACAATATCTCCCCTCCCCCACCTTCTCTCTCTCTCGGCTGTTTAACCCTCAGAAGTGATATAGCAAAGTTAAATGCAACAAAAAAGGCATCATATTTATAGCAGTAATTCTTCCGCAAGAACATTTCATTGAAACCTGGGCCACAAAGCCGCTGTAGCCTAGTGGTCAGGCGCGCGGGTGCATAAGTACACGTGCCTTGAGTGACCGGGGTTCAAGCCCGTGACCGCTGAATGCGGTGCTGTTTCTTGTATTCTGTCTATCTTGTGAACTCCTCTGACCGTTTGGTCGTCCCAGAGTATAAACAGAAAATTTATTTTATTTTATTTTAAACCTCATCAACTGCCTCTATTATTCGTGATCGTTAAGAGCTCGCGTATAATTTAATTTTCTTCCGAGAACAGCCACTATTCACATTTTCTCCAATACTCTTATTAAGAACAGCAAGAAATTAGTTTTTTTTTTTTCCTTTGTAATTTTTCCTCGTTTGATCAATACAATCATTTGTTCTTCTGCTAGTTTTCGATTCAAGTAAGTGCTCCCTTAATTACCGTCCGCGTCACTTCTTCCTTGAAAAGCTTTTTATAGCCAACTGAGAAATTTGATACGAAGTCCTTTAATTCGGGTCATTCGCATCGTAATTAAAAGCAATTTTGTGGCTAAAAGACTGCGCGAAAAACATTGACTAACGCTGCTTGTTATTACGAGATTGCTCTGTACCTTACTAGATGGCGCCACTATACTCACCTTCTTTATTAGCTTTCTGTTTCGTATTATCAGTGCAGTTTAACTTTCCTTAGAGGCGTATTTGCTGTTTATCGCGGTTCTTTATTTTCCAATGGGTTTCAATGTGGTTAGATACAGTACAGAGCATTGAAAATTAACCAGGTGTGGCCGACCACAGTGAAAATCACATCGAGTAGTTCAACTAAGCAGTTTGAAACTCGAAAATGATAACTTTTGAAGGTGAAGCGCAGGAAGTAAATGAACTAAATGCAAATCAGCAAACAATTACACCAACGCTTTCCAAACTGAAATGTTAGCGAGCCCAACTGCGCACTCATTTTGTTCTCCCTAATTCCTTATGAGAAGAGATTATAACGGAATAATACGCGTTACTTTATTATGTGTACGTCTATTTCGACAGTGGGTTGCCAATACTGCGAGTTATGGATATTAAATGATCGATTACTCAGCTTAGGGTTCACTTAACGATACTCGCTTTTTATTTGACGCCACACAATCAATCTCTGTGTCAACAAAGTAGTTCAATTAAACTAAAAGAGCGTTTCACGCCGCGGGTTGACGCGTTGCCCACAGTATCCGCGGACATAACGCAACTGGGCGCGTTAGACCTGCGCATGCGCCTATTTGTTCTACACGAGACGGTATAGAACAAATTCGAGCAGTTGATTCAGTTCAGTTCTCCTCCACTACTCGTTAGGATTATCTTTTCATCTATTTTTTTTTAATTGATTAATATATTCGACATTGAAATTATTAGTGAAGCTGATAAACGTCCAGCTGTGGACCATACGAGATCGAAGGAATATTGTAATAGGGATATGAAGGCAGTTCTGTGGAGAACAATTTCGCAAGCCATGTATGACAACCGGGGATGATTTATCCACAGAATAAAGAAAAGCACTTGTTGTCAGCCTTATAAATTATTTGTTCAAAATTGTATTCCCTGAATTTGAGAATTCGCAACTTGTTGCTCTCTCGGTAATACGTCAGCACCTTAATTCGGCACGCGGATAAGTAAGAAGAAAATGTACAAAGCTACGTAACTCACGTACCTGTGACAACACAGCGACCCAGAACTGGTTGCAAATATGACATCAGAAGGCAGAGGCGTTCTTGTAATGTACTATCTCAATTTTTAATAGATATGATGCAAATATAACGTAAGATTGGCAAAACACATTGAGCCCAATATTAAGAACTATTCAGATTAAGTAATGCGATTTTAAACGTTTTGAACAGCCCCTACTCCATACAACGCTTGTAACAATAACCTTGACCTCTCCCCTCCGTGCTATTACAAGTCATTTTTAACGAAATTACCCATAATGCATCGCAACATCCCCTCCCCCTTTCAGTTAGGTAATTTGTGAAATGATTCTTATCATCAAATTTGATGTTCCTTTAACAGTGCCCATCTGAAACGTTTACATCGATGCAGCACGCATATGAGGAGGGTACAATGCAACTACACGCGAACAGGAAAAAGTGAGGAAGTTTTATCACAGTGCAGCGCAACTCGTGTGACTTAAGTATTATGTCCGTGCAAGCGTGTGGGCTGTGAATTTTTTTTTTATTTTTGCGCAAATTATGTACACGAGCCGATCAAGTTGCAAGACTGAAATAAAAAAAAAAAGGGGCGTTCATACAACGTATAAGCTAATGAAGATTATTAAAGGCCACCCAAATGAGTTCTGTCTCAAGACCAATAATGCACTATCTATCGTATTAATTATTCGATGGCACTGACATAAAAGTTGGAGTTAATTTTATTTGCTCAATTCGTGCCACGAACTGAGTAATTTTATTGGTATACGTGCGCTGATATCAATAAAGTTTATTTCTTAAAAACAACCATGGAATTTAATGATAGTGAAAAGAATGAAAAATACGCGAAAGATTTTCTTTTTATGAAGTGGTTTGTGGAATTAACAAAATATTCACTGCGCAATTAAGTTACGGAATAATTTGTTTCACCTCCCCGAAAATGGTGTTATTTATTTGGTTTTTAGGAGCATTAGCAACTAAGGTCACATTGCTCCGGGATATGCGGTGGTCATTCCCTGACCTTTCCGCATCCTCCGTATTTGGTGGTCACGGGCTCGAACCCCGGTCTAATCAAGAAGCGGGTGCTACGCACTGCTGCTCCTTCCCACCTGGCTACGGAGGCGCCCCCGAAAATGGTGAACGAGGAGAAGAATTGAGTAATTTGTACTTAATAATTAGACGAATTCGCGCATGTATTGGCATAAGGCATGCGTGTGAATATATCCCACCGCCCATATTATTAATAGTTCTATCAGCATTTTAAGTTTAAAATGACCCTTTCTCATGGGGCCAGCAGGCTCCAGCTGAGAGAATCAAGCAATTAAGTTGGTACATTTTAAAAAGGCGATTTTACCATAAAAAAAAAAAAAGTTTCCATACGCGGTATTTTTTTTTTTTTTTTTTCAAAGTTTGTCACGTACATACAAGGTCCCACGGCCTGAAAGTAGCTGGAGGCATTGCCTTTCGTATTTAGTCATAAACAACTGCTCGTTGTTGATTGATTGGCCTCTGGCCGGTGGGGTCACTTCTTTGTTATCGGCACCATCCTGTCTTACTCATTGTTCTTTGTGAGGGGGACCAGTTGAAAAGCTCATTACGCTTGTTTCTCACGGAATCGGCGCCACGCCATTGCAGGACACGACACTGATTGATAAATGTCGATTTAAACCCTTTTGTACCTGACGATTTGACGAAGCAGTCCCACTGCCAAGGGACGGCCATATTGCACGGAGTAACTGATGCGTGTCGTCTTCTCTGAAGACCTCAACCTCTTACTAAACTGGGACACTCGGGAAGTGTCGCGAATGATTTAACGGAGGTTAATAGGCCTTACTGGCTGCGACATTGAAATAAGAATCCCCGACTGGAAGAAGAATTATAATGCACGCGCAACTATAATTTCGCAATGCGCTTCGGTGGTAGGAAAGGAAACTACAGCGCAGGGTGGCGTGCAAATGCTTAACACCAAATCCTGTTTACAAAAGTGTGTCCGGTACGAAGAATTTTTTTACATTTAGCCAAATGTACGACTGCCGAGAAAGCATTTCATCAAATGGCCTACGATTTGCTTTCACTCAGGGTGCGTGAACTCGTTCCCTCACCGTGACTAACCGTCTTCGTCATCCCTATAAATTTCAACCTCCCACCCCCACAAGTTGAGCACGTCTTAAAGTTATGCGTGCTCACGAATGGTACTTAGCGCAGGTGTAAAGAGCACCTTGACAAGTAGTGTGTCAAGCAAAGCGGCACACTGACCGTAGGTGTTTTTGAAAAAAAAACAAAAAACATCTAATTGCCACATTGGTGGTTTAGCGAGCATTAATGCTCTGATTTTTCTCTACACTTGGAACTTCTTGAATGTCTGTTGCCTAAAAGATATTTATTGCGAAAGTCAAACAGGCTGTTTGTCGAAGAAAGCCATTGCTACAAGATAAAAGTTTGAGCAGAAGAAAATTACAGTTATCCCAAGCACCACCAGAAATCTTAGCATGATCACTCAATACGATGATTGAGAGAGATAGAGAGGCGAATGAAAGGTCCCATGCACCTTGAGTGGAAATAACAAAATACAAGCCTTCGTTGTATTGCTCAATGTACCGCTTATTACATCGTAAAACAAACACAAAAGCTTTCAGAAATGCGAGAATCCATGGATTCTTCGCTACCCGAAACAAGCAAAAAATGAAATACTTAACGATTAGAGATGCTACAGTTGCTGTGTCCATGGGCGCGCGATATTTTAGTACCTTGCGCTTGTAAAATGACATTTGATCTCTACCTTTGCGCCTGTGACAAGAATGAATCAGAGGAGCATCGTGTGTTCAACCTCCAATTTCGACAAGATTCACTATATTTGAAATTGTAGGCTACCATGTATGCTTGTTTGGTGAGTGGTTCTTGTAACTGGTGACACTGAAAGCACTCCTACCAAGCAAGAAAAAAAGAAATGATGTGACGTGGACATAACCCGTGTTTTTACAGACTTCTATAATTTGCTGCTACATAAGGTGGTAGATCGATTTCTATTAGATATTCGGAATTTGCATGCCAGGATGCCTATTATATCAAATATTCGCTCGGCCACACTGTTCACAATAAAATAGTCATGAAAAACTTCTGTTAATTTGTCGAGCAGTTCAAAAGTATGATTCTAATTAACACAACTATAAGCCACAAAAATTAAAATAAATGTATTTGTAGTTATGTAGACTTACTTAATTGCGCTTTCTTCAATGCGTTTTTAGGAAGAGCTAATTTAAGGGAGAGGCAAAAAAGGGCTGCAGTTCTGAACTGCTGCTGCTGCGATGGGGAGCCAAAAATTTACTTATATATTTGGGTGTTTTAGGGATCAAGAAGCTTGGGCCATCCCTGAACGCTGAGTGGTTGGATGGCTCCTGATTTTAATTCATCATGAATTGAAGAAGCTTTTGCGGGCTACTCTGAGTACTAACAATGCCAGTTTAGGTGGTAGGGACCCTGGTGCACATATTTTAGCCCTAAAATGGGTCGCTGCACCACGACCCCCGGAATAAGCAATTGCGTTGTTTCGGGGCTCTCTGCGATCTCGAGACCCTTGAACAACCGCGCTACTACAGTTCGGTATATCCAGCCTTGGGTACTCCTGAGCCGGACCCATCCGACATTTGTATTACGTAAAACGTAATAAGATTCTACATTCAAAATTCTTTGAAAGAAATGAAGAAACTGAGATGACCATATGAATAATAGCCAGTAGCAAGTTAATTTGGACTCATAATAATGATTTAATCCAGGAGATCCTCAAAATTTGGGTTACTGCGATCCCCTAGAATGATAATGGAATCTGTGCGACCCCTTCCCCCATAAATAAAGCTACTGATTTCATCTAGATTACCCCTTTGCATTAGAAATACATTTTTCATAAATTTCTATCTATATACCAAATAAAACAATCACAGAAACTTGCAAGGTCCTTGTTGGTTGATTGAAAATAAACAATCATATTTAACTCCCCTCAGTTTCTCGCGCCTCCTGGTAGGGTTCGAACCACAGTTTAAAACTGATTAACCACTTAGAAGAGCGAAATACAATTACCATTATTATAATTGTTAACCACACTGTGGTAAAATAATACTTTCAGCACAGTGGATGTTTCTGTTCCAACACTCTTGGTCCGCTTCGCGAATCCCCCCATGAAATACAGGACCCGGTACTATCTTCATTCGTCTACTTCTTGAAGAAGCTTTGCTACTTGTTCTTTAACTAACTGCAAATCTTGTGGATGAAATTAATTTTACGTACGATAAACTGAAGTTTTCAGGCTCTATTTGGAAATGCTAATGTACCACTTCTTCCTGATGTAAATTACCTCGAGGCCCTGAATCACAAAATCTGTTAAAATTCACTCGGTACGTGTATAAGGGCGAACCATTAGTATCCTAATTAACTAACAGCCCTTATCTCAAATATGTATAATAGTCCAGTATGATAATGTAGTGGCAAAACCACTCACTCAAATTCCCATGCTGGCTATCAGTGAGATTTACGCATAAACAATTTTCAAAAGGAAACAATTTCAGTTTGAGAGTTGAAGAAACTTTTTTTCTCGTAAACTTGTGCAGAATACAATTAACACCATATAATGAAGAACTCAATATCAAACAAAACATTTTAAAAGTTGTTTTTAAAGAGAAAAACTTAATCGGAAGCTGGCACCACAAAACAACTTTATATAATCATTAAGGGCAGGTTAATACCACGCCCCGCCTATGTATTAAATAAATAAGCAGAGGAACGAGAACAGTTATGTACTCGCTAATTAAATCTAATAGCATTAATTGTATAATTTTTAAAAAAAAACTCTTCTTCGATGGTAGAAGCTTCCAGAACGATAGAAACTAGCGCGAGGGTTCGCAAGGAATTGTGGTTACCCACTAATGCATCGTACGATGCCAGAACTGTTGAAATATTCATTACCGAATTATAGAAGCGCACTCAGAATCGTAATTTTGAAGCAATTAAACCCATTCATAGAGACACCATTGCGAGCCAGTGCCAGCCTGTGATGGCGCAGAGTAATGGGCTGATTGATCTGAAAACTACTCGGGAATTTTAATTAATGGACGCGTAGTAATTACGTTTATGCGGCTCGAGACCTAGAAAGGTCTACAAGGGCACTTCAGAATACGTACATCAGTTCCAAACTAGAAACCGCGTGAAATTAATGGGCATAAATTCAATCCAAAGAGCGAATGGCAAAAGGATTGCGAACCGTGAATGACGCATTAGTCGTTGCTGCTTCTTCGCATTCTGTCATTGCACGATTTGTTAGTTGAGTGAGGATTATAATTACCAGTAGCGTGCAAGTATTATGGCAAATCTTACAAAGTCCGATTAGTGGGATTCATCCCAAAAGAGAAGAAAATAAAACTGGTCGGCCTTCAGCAGCGCATAAGTTTTTCAAGGAATGCTAAAATATCAACTATTAAGCGAAGAACGCGATTTTAATGAGATACCTATAAACCAGTTGATAAATACGAAAGAAACCTACCTGGCATGCTAATCATCATTGGAAGCTTTTGTGTACGGTGGTCAATACACTAAATGAGCTGGAACGCACACCATTATTTACTCTCCAAGGAAGGCAGGTTTCCACACGATGTGAACACAAACACACCCAACACTTTCCAAGTACAAATGACACGTGTATCTGCCGTTGTCAAAGCTTCGAACGTCACGGGGATGTAAGTTTGCAATGGAGTAGCTACTGGCGTCGAGACTTGGCTGTTAGAATACCATGGACTTTCCACTTATTGGAAAATGGCGTTTTCAGTTCAAGTGAGCAATTTCAGTGTAAAACGAATGGCTAATTCTAAGGTCCTACTTACAGAATATTAGATATGATTAAGAGCACACTTTTAACGCTTTAACTAAATTATAATAGATATTTTTTAAAAAATAGAATACAAATCTGGAATGAAGTTTTAGTTTATTTTTCTTCGTCTCGATATGACGCATTTTGGATTAGGATGAATTCTTGAGACGTTTAATGAGAAATAGAGAAATGTATTCAATTTCATTTTCCATTTAGAAAAATACTTCATTTTATCAAAAACACTGAGAAACTTCAGTGGTAGACTATAAAACAATGTGCCCTCTCTAAATATGCAATTAGGTTTGCATTCCAGTATAAACTTAAATCAATTCGGTGATCTCTTCCCGGCCCCCAAAGACATTACTTACAAAACTTACCTCAAAAGTGTCGCGTGACTTCTTTCATCAGATTTTTATTTGTAAATTTGAACGTGTTAAACTTTCCAGTGATAGCAGTAAAACGTGTTTCGATGCATAAACCAATTTGAGTGGCGCACTGTTATCCAGCTGATTCAGAAAAAAAGGTGCAAATATAGTAGCTTTATTAATTACATATTTGAAAGAAATATTACACGTGTATCCATGACACAGTTTCATATATTCATACTTTCTTTTAAACGTATACATTTCGTTTGTAACATTGCTAACAAATCTACACAATTTAACTATTCCGTGGGAATGTCAGTATTCAATTTAGTGTTAGTTAGTCTAAGTTTTATAACAGTTGACTCAAGACATGCTGACTAGCCGGTAAGTTTGGACGAGATTTATACATTCTTTATACAACGCACAATCAGGAATGCAAAATAACGTGGCCTTTGGCGTGGCTAAAGGCCACGTTATTTTCTTCTTTTTCTGGTTCTTAACTTTAAGGAAAGCCAATAAAATACTAAGATTCAACGATTAATAATAGCTTTGAAACATCTGACAAAGGTCGCTTACAGAAATGCCAACGGCCCTCCATTTTTAACACCATCCACTCTATTCTAGCACAAGATGGATGGTGATTGACCAAAAAACAAAAGGTTAGCTGCCTTGATGATCCATCAAAGCCATAAGTGCAAATTATACACACACATATAGTCACGAAAATCTGTTTAGTGAGTAGCAAGAGGAAGTTATTTAAATTATAAAAAAAATAACTATTTTAGCGATAATAGTAGAGAAGTATCACATAATCAATTGCAAATTTCTTTGGACAGAATCACAGTCCAGTCACAATGACCTAAATCATCATTTCCTTCTTAGAAGAATTCCAGTAGTGTTTCCACCCCCACCCTGCGTGTAATTATTGACTTCAGGAGAAATTGTAGGGATTTTTCTCAACTGCATGTGTTGACTACAATTCGCGATTACCCTAATGTACCTTACATGTTTTTATAGAAGCTATAATCATACGCGAGTCTTACTAAGAGTCTACGGCATTAACATTGGCAAGTGTTGTTCCCACAACAAACAGAATTGGCCCCTAAAGTACCTGCCTACTGTCTAGTTTTGACACAAACGCGTAATCACAGATTAACTGGATTCGCTGTCTTCCGGGCTTCCAGATACTAACGTGGCGAGGCTGTACAGGTGCTCTTTATCGTCAAGTGCCACGCTGGTCACGTGCTGAAAGACACAAGGCTGAGAAATATCACATTTTTTGGGAAGTTTAACCTTGTCCTGTTTTTTCTTGCGATTTTTATTTTTCTTCTTTGGCGCCGAGAGGCAAATATTCAACGGATCAGAGGTCAGCTGCTCCATTTGGTCGAAAAATTCCATTGCGGCCGCTACGTTATCAAAACTCAGCCCCGCCATCCGCGTATGGTCCATGGATAAATACATCGTGTGGAAAGTAACGTCCTGCACCTTATAACTGGTCAGATTGTCTATGACGTCGCGCCACAAGGGAAACCCGGTCCCCTTTTCTGCTAGCACAACTTGCAGCATGCGTTTGTTGCGGGCTCTTGTTTCCCCTTTGTCAAACAGCAAGACCGGAATCCCTGTCCTGGCCAAGTCCCACTTGCCGGGGGTGGAGTTCCCATCTACGCGAGTGAAATACAAATTGGCCAAACACTGACATACATAAACTGATGTTTTGTGACTTCCGAAGAACGTTTCCACTTGAGAGATGTCTTGTTCCGTCAGTTCGTCCTCGTAGGACTTTTTCGACATGCTGTTCGTCATGAGAACGGAATCATGGGACTGGGATGCCGATTTCAGGTTTTTGGTTTGTTCTATGAGCTGGCCGTAGCCGTCACCATTTTGTCTAATGTGCACGTCCAGAATCTTAGGACCGGAAGAGTAAATGATGTTGCGTTCATTCAGCTTTCCGTCACAAGATTTAGAGAGGTTGTTATTTTTGCTAAGAGGTTTCCCGAGTAATTCCATAATAGAAGTTGGTTGTCGGAAGAGATCAGCACTGAAGCGCATCAGGTAATAAAGCAGACTGATGAAAAAAGCACATTCACCATTTATTTAATGACATCACCATCTCCTCAGCCATTTTAATGTGATTCGTGTCCATCATATTAGCGCTTAAGTAAGCTCAAAAACGTATCCACTGAGCAATGGGAGTCCATCTATTATCCACTTATTTCCAAGTCATCACTTAAAGAAGGAGCTTTCGTCTTTTTGAACCTATTATAAATAAAAAAATAGGAATCAATTTAAATTGAAATTAAATCCATTCAGCACTAATTTTCAGTAATACTCTGAGAGAATAATATTTTGCAAATTTATAAAAGCGGCAGCGTGCTTCTGTAAATTATGAGCCATTGTTTTTAAAAATTGAAATTTAAATTAATCAACAATGAATAAATTAAAATCAAAGTTAATCTCACGCTAGTTGTTCATTTACATAATGTCCTTGAAGACATAATGTCATTCCAAGTTGTTGTGTCTAATTTTATAAACTATAAAATATTCATTCACGTAAAGCGTAAATGCTTTCTTTTAGATTTCAAAGTGACCGTTCTCCCACACCAAATGGAAAGGGCCTGCTTTGAATCCATCAATGTCAGGAAGAATTTTTACATTTTGGAATGTTTTCCTTCCAACATGGCTGAGTTAGTAGATCTCAGGCGAGGATTACATGGTTTTTCGTCCAGCAAACCAACTGAATAATAAGCGCAGTAACGCACATAATATACCGATGCCTCATAGCCTTTGGTGCTTAACACACACAAATTGTGGGGCGCGAGCAACTTAAATAGAGATTCAATACTATTTACTATTGTCTTAGGTTTTAATTAACTTTTCTATTTCCAATGAAACGGTTTTATTTTATAAAATTCTAAGGTTTGATCATTATACCTTTCGACCTTCCATTATTGATGAGAATAATCGCGGACAACTTGAGCATCAGCGTCCGACTGAAAACGGTATCCTTCAGTCGTTTTCCCGAGGCTCGTTATGAAAGATATGAAAAGTTCCGAATCAAATGGGTGGAGATGTTTCCTACATTTTCCATTGTATTCCAAGTAAGTGTGTTTCCATACATCTTTGTGTCCTGCAACAAATCTCCGCTCGCTGACAGTCCTTTACACCCAAAAAGTTGTATAAGAGCAAGTTGATTCTGCTTCAACGGCATTCGAATCTGAAACAGCCGTACTTATTGACCTCTCAAATCCTGCAGTTGACGTGTTCTTAATCTGCTGGTATCGGATGAAATGATTCAGTATTTTATATGTAGTATTTGCTACATATGTTAAGCTGTTTGTGCAAAAACGTATCCAAATTAATCAGTTTGGACTGATTAATAACTGCTTTACAATTGTTGCGAGCTTTGGTGTAGGCAGAAAATGAACCTGGACATTTGGATTCATGCCAACTGCTATAGGCAACATTTTCATTTTGAACAGCTTTAGCACGTTTATTGGAAAAGGAAGGTTTAGATAAAAGAGGAGATTTTAAGGTGGAGTGTGGAATAAAGGATTCCATTCCTGAAAGAATAATTTCACTGACACGATCTGAGCAAATGTTGACATCAGAAGTTTTGAAACAGTAACCGACCAAGGAAATGAAGAAAAGAAATCTCGCAGGTCATCCCATTTTGCATTCTTGTAATTCCAAACAATACGAGGTTGAGAATGGCCATGAGGGAAAGGCTCCATTGGAGAAGCGACCATCACCAATTTGTGATCTGAGGTGCTTAGCAGACCACTTACCTTGACCATGTACTTAGAAGGGTTTTTTGTTAGAAAAAGATCAAGAGTGTTGACTGTGTGGTTAGACTTGTCTGGCATTCTGGTAGGTAAATAAACAGTATGTGCGAGGTTATTGGTAAATGCAAAAGCTTCAGCATCTCGATCAGCTGGGTCCGTGTGACTAGAAAATGGAAGATAGCTGGAGTTGTGGACATTAAAATCACAAAGGAAAATTACCTGATTATTAGGAAAGTTGGATTGAAGAAAGTCAAATTTCAAAGAGAGAGAAAAAGTCAAAGAGTTCCAAGTGATTAGTGGAGGGGGGAAGTATGATAAGGGCAATAGATGAATTTGACAGAATGGGGTGGAGAGATTTTAAGCCAGAGAAGATCGAAAACTGAAGATTCCAAATTACTGAGTCTCTGACAGGGAATATCAGAGTGGACTTCTGCCTATATGCACAAGTACCACCTCTGAAGCGAAAGGAATCATACAACAAGCAATTAGGACAAAAAGTGAGATGAGCAGTGGCTGAATCAACCGATAATTAGGCCAAAAGTACGTGGGATTTGGCAGACTGTAAGTGGAAATGGACATAATAGGCCGCCGTAGCCTAGTGGTCAGGCGCGCGGGTGCATAAGTACACGTGCCTTGAGTGACCGGGGTTCAAGCCCGTGACTACTGAATACGGTGCTGTTTCTTGTATTCTGTCTATCTTGTGAACTCCTCTGACCGTTTGGTCGTCCCGGAGTATAAACAGAAAATTTATTTATTTTTATTTATTATCACAGAGATTGGAACTGAGACGATGTATATTTGTGGAATGAATGAGGAAGTGTTTGGAGAGTTTAGATCTTTTCACAGATAAGTTTGTTCTATTAATTTGACCGTTAATGATGTATTCACTTGTAACTATAGGTAAGGAGGATATGTTGCACGAAGTAGTGAAGTTTTTGGATATGGCGTACACACGGAAAGAATATACCCAGCCCCTTGACATAACGTGAACTAGACAATGTCCCCGCATACACACTACTCGGACTTCCTGCAGTCGCTGTCTGGCGTCTGCGCGGTAGCACAGTGGTATCGTCACCGTCCTCCCAACACTGGGCGGAAAAGGCCCATCGATGACGCGAGGAACTTTAATGGGCTCTTTTCACTCCATGGCTGAGTTAGTCAGTCTCAGGCATAGATAACAAGGTTTTACCCCCAAGGTTTTTCGTCCAGCAAAACAGACAAATCGACCATAGAACACACGCAATTAACAGACATAAGATACACAGCACGGCAGATGAATTTGATTATTCGGGTGGCCTAAAAATAATATATTTTTTTTTTTTTTTATTTCAGTCGCTGTCTGGCAGAATAGAGGCAGCGAAAATATACCCAAACTAACTAACTGATACTGAATCCTGCCTCCTGGAGAATTACCAATTGGTTCGGTCTGGTGGACAAACTAGCGGCCGGACTGCGAATATCGTTTTACAACTGTAACCTCGAAATGTAAGGAAATTGGATCTCGTCATTATGTCATCATAACCTCAAAAGACATCAATCATACTGCACGATGGAAGAGATGGAAAGTTGCTGGAGCTTTGCTCTGGAGACTAAACATGAGTTCCACCACTTCAAGCCTCCAATAAGCAAAGTGTCGGTATTGCATCGGTTGACGAGAGTCATCTACCACCTAGCATTGCCTAGTAACACAGAGAGGCGGCAATACTCCATGTGGTGTGGACCCCAGATCTCGATCTCTTCTTATGTTGGTTCGCATCTGGGTGGTCATCTACAGTTGTTGTTTGTTTGTTTGTTTGTTGTTTGGTTTTTTTAGGAGCATTGGCAACTAAGGCCACATTGTTCCGGGGATATGGGGTGGTCATTCTCTGACCTTTCCGCATCCTCCGTATTTGGTGGTCACCGGCTCGAACCCCGGTCTAATCAAGAAGCGTGTGCTACGCACTGCTGTTCCTTCCCACCTGGCTACGGAGGCGCCGTCATCTACAGTACACACTAAGTGCCGTATTTCAGGACTTGCACATGGGGGTTATATGTAGGGTTACTAACAGACCTACCATCATGAAGGTGCAAGGGGAGGATTTGGTTGTGACAGAACGATTGGACTTTGCCGAAATTCGGTCCACTTGACTTGAGCGTCACTTGAATATCAGTTTCATCAGGGTTTTAGACTCCCAGATAGCAAGCCCAGCTTAACATACAAGAGAGAATGTCCGCGACAGCCTTAAGGACCCATTCTGAAAAATATCCTGAAAATACTTGCTTTTACATTTGAACCGAAAATATATGTTTGACATTAGCAATACTTTATTTTAAAATAATTATAAATTACGAATTCCTACCACTCAGGAAAATTAAACTAAACTATTATTGTACATCACAACTATTAGTAACTTTGGAATCCAAAACAGTTTACTGAAAACCATTCACTTCTCACAAAAAGTACATCAAGCAAGCATAAATAATTGCTAGTTGGGCGATGACGCAGAAAGAATCATCAACTCCCTCTTCAACATCGCTAAAATCCTTTCCGAACCTAAAATTTCACTAATTACATCAGTAAAATTTGGTCATTGAAGAGAAAAATTAAAAGATCATTTAAAAACAATGCCTACGAAGAAAGAAAGGGATGAAAAACATGCGATTAGCAACGAGCTATGGTGACCTTGGGGTGTAATTACGATGACGTAATGGCAATCTCAGACTGATTATAGCTCAGATTTCAAAGGCAGTACAAAAACATCATTAAACGACTGTATTATGAGGCTATTCACCTGAAAATTTATAAGTACAGTAATCAGGAGTTGTGGATGAATCTGTGAGATTTCCGAATCGAGTGGGAAAGTGAAGAATATAACTGTTGGAGGTCACCATGACCCCCCTCATCAGTATATATATATATATGTGTGTGTGCGTGTGTGCTTTGGCTGCTACAAGAGAAATTTTCAGATCTGGATTGATTTGATCTCTTCTTCATATTTAGATCGAACACGATTTGTTTGAAAACGTTATTCAGTCCATTATATAACTTCTTCTTCTTCTTCTTGTTATAAATCTTTGGAATCTCCAATTTTCAGGTATCAGTTAATAAACTATATTCTTCATAATCTTCTTGTAGTTCAGGATTTTTCGAGACGTGTAAACATGTGTTTGATGTTGATGACTTTTAACAATTTCATAAGAAATCGTGTCTTCTGTTTTCTTTTTTTTTTTTCCATAACTGAACTGAACCGAACTGAAAAAAATTTCGCCTATGTCGTCTATTTAGACTTTGTAGAACCCCTTGATATAATCTAATACTATAGTTTATATAAACCCCTTGATAAAAACTATAATATAATATTCGATTAAATTATTTACTGTAATTACAATAATTTTACTGGTGCAAACACGGTTTAGAACAAATACACAGCTGATCCGACCTCTCGGGACACAGGATGGCGTGGTGTACCATTAGCTGCAAGCATCTGGACCAAGGTCAGGGCCTGGTCAGGTTTCACAGGAATCTGTTCTGTCAAGGACACAGAAATTAATAAATAATTTAAAGGAAAATGTCCAGCAATTACGTATCCAAAGGTTGTTGTTGCTGTTATTGAGTTTTAGGAGCATTAATGACTAAGGTCATATTGCCCATATATACTGTTTGTAAACTGCGTGTGTTCTGTGGCCGATTTTATGTTTACTGGACGAAAAACACACGTTTCCGGGAGAAAAAACCACGCTACCCTCGCCTGAGACCGACAAACCCAGCCACATTGTGAAAAAGTGCCATAAAAATTCCTCTCGTCATCGACGAGACTCGAACCCAGGTCTTTTCCACTCGGTGTAGGAGGGCGGCGATTCTAACAACTGTGTTACCCACGAGGGCACGTATCCAAAGGGGAGAGCAACAAAGCGATGTATAAGGAATAATTAGCTAAATATTATGACCAATCAAATCATCTTGTAGAGCAAAAACTGAAAGTTATGCGAATAGTTGATGAAAAAATACGCAAAACGGACCGATCCCGCATTCTGGTGACCAGAGCTGAGCTTTGTCAAATGTCCAAAACAACCTGGTGCTGTTCTGCTTCAAAATTTGAAGTCGTGCTTCAATGTTTGCTTCAATGTCATCCATGATTTTTTAAAATAACAGAATTGGACAATGTGTAATCTTTATTACATGGATATAAACCCCGGCTGCGTTTTTATTTAGGGTGTTGCAGAAACCAAAATATTACATCAATTAGCAATTTTAGTGTGTGTTGAAAATGATACTACTTCAAGCATGGATTTGACAGAAGTCACCGATGTTTTTATATTTTTTATTACAACGTAAAATTTATATCGATGCTATCAGCATTTATAATTTTAATTCAAAAATTATTTTTGTACTATTTAAAAAAGAAGCGCTTAAAAAGTATTTCTGACAATGATTATGTGAGTATAAAGATCTCGATAGTTTTTAGTTTCATATTTTTAGTCCGCATAATTTGATGAATGATGGTAAATATTTTATAAAATATTCAAATTAGCTTCGTCAATATTTCTGATAAGAAAAACGGATTTCTGGAATTTGTCACTGCCCAATTGCCAAAGTACCTCGGGTTGGCGCTATATACACACCCCTAAGATAAAACTTAGATATTTGATACGCAATTAGGTCTTAGTTGTCCCGCTAAAAGCAAGAAAATAAGAAGTCCAGGGGCGGGCTCATTGAGGTTGTTCCCCTCACATTTCCTTGATTTATTAACCGATTGTAACATTCCCTGCAGGTAGAATTTTAATTGCTCGTTTTGAAGAAAGTGTGAGCAGATCTGTTTCAGAATTCTGGTGGAACTAGGAAAGTAACTTTTCTTTTTTTAAAATCTCCTTTCAGGCGTCCCAGTGACTCGCTCCAATGTGCGGAGCTTTCACCTACTTCTTAATGCGTGAAGCCACGCGGAAGAAATGAACCTCCGTTAAGGGGTCACTTTCATAATTACATGTTCCGTGAACCTCCGTCGCATTGTTTCTTTTGTTCCGCTAATGACGGAGTGCCCACACACAAAAAAACGCAGCGCAGAAAATGGCAAACCAAAACTGTCTGGTTTCTCACAACGCCACAACAGCCCAGCTGGGTGACGACCGCAGAGACCCTCTTTCGAGCAAAACGCCAATTAGATAAATTTGCACGCGCAACAGTCTCCTTAAAATACCCTTAATGAACAAAAGCGAGCTCTTATAATCTGAACCCCAAAGCAGACATCAAAATTGGAAACTGGACTTGGTCTTTATACAGCATTCAAAATCCTTCTTGAATGATTGTTGATGGAAGGAATAGCGAGACCAAAATATCAGGAAAATAATATTGTAGATGTAAGCTAAACGTGAAGCTGGAGGGGCGTTGGTGAGCCCTATCTTCCAATCGTTCCGATGATGGTGTCTCGAGTCAACAATAACAGAAATAGCCGAGAAATAAGTCAACTGATAAGTCTGTTCAGTCACGAGATGAAGTCTTCATTGTACGCTGGTTCCCTTAAGAGAAGCACGCAAATATCTTCACAATACAGAGTTATTAGACTGAAGCAAAATATAGAATTCAACGGAATATTTACAGAGCAGAACAGGACTTGAATAGCGTGCGATTATTCTGCTCTTCCTTCATCAACAACTGTTTTTTTCAATTTTGGGTTCCCGCATTGTCACGCTTGACAACAGAGTGGTCGATACAAATCTCCGTATTTTTATTTTGAGAGAGAAAAGGACCCAAGATGGTTGTTGACCATTTGTGTTAAATACAATTGCGAGGCTCTGCGTGTCTCGAAATCAGCTTGACTGCTTTCATTCTGTAGTTCGCTTTACTTTATTTATTTACTTGCTTTTCAGACAGAAATTTGACTTTGAAATGAAAGCAACGGGAAGCTGTGAGCAATACCTTTTCACTGACTGGTATTGGCAGTCTCCATGCCAACAGGGGAGATCTTCGGTGACTAGGAGTGTCGTGGGTTTACACCAGCTTTATAGAAATGACTCAGATTTTTCCTGTCTGATGACATACAGCTATCATCGCACCACATTCACTGTGGATAGGGCCTTGACGAGAATTATGCAATACGTTCCCTGACCTTATTTCAGTCCTACTCCATTGTATTGAGTTTCTTAAATAACTACTTATAGGAGCTTATGGCTAATAGTGTGCGTGTAGCTGCCTGCTTTACTGCTTCATTTCTTCGAAAGGGACGCGAAGTTGTTTATAAATGCGGTTTTCTACAGTTTGTTCTTTGGGCTTGAAAAAAATAAAACAAAAAACGCATTTTCCCGGGGGAAAATACCGTCACTTCCTGACTCGTCCTCATCACTGTCATCCAAGTCGCAATGGTGAGCTGTCTAATAATGACACAGCATTTCACAGTCGAAAAATATCAACATAAAAGGTTCTTAAAAGAGCTTCAGAGAAATGCACTCGGTGACTGTGAGTTCTTGTAATCTGTGTTTTATATCTATATTCTGACATTGAGAATATGAAGCTGGAGAAGTTTGACTTCTGGGAGGGCTTTCTGGTGGAACATTGTTGTGAAGGCTAAGACCCATCCTGGGTTATAACGCCAGAAGAAGAAGATTCTGGCATTGCAATCTGTGATTTTAAAAGACCACAATAAGGTTAGTCACGATGAAGCCATCGCTTATATTTTGTGCACTGGCCGAAAACATTCCAATAAGTTTTCTGTTTATACTCTGGGATGGCTACAAACGGCCGAAAGAATTCACAACTTCAATAATATTACCGTACTTTGTGATACTAAACGTGACCCTGAGGAGGGGCAAAGTGAAGTGATAAGCAGAAAGCCGTAAGGAGTCTTACTCAACCTTACGACTCACAAGGTCATGGCCACCGCGTTGTCCCCTCCGCTTGAGACACAGGCGCAGTTTCTTCCACTACACCTCGGGTCCCTCTACAGAAGCCGTTACGATTGCAGCTTCAGAACACACCATCCACCCAAATTCAGATTTGAACATTTCATCGGATACTTGCAGCTGGTAATGGCGGCTAAAATTTTACAGAGATGTTTAACTCGCCATGATGCCTGAACAACTGGCGAGTGGGCGGTTGCCCCGGGCACCATAATCTGGGGGCTATCTGAACTGCCCGTTTGTCTTTTTTAGAATACATGAAACCTTTCTAAATGATGTGGTATTCCCGGAATAAACAGAAAATTTATTTTATATATTTTTCTAAGACCATCATACCTCTGGATATAATCAGAGCGATTTATTACCATCGATGGCGTCAACTACTTTTAAAGATGTTCAAGCGGTGGTGGAGGCAGTCAGCGCTTGGCAAGGTAGAAGATTTTGTGTCAGAAGTTCTTTTTTTCTTTTTCTATATCCAGCAAAATAGGCGAACTAGTCATGGAACACGCTCAATTCACAGACAGACCAATATTGGCTTCTCGGTTTTAGTTGCCTCAGCGTGTCGTGTCCATCTGGTTCTAACAAAATATCTAATCCTCAAGTGGAATTATTCCTCAGTTGGAACTTGACCACAGGATTTTCTTCTTAAAATCCAGTTTTCTATTCTCTTACCAAACGAACTCCACGTTATAAAGAACACAATATATCGGCCGGAAATAAAAAAAAACGAAAAGAAAAAACTAATAAAATGATAATAAATAAAAAACAAAAGAATTAACAAAATAGTTTTAAAAAGACGACAATAAGACTAGTCACAATGAAGACGCCGCTTATATTTTGTTAGAGCCAGATGGAACCCCGACAACAAACCAGTTTTTCCTGGAAGCAGACGACCACTGAAGTGAGTGGGTGGCAGTTCGTTGGTCTCTTGATTTGCAAGAGTCGCTTAGTATCGTCTGACTCTAAAAGCTCAACAAGAAAAGGGTAAACTGCTATTAAGGTTTAAGCAGTGGCAAGGGGGGGGGGGAAATACTCGGAATTCTCACTTAAGATTTTGCAGAACAAGCAACTTTTCCCATGGTCCGTTACTGGATTCGAATTATCCGTCAAACCCTTAAGATAAGAAAGGAGAAATAATGTGGCAACAGGCAGTTAACCAAACACCGCAAGTTGCCCACCCTATCTCACACATGTCCACCTCCATACGCCCACCCACCCCACCGAGCATAAACACACACAACGTTACACGAAACGAGGGCCAAGAGCCAGACTCTTTTGTTGCCTCCAAGGACGAGATTAGCAGCCGATGTGGGAACCCCTCTTTGTTTTCTGCAGCAGTGAGAGAACGAAATCTGCCACGGTTGCCTATGGCAACAACAAAAGAGTATCATTACGTCCAAAATCTCTTGCGCTTTAATATTGTCAAAACATTTGATAATCGTGCTTTGGCCCCACGAGAGATCCATTACAGTTTAATCACAAGTATGCACGTGATCAGTCACTAATTGTTATATCAAAGAGTAAGCTTTCTAAAAGATATTAGCGTTATATTTTACTGTATTTTAGATATTAAAAATTTCAAAAGGAGAAAGGGGAACAGGATCGAGTATAAACAGGAAATAGAAACCCCATTGGCAAATGAGGGTCTTCTGTTCACATACGAACAAAGGTTCATTAAAATGAAAGAAAGCTGCAATAAGTGTGGAATGAAAGAGTGGAGCAGAAAAACAAAACAAGATCGGATGGAGAGAAAATAATCCGAATTATTATTTTTAATAAACTAAGTAAAAAAACGTAAACAGAGTAAAATCTCAAACATCGCAAACTGAACGTGGGTGGATAGAAAAGGAAGTGGATGCGTACGCACCTCCAAACGAGTAGCAGACGTAAACCTAAGAAAGGGAAAAAGTGATGTAAGATGTAAGCAGCTGTGTTTACTGATCCTCCACATCTGAAGAGAGCTGTCCTCAGCTGGACGCTGGTGGCAGAATGAAAGGAAATGAAATGAATCCCCGCCAGTTTGAGTTGCGTGTGTTTGAGCTCGTTGCAGGGATGTTTACAGAACAGCATTTATGCCAAGGACAACCGTTAACAAATGAGCAGAAGCGTGTGTATACAGTAGAAATGAAACCCCAACGCAGGAGTAGAATTTAATACGTGGCTTTTGGCGTATTGCACGAACGCTTAAGACTTTCTTATGGGTCAGGTGGCTTTAAACTCTCCAGTAATTGCTCGTACGAAGACTTCTGAGGAGTAAATAGCGATTGCTAGTCGCATTCCTGTTATGTCATTGACTGCGAATACATAGGCATTACTTTGCGCGAAAGTAATTCAGAAATTATTCGCCCTCACTGCTCAATAGTGCGCAGATTTGTGCGCGCTTACAATAATCAATTAGCGTGTAATTAATGACCAGCGATGGCATAAAACGAAGTTCTGAATTCATAACTTTAATTATTCGCTGGCATTACACGTTCATTAAATGGTTGGCTATGAATCTGGGTCCAGTACTCCAAGTAAGGTGAACAAGTGCCGCTTTATTGTGGATATTTATTAAACAGAGGGTTCGGGCTGTTTTAGAATTGCTCCGAAGTAACTAAGGCCATGAGGAATACCCGTGTCGTGTGCCTAAAACTGGGTGTGTTCTGTGGTGTCTGTTTTACGGGATGAAAAACCATATACAGACATTCCTTCCACTCGAAGGGCGGTATTTCTTAATTTTAATCGGCCTCGGGTCTTTTCCATTTCAGTAACTGCGAGGGAGAAGAAATAGCAGAATGAATCTTACTATTTAAAAATTTATTATAGTGAAAATACACATATTCGCTGATTAAACTTGTAAGAAAACGCCTACACGGAAAGTTTTATTTTTAAGTACATATATCCATTAAATTTGGTGATTCGTCTGTATAGTGCAGGTGGCAGGATGCGTTATACGTGGCTGCGCTAGTGAAAAAAGTAAAACGTTTTGTGAGCTCGCATTTCATGAAACAATATCTGTATCGAAGGAAATTTAAGAAGGTTTTCCTTCAAGCAGGAAGGAAATGATCTAACTGCATACATAAACAAGGGAAAATGCTATTTGAGGAATAGCCAGCAGGAAGTAACGTGTGGGTGTCTGCAAGGTGACCCATCGAGTCCATACTGAACACCTGTGAACTACTGGCAGATTGAGAAGAAAAAACTCTCAGCGTTTCCGTGTTTATTTAATATAACACGTTGAAATGGTCCATTCCACTGTAATAATTTTTGAAGTTGTTGACTCATTTTTTGTTGTAACCCTGCATGTATGGACTACACGGTCTCCAAATCTGTGGTTTTAAATGGAATAATTATCTAGGCGTTCGAGGCCGCCTTTTAATATAAAACAAAAGTAAACGATGTTCACATATATATCAGCTAATCCAACAACACCCAATGGAAGTGGAGCATGGACAATCGGAAAGGGTGACAAAAGAAAAATAGGAGTTAAAGAAGAAACGACTTTCACGAGAACAGGATACAGACTACAAGGTTGGGCAGAAGAAGAAGAAGAGAAGGCAGAAAAGCAACTTTTTCTGATTCATTCAGTTAGTAAACGCTAAAGACTGGACTAGATATCAACGTCCAGAGAGGATACCATTTCTATCTGACAGGACGTTATTACGAAAAAGGAAAGACAACAGTATAACCACCGACGATTAGTTGACACAACACGGAAATAGACCAAATGGACTGGATTACAGTGAAGGTAAAGAAACCAGAGGACGAGAGTTCGGCGCATGTGTATGACAATTTGGTGAAAAACAATTGGTGGATACGACAATTCGGTGTAACACACAGAAATCAGAAATTAACAAAATCGATGGAGGTTTAGGAAACAAGAGAAATTTTGGCGACTTAGAAAGGAGGAATGCTGAAATTTTGAAAAAAGAAAGCGATATATTTTTTATCCATTAATTTTATATAAAAGGACTCCTGTCGATCCTTCTCATTGGACGTTATAAAGTGAGCACGTGCCTATTTCAGCACGACTCCGTCCATACCGTAACACCTTTAATCAGTTAAGGTTATTTATTAACAAACCTACCCAGTTGAATCGTATCCTTTTCCAGGAGCATGAATTGGTTGATGATTGGGGAAACTTACCTCCTACTCTTAGTCTACCACAAACTTTCTTCAATATATATATATAGCGCGGGTTGCAAACCGAACGTCAGAAGATCGGCATTTCCCAGCCAGCACCATTAACGATCTCTACTTTTAGTCTCTGGAACAGAGTAATGGAAATGGAACGTACAGAACGTTCTCTTGTATCTCAATCTTTAATCTGTCCCTGGTGAAATTCGACAATTCGGTGAAATGACATTCACCGAATTGTCGAATTAAGGAAAAATAGAATGCGCCTGAAATTTAACGCACCGCGAACATTAACTAGCTTTTTTTTTATTTTTCTGCGATGGCAAACCTTTTCCAGTCAAATATAACACCCACAATTTTTTTTGTTTGAGACCAGCAATTTCCTGTACTTCTCACACACACAGTTTGACGAAAATACTGAAACATTGTCTTGGAAAATGAGTCCCACTTCATTTTCTTATTATCATTCTTAATGACAATTATTTTATTAATATTCTTTCTTAATAGAAAATACCATACAAGCCTCGATAGTAATTACCCAACGGGTTTCTTTGTTTACAAAACGAAAAACCTTGAGCGTGTACAGTATTAAATTGCGCTCTCTCTCTTTGTTTTCATTTGTCCAGCTTTAGAAGTATGCGCGAATGGGAATTTGTAATTTCCACACACAACTATCATGGTTTCAGAATACGGGTCTGCATCGTCACGCATTCAGTTTTGTTTTTGCCTTTGTTTTGGAGCGTGCGCAAATGCGTAAAGCGCCTATTTCAGTCATTCAGCGCGTCACAACTGGACTCCAGTGGGCGCACTTTCGTGTAAGGTGAGGCAGCGAGTTACTTACCACAAACGGAGTCAAAGTTTTCAAAATTTTAAGTACTCGTTATGTTTTCTGACAATCGCTTGTTTGGGCTTCAATCAGGGTTCTAGTTAGTCGATCTCAGACAGAGGGAGTAACGGCTTTCTCTGTAACCTAAGGTTTTTCATCCCAAACAACGTGTAAGTCGGATCGTAACCACGCCCTTGTACAAATATAAGACACTGGAACAGCACAGCCGATATTGCTGATGTGCCCTAATCTCAACAACAGAAATTTCTCTTTTGTCGGCAGAGGCACCAACACCTCCTGTTGCAATAGAGGCGTAACTTTCGTTATGTACCATAGATTCGATGTCAGTAGTGGTACAATATGAAAGTAGCTGATTGTGAGGGTGGAGAGATCTATAACATTACCAGCTTTTTTTTTTCTGTACTAATACAAAGTTTGTATGCTTATGTCTGTTTTAATTTTTTGCACTACCGAGAAAGGATCCTTTAAGAAACATACCAACACAGCAGTTTATAGAAAACGTGAATCATTTCCTTCTGCTGGAATGCTTCTGCAGTTAAGACACTCATAAATTTCAATACTTCTTCCCATTAATGAGTTTGTATGATGGGATGTGGGGTAACCTAGTTACTGAAGGTCTGGTTACTTGGGAAGGCTATCCAGGACTGATTACTTTGCGAAGGCTGTCTCTATATCGGAACTGTGAACTTCACCCGCTGACTCACTGACCTTATCTGCTGTTGCAGGCCACATGATTCACTTCAAATAGGGCGTGCGAGATTCAGGTCAAGGCATTGCACTAATGAGGGATGCTTCGGAAAACTAAAAAAAGACGTTCTCACCCAATAATTTTGCCCCAGACATAAGCACAGATACTGATGTTTCTTGGGCAGAATTCAGGATGGTAATACAGTATTGTATACTTGGTGGAGACAGCATCTCTTCTACTTGAGGATTACTCGGAAGTGGAATACGATGCCCGAAGTCCCATGTCTTTATGCAGCGGTGATGTCTCTCCGGACATGTCCATATAAGTTTTGACACTTCCAAAATGGCCTCCTTTCCGGCCACAATGTGGAAATAGCTCCCAACTGGTTTTCTTCATGCATCTGCTTCCGCAAGCGCACGTGATACTCGCTGCCGAAGGCTCAAAAGAAATCTTTTATCCCTTGGTAGTAAAGGTTAAGAGAGTCACGAGAAATCTGACAGCACACTTTCGCTAGAACGTGTTCTTGTAAAGTAAGAGTTAAGCTGCATTACTTATATGGGTTAGCCCGACTCCTTTATCTCCGTTCGTCTCTCCTGGCATCTTGCCAGTCTCATGTCACTTCTAACCAAAAAATAAAAAAATAAAAAATCGCCAAGAAAGAAGCTGATGATGTAAAATACGTGTGTATTATCTGAAAGTACATCCTGCTGCAATTACAGTGCGCTGATAGGCCCATCCCTTGGTCCTTCTATATGCGTATGCTGGGTGTCCATGTATGGTTATGGACAGATGAGCTAAGGAAAGTAATGCGAATTATTATACTTCTACATGGCACTTCTCTTTAGACCTTTAAAGTGTTTGTCTCTCTGATACGCTTTTAATGAGATCACTGGAGCAAAGATCAAACATGGAGCGGCATGTAGGTTAATCAAATGCGTTCAACTTATATTGCAATCCCGCATTTACCAAATTCCTACCTTATTTCTCATCAAGGCCACGGTCAGTTCTCAGAGTGATACAGCGAGTGCAGCGCACCCAATCTAATAAAATGTGATATCCAAGATAAAATAAAGTTTCTCAAAAATTCTACTGCAAGAGATCAAGGGCATGTTTGGACTTGTAAGGCGTTAACAGAAGCTTGACTCTTTACTCAGACTTGTTTAAGTCTGAGTAAAGGATCTGAATCCGGAGAGAATCCGATATATCAGCAACCGTCGAGAGACCTCGAGGCTGACCTGGGAGCTGTTAGACGGCGTATATCTATATTTCAGCAGGAAGTTTCTGAACATTGAGCCTTGTACCATTGCAGTTGCTCTATGCTGGAGGAGGTGGAGTTGAGTCTTGAACTTTTTGGTAGCCCATACCAAAATTAAGCGAAAAATAGCAATTTAATGGTAGCGAGAACAGTCTCGCAATCCCACATAGCCAGCATGGGCGAGAAGCTGTTGTTGTTATTTGGTTTTTAGGAGCATTAGCAACTAAAGCCATATTGCTCCAGGGATATGCGGTGGTCATTCCCTGACCTTTCCGCATTCTCCGTATTTGGTGGTCACGGGCTCGAACTCCGGTCTGAGAAACATCGCAAGGTAGTGGAGAAAACGAAATTTGGGGTGCGTGTTCGATCAACTTGTCTATTGGAAAGCATTTTCTTGAGGGAGAAAAGCATACATTCTAATTTATGGGGGTTTATTTATCTAATAAATCTATAACTAGTCTAGACTCGTTTGCACTCCTTTGGACAACCATTCCACTATGATGATCTAAACCACGACAATACTTTTAAGGTAAACTTGATAAATCAACTTGCATATTAAGAATATAAGAATTTGAATTAGAACAATAAGAACCTGCAAATTTGAACATTAAAATCAGTAGACTATTATTAAAATCGGAGTATTTAATTCAGGCAAACTTGTGAACAGATACTAAAAGACTGAACTGATTAAGTTAGTGTTCGCAGTTCACTGTCTGTGTGTCTGAGGAATCTTTCATGTTCATAATTCTGTTGGGTTTGCATTTCGTCGTTGTTGATTGCCGACTGGAGTGTTTGGGTGTACGCATCCTAAAAACTGTTCAATCTCCCTCGATTATTACATTTGTAGAAGTGCATATGTTTCTGCTAGTTTCATGGCTTTATAAGCCTTCTGTTGGTTATATTTATAGAGATCAAGCCCTGGATAGTTTGATGAGATCCATGCCATTTTCTGGAAGGTTGTTTCAAACCGTTAAGATTATTAAATCAATGTTTCAAACATTCAGGTTTTATTTATTTTTTTTTTTTTGCGGACAGTAAATATAATCCCGTATTCGATGCGCAACTGTATTTTTCCAGATATTTATGAACAGGTCTCCATTTCTCGTAGGTCTAAACAGCAATCGCCCTACATTATGGCTACTGCATTTCAAGTAATCTTTTGCCTTTGAAAAACAAAAGAAGAAAAAAAGCTACAAGTTTCGGTAGTTGTGAGAACACGGGATCAAAGTAATTAGAGATATCAACAGTATCAACTACATTTCCTTATCAGCGACAAGTCAACGACACTCGCATGACGGGAGATTCAAACTCCACGCGTCTTTGCCGTGCAAAGGCTGATAAGGACATTTCTTTGACGCTGCTGTGCCAACCACGCCATTCTTAGGATAAAGGAGAGAAAGAGAGAGAGAGAGAGAGAGAGAGAGAGAGAGAGAGAGAGAGAGAGAGAGATTGTGAGACTGTTATTCAAAAGCTGTTAGTATCAGGGCTTTGTTTCCTTGGACACAATGTCTATTCCTATAAGTGTCGCATCCGTCAACCACAATGAGATGAAGAAAGGACGTTTTCTTGGAACTGCACAGGAACCTTGTGACGCATTCTGAAGACAGATTCTTCTCCTAGTCCCTATTAGGATGATGGCGGGCAACCATCATTTTTATTTATAATTCTCAATAAACATTACATTTTTAGCAATCGTTATAATCCTGTTAGAGACACTAATGTTGAACAACCAACTTGCCTCCATACCATTATTCAGGAATTCAGAATACGCGTATGATAGAACACAGGCACTAATAAATAATTACTGATTTTTCAAAGAAAATAAGGTGGTTCCCGCAAAGACTGGCTGACTTTTCAGTTTTCGTGTCCTACCAAAGAGTTTCTGGAAGAAAAATATTTGTTTCTGTACCTTCTTCTTCTCAACAGACGTCTTTAGTTTTGTTGATTACTTTAAGCAGAGACACAAAATACTTTTCAAACATTTGAGAAAGTGATGTGGATGAAAGGAGGTGGGTACCTCAAGATATTATTAGAAAACACCGCTACGGAACACTCTGTTAGTCTTTTGGAAAGACTCTAAACCACGAATTGCCTTGTAGTGAATTGATGAATACAGCTTTGCCAATTAAATTATCGAAACTAGTTAATCTTTGTAATCGGGGAATACCAAAATTAAAGTAATAACTTACAATAAACTCCGAGAAATGAGAAGTTTAAAAACACATCGGAGAATAGCCTGCTTTCACTCCTGTTGCTAAATGTGGAGAGAAGAGTGTGATAGGACAATGTTTGTGTGAACGTGGCATTTGACGTGATACAGCGAGCTCTTGTTAAGAGGTGCTCAGAGATAAGATAAATCGTAATAAATGGGTGAACTGAATATCCCGATGACAATGGGCACATTTTAATCTCTGACTGCGCTATTTAAGATTGTGGCCAACTGTCAATCTTGCATTGCGAAATCGCTGTAATAAATCTTTTCTGCGGAATGTTCCTGAATCAGAAAGTGACGCGGCATCTTACCTGATATTGCGCGTGATAATAAGCAACAACGCGACAGAATAACGACAAAATAAAACAGCGCAAGTAAATCACTGGTTAAGCAGGAAGGAATTTAACTGAAAAGCGAGTTTCGTGTTTTGCAGCCCCACCTACCGACACACGAGGGTAGACAAAAGGGGCACGCATCTGACTCTCAGTCTGGAACATGACATAACATCCGGAGACAACAGTTTCCTGGCAGAACGCTTATGACTCAGTTGTATTTTGTCGTGGTGACCCTGGGCTAAGAAACAGCGTGATTTCTTAGTCGCCGTTTTCAAGGTCGCCATAGGCTACTAGTCAACATTATCAATCCTTTTTATGGGCACCTCTGAGTCTCCCGTGACTCTTCCTGCGGCCTTGGACGGAACAAGAATAAATGATTTGGAAAGAGCGAAGGGCAAAGTTGCTCCAACGATCAATTCTTCTGCTTAACGTCAGTGCTGATTAAACTGATACGTAAATTTGTAAATTTTGAATTTCGCAGTCTCTAATATGCTTCAGTGCCGATCGTGGAAAACAGAGATGAATCAAATCACTGCAAGCTAATGGAGTGTGAGAAGAAATTAATCTTCTTTGGTACCAACTAAGGTTTCCTCTTCGTAGGTAGTTCATTCCGGATGATTTTTAATAAAACAATGGAACGTGCTTTACTTATTAATTAGAAAATATACAGTATAAGGATTATTTATCTCTGATGATTAATTACTATAATTAATAACCACTCTTATACCGAGTGAAATCAATAATGTAGTTTATTAAGCTTATTGCTCAAACCACTATACATCGTATATTAATAGCCACTCTTATACCACGTGAAATTAATAAACTATATTATTAATTTCACGTGGTATAAGAGTGGTTATTAATTATAGTAATTAAGCTTCGTGGAAAACAACCGCGTAACGTCCTTCCCTAATTATTTATCTCGTTACACTGCTGTAAAAGTAATAATCGTGAGTTTTTATTAGTAGCATTTACTACAAGGAGTGGGATGGAATTGCGTAGAGTGAATAAATTCTATGAGATTTCCACGAGAGATAGCACCAGCCCTTATGTACGCTGATAAAATTAATCTCGGCTAAATTATTAAATGATATCTATATGGGTTAATGATGAACTATAACGTTAATATATAATCTGCATTGGGATTCCTTGGAGGGTCGTGTTTTTTAAACTAAGCAAGCAGTATTTCTGATCTCATTTTTCGATTTGGAAAGATGAGATCGGAAAATGAGATGGAGCCATAGTTTGAAAATACTTTATTGGATTCGTGGAATTTTCGAGGTGCAGCAAAACAGAGAAATCAAATGAATGTCGATTGATTGAGGTGTTAAACATGAATGCAGTCCTTTGCTTGCCACCTTCATCAGAACCACGTTTTGATTCGGGTTGCGGTACACCTAACGTGACGCTTAGTTTCATTCCCATTAAGGTTCCACCTTCTCATCTGAAACACGCCCTTCCTCATTCTCCTGCTAGCAAATTTCGTGCTTTTTTTTCATTATTTGTTTTTTACCATACCATTTTCCGAACTTCTACTTCCCGAGCCTGAAAGCGTGTGATGAACTCCAAAATCATCAGTGGAAGGTGTTTTCCACAAACTTAATGTCTTCTTAAATAAGCGCTCTATGACTGACTCTTGTCTTTATTAATTTTATTAATTAGATGACGCTGGAAATTTTTAATGTATCATATATTTAATTAACTTAACGAGCTTGTATTAATTAATCCAGTCTCCCATCGTTAACTATAAAATAATCAATCTTATTTACATATTCAACCTAAAAACTTCTTCTAGTGCAGCTGCGTTGATAGATAAGGCAGTATCGAGGAAACTCCTGGCTTCTCAAGATACGTGAGCTTCTTATTGCAGACTTTAAAAAAATAATAAATCCGGAAAGAAAGGATGCTGTAGAAGTCTAAGTGAGTAAGACAACATGGACAGTAAGATGGAGCACCTCCACGTGCTCCAACATCCTGAAACATGCTCTTTGACATAAGTTTTTTGACACTGTAATATAAAATACTTTCCTGGTATATTTTACATAATAACTGCCGATAACAGTTATCTGAAACTCGTGATTCTCTTAAAAAAGTGGCAAGAGTTTAACAAAGCCTCTGAGGATAACTTAACCTTTTGAAACAGGATTTTGAAAAGGCATTAAGACTTCGGGCGGAGATGAAATGGCTTTTTAAAGCACGCAATTTATACATAATAAAATAGGTAGCTTATGGCCTTCGCTCAATATCCTATTATCTAAATTTTGGTTCACATATAGGACTTACCCTTCCCCTCCACACTTTATCATATACGTATCATTTCACTAGCTTTTTCTATATAAGCATTTGAAGTTTCAAATCGAGCTCTTTCATAATAACACAGCAAGTTTGAAGTAAAACAAAAATAAAAATAAAACGAAAGAGAATTTGAAGAGTTGAAACGAAAGCACTTGACCTGTGTAAAGCTTTTAGCATTTATTTATTGTTAATAGAAGTTACAAATCGCATATTTCATGGATACTTTCTCCTCCTCTCCAGTGATTATAATCTTGCAGTTACATCATCGTAATAAGGATTATAATCATTATAAAGGTGGGGAAAATATCCGCGAAATGCATCATTTGTAGACCCTCCTGAGAACAACTAGATTATAAAAATTTACACGGGTGAAGTGCTTTTAATTCAACAATTCAGATCAAAGACAACCCTTGAAACGTACCGTTCAAACCAGGGCTCAGAACGGAAGCTGGACGCCGTTCCTGTTCGCCATACGTATCAGTAAGGTCACATCACATCATATTAACTCAGTTAAGATATACGATGTGACTTTACTTTACTTGGTTACTCGATGAACAACAAACTCCATTCGGTTCCATTGCGTTATTTGTTAGTACACAACCTGCCCTCTCGGTAACATGAATAACAGTATTGCGCAGTCATTTCCTACTCCATTTATTACAAGTTTAGGGTCGATGCCACAAATGGTAAACGACCAATCAGATTTTATATTAATCAGCGCACTAAAACTGGTTCACTTGATTACAGGAAACGGCGACTTTTACCGCATAATAATCGGATGAAGAATTAACCTACTCTGGCACAGTGGTTGGAGTGGAGGTCGAACATTCTTCGAGTTGCAGCCTGTTCGGCACAAACACGCTGTCAGGTGTATGCAACCAATTTCTCTCTTATTTTTTTATCTTTAACCCCTCTGTAAGTCTGATGGTATAATCTAATTAATATAATATAAATAAATTAGCAATTTTTTAAGGTATTTGGCTAGTCCTATGCATTGTTTTTATATTTAATGATAATTTACTGATTTTGAGATTGAATTATTTACTTTGATCGTATTTATGACATCGAGCCATCACCCATCAAGGATTTGTTCCACTGAATTCAACTGTCAACCAGCATTCCTACAAGAAGTTCTACGAAAATGCCTAAAGAAATGGTGAAATGGAGTTTGATTACACCAGCGCTTCTTCTTGTGCCATTCTGAATGAGTGACAATTGATGGCCAAAAATAAGAGTGCCCCATCCTTTATGTGGTGGGCTTTGATATTTGTGGGGGGAGGCTAAATATCTAGCTCCCTGTGGTTCTTTCTTGTTCCCAAAACTAAATTTTGCACTCAAAGGTCGTAGAGTATGATTGAGAGTAGCATTTAACGTACTTACTGAATACAAGATTAGCAAATGACTTAAGGTTTCTGAAACAATTATGGAACATTATTCAATAAGTATGGATTGAAGTAGAATCTGAGTATCTTACCAGGCGCATTACTCTGTTTGTTCCACTGCAAAGAATAGTTCAATTAAAATTTTCTTCTAACTAAATAATGAAATAATCAACAGCAGATCCATATACGTCCGAAGTGCGCGAACTTCTTTTGCTGAATTATATTCAGCTCACAGAATAAAACTGCAGTCGTGAATCTGGTTACAGATAATGACTGCTGCATGATGTGATATCTATTCCTCAATAACCCAAGATAGCCTCATTATCTAACAAAATAATAATGCGTGATTTCCATTTTAAGCGTTTGTATATTGCTGATATGACACATTTGAGTCATTCAAATTCGAACTGTTATTAAATTGATTATTATTATTATTATTGAATTGATAAATTTTTACACATGACTAATAATTAGTTGCAGTAATTGCCACTTTTATTTTAAAAATCCTAATTATGGGACCGGCGCGCAGCAAATTGTTAAAATTTTCATCCGGCCAACTGTTGAACATCGGTTTCCAATCCCTTGTGTGGACTAGTCATAAATTGACGATTTGATCATATTCTAAACAACTAAAAACTGAAGTTTCATCATTGATGGCTAATAAAGTCGATGTGGGCCACATCCGAAGAGCAATCTGGTGACGTTTGAAGCCACTGCAACTGAATATCTGTGAACGCGCGTGCAATCGGGTTGAAACAGCGAACCACGTCTCAATTTCATGCGTCTTTTGTCCTTGACTGACTGAGTCTTCCTAAGAGCGGCGGATAGCACTTGCCTGTACTAGTTAACTCCTCACTACAGGTAATCATCAAGCGCACGATCTCTTCCGCATCCCAATAAAAAAATAAAAAAAGCCACGATTTTGTCCACACTCAGCAACACGAACTCTTCTTGAAAACGAAAGTAGTGCACGATTCCAAGCTATAAGCAACGTAATAAGCTTTAAATCCTCCCCCCCCCCACTCCTCCGATGTCCCTTTTTCTTTTTGTAAAAAATGCGTCTCCACTTTTCGGAAAAGGTACGCTGTATTATGTGAGGCAAAGGTAAAAATGCAATTTTTACCTCGGCCTCACGTTACACCGCGACCCTGCGTGTATACCACAGCACCGCGCAAAATGGCAGCAGACCAGAAATGCAGCTGACAGTCGCTTAACAAGTGCGTGACTGGAGAATTACCACAGTTCCTCAGAAAAAGAAGTTGACAGGTGCTTAGAGAGACCTTCGTAATAATTCTGTCGAGCCACAGTTTAACACAGTAGTGAACACCCATTGAATATGCCGTAATATCTGTCGAATGCCAAAGTGCGTTTTGTCGGGGGGGGGGGATTATCCCCTTCAAAGAGGAAAATTTCTTGACAGCATCCACTCCATATTCCGTTTTGTTTACTGGCATGCTCCACGCAGATGCCATGTTTTCTGTGTGGCATTTGAACTCCAAATACAACGATCGACTTTTAATATTTCTCACGCGGTATACAAAGGGGGAGAAACAGTATACCCCAATTCGTTTATAAACCAAGCCGTAACACCCACAGCGGACTAATTGCTAATTTCAACTCTTTGGCGACACTTCTCCTAGCCTTTCGTGACACAACTCGCTATTCTAAACAGTTAAAGCATCGATCAGACACACCGATGTTCGAAATGCGAAAACTGGGCCCTCGTAAATCACGCCCTCACCACGCATTACCTTAATAACGGCGCCTTTCCATCTCGGGAAGAAACATCTGCCTCCGCTCTCAGAAAATTCGGCGACAATAGTTCCCGTTGGAAGCGTGCGAAAGAAGAAGACAAATAAATCGGTAAAAATGCACTTACACTCTCGTGACTCCACAGGTGGCCTTAATAGCTGTCTTACACGTGGAGGTAGTCGCTGGTAAGTCTGTCCTGCGCAGCACTGTTCGTGTAAGGAGCCAGCTAATGTCACTTCAGCTCACGAGCAGTCGCTTGTTGTGTTCGGTCATCTGCCAGCAGAGCACACTCGTTCTGAGCGAGCGGCAACCATCTCCATGGAAAGTTTGTTTGGCGTCGCATTAATGCGGCGAATATCTAAAGCCGCGCGAGACGATGCAGTAGGCAGCACCCAGATCAATTTACTAAGTTTATCGTCATCATTTCGTGGACTGCACCTCTTTCCGTACTGTGCTCACGCAATTTAACGACCCACCGATGCACTCTCCCCAGACAATGACACCTTCCGACACGTTGCCAATTCAAGAAAACGTTTCGAGATCAAAGCGAAGTCACGAAAACCTACTTCTTGATACGAATATTCGGTGTATGTCACGGACGCACACTCGATTATACCTTTCTTCATCAACGACTCCTCTTCCAGCGTAATGAATATCCTAGAAACAAACGAACTTCCTTTGACGTCATAAGTCTACAATCTTCCCACTTCCGTTTGATTCATTTCATTCATCCGTTCCCATTATTTGTTCCAAAGAACAGATGTTTTCGTTCAAATAAGGAGATCATCAACAGCATTCGATCGCATTAAAGATTTTAGGACTTTTATTCGTACGCTTGTTTCAACCACATCGGTGTCCAAAAGTCAATTTAAATTTGGAATGAAAATGCATGTTTTGGTGCAATAGCATCGTGAGTGAAGTTACGAGTAGAGCATTCAATTTCTGAAGTACGCGGGCGTCAATTTTGAACTTTGAACAATTTGAACTTTATCAACCTGTCCGCCTCGACCATTGTGGCAGGCAGTTCATTCCAATGATCCGCAACAATGTTGCCCAAACGTTATACAGGTGGAGACCGATTTATGTGGCTGGGGATCCAAAGTTCGCATATATGGGGACTTGCCTTTTCAGTTTCTGTGTTTTTTGCATCCCGAAATTATAAACGCGTATAAAAACAATAAAAAATGAATAAATTTCACTGGTTACTGAACATTATAACGAGTCATTTATTATGCGTTCATTTTATGGTTTTTAAAGAATTAAGAAGGGAACGATGAGTCCAGAGCAAAAGAAGACAATTTTAACTCTGGTTCGACATTCAGTCCATTTCTAAACTAATTTTCAAAGAAAACCATAGAAAGAAAATAGTTTCGAACTTAAATGCTGCAACTTCCTGCGTTCATGAACGTTGTGTGATATAATTGAGTCATGCGATTAGTTTTATTTTTAAGGACTACTATTAAAAGGTCGACATTGCAAGCATTAACAACAGCCATTGTGGTAGTGAAGCCCGCTTTTCCACTGGAGTCCTTTGAAACATGTTGTGTTCGGTGCAGCCCTGGGGTTCAAAAGTAACTCCTGCATTATAGAACCACTGAAACTATGTTGGTTCCAGTGGTTCGTCTGTGTTTTTATTTAATTTGAATATATATTGATATTTTTAAGATAAAAATATAAACGGCTGAAAAGCGCTATCCATACGCGCTCAATGCTATTCAAATATAAACACTGGCAGATTAAAGTACCACACTGAAAACGCCGTTAAAAAATTGCTCTATTTCTCAATGGGAGTTGAACAAAATTGTTCTCTGAAAATGGTCTTGACAGTTGTTAACCACTCTTAAGCATTATCTTTGCCTGTAGTTGTATTGCCAACAAATGATTAAAATTATTATTACCATTGAAAATAACCTAGATTTTTTTTCTGAATACGTTAACCTACATAAATTAGACACACACTACAAAATAGCAAATATTATGTAGTGTGTCAATATTATGTAATAGCGTCAAAAGCATGCCACAAGGATGCTAATATCTATGTTAATGTCCAAGGATGTCTATGTTAACTCAATTCTTTCTCACAATTGTTGTAAATTAGTCGGTTGCAGATCTCTACTCCGAAGAGCTGGTTCCCGATCCCGCAGGTGCTCAATTGGACTGAGATCTGTGATTACGTAGGCCAATCACCACATCCCAATGGGCTGAATTCATTCTCATGTTCATGGAACCAGTTCTGTACAATTCTGGCCATGTGGTATAGGGTATTGTCCCGCTAGAAGAAGAACCCTTTTGCGGATGGATACACTGTAACCACAAGGGATGCATCTGGTCGGAAACTAGGCATATCCTGATTCCTGATTTTCCAGATTAACCTGTGCCATCCAAACGTTGCCCCACTGGTATCAAGGGGACCCAATGTGTAGAACGAAAACACTTCCCACACCTTTGCACCTCCACAACTAGCTTCCATTGTTAACATCTAGTAAGATGGGTCCATGGACCATATTCTGGTCCTCTCATCTGCGCGAAACAGTGGAGTATTGCATTCTTCAGCCCACTGTAACTGTACCTTCTTGCTTTTTGCTGATAGAAGTCGAATTCGGTTTGGTCGTCGGCTGCAATTTCCTATCTTACAAGGTACAATCAGTTGTGCGTTGTGGAACGTCTCTTTGGTGAGCACCGTTGTATGGATTGTTATCTAACTGACTGTAACCTTTCTATTACCCCGCACAAGTTTTGCAAGCTTCGTTGGCTTCGCACGTGCGGTATATAACTACAGAATCACCATTGGCTAGATGCTATTTGGTTATTGGACCAATTCAGTTTCGATATACTCGAGACACAGTCTTAGGAACACTCAGGTAATGTTGTAATTTAGTCATGCGATTCATCTTTTGTCTAGTACCATGCCTCCAGCAAAGTCACTTAAATCTTTCTTATTTAAAGACAAGATCGGAACCTAAAAATGAGCAAACACTGCATAAGGAATATACGAGTAGTATAGTTACTTTTGCTTTGATATGAATAAACTATATATATTGTGATGCATTTATTTTAATATGAAAACTTTTACTGTTTATCAACAAAATTGTTAGGGAATACGGGAAGATGGAAGGTGTTTGTTTCCAAAATTGCTGGCTGCATGTATTTATGGATCAGGCTATATTTAAGTTTTAATATCAAATCAGCAACATTGTATTTGTGGTGCCATGCAAACTAGAACAGATCGTGGGATTCCACAAGAATTTTGCCAACAGAAATGATTATCCCATTGTATAGGCAATTGTTGAGCTACATCTTGGATATTGCATACGGGGTTGGAAGCTTCATTTTAGGAACGATGGGGATCTGCTGGAGAGAGAGAGAGAGTGAAGAGCAACAAGATTAGTTGGGGCACAAAAGGGAATTCCTACCAAGAAGGGCTCGGGTTCTGCAAATTGCAGTCTCTAGAACATAGCACCTGACCTAATTGAAGCGTATAAGGCTTTTAAAAGGGTTAAGAAAACTAAATGATGATGGCATCTTTACTTGTTTTCAGATGAAGCGCACAAGAGTACATAAATTTAAATTGGTAAATGTGCGGGAATTCACGTTCGGCCAATGATTAATCATTGATTTGAATAAACTTCCATCTTTTGTTGTCGAGGTGGTAGCTTGAATAAATTTAACGAAAGTTTGGACAAGTTGGAAGGAATGGACAAGTGAAGGTGTTTGTTTCAAAAATTGCTGATGTACAGTTAAATTCTCAAAATCGCCATCCTATGTATTTCTGAGTATTTGATGGAATTTTTGTCTAATTTCCTTCCATCCGTCACGCTCCCATCATGCACTTCATTTCGTTTGTCAATGCTGCAACGATTGTTTACTCAATGAGTGTTTGTTAACCCTGTTTCAACTGTTTACCCAATAAATTATTGTTGGGTCCTATTTCCAGTGTTTGCCCAACAAGTGTACCCATTGTTTACTCGTTTAAATAATGCGATGAACGATGGGAAAGATAGCTACAAAGAGAGATACCGTTAATTTTCAACGGGCCAAGGACCTCGAACAGTTAGAACTATACGAAAAAATCGAAAAAAAAAAGTGCAGCGTAACAGTACATGTACGACGCATGTACATAACTCTTAAACCTGATGTTGACACTTAAAATATAACAACCAAAACAATGATATGCGTTGTCTTCAGAAGCACTGCAGTTTTTTCTTTAGCGTGGAAAGTTCATTGCACACTTCAGATTGACTTTTGTTTGGATTGACAACGACAAGATTGCGCGCGGTATTTGCAATATATAGTTACAAATTTCAGATGAGGTCTATGATGTAGCCGAGTGGTCAGCAGCGAGTGTCAACCATGGTTCACACTCGCTGCTGACCACTTGAACCATGCTGACCATGCTTGAACTATGGTCCACGCTCTTTGAGTGGACCATGGTTCAAGCTCGTGACTGATAAATACCATTAACGATTGTATTCGTGATATTTTGTAACCTCCTATAAGCCGGTGGTCGAGCCGGAGTATAAACAAAAACGCATACGCTAGCGGAGAGGTTCCTGCTACGCCTTCCGTTTAGTAACGTGCTAAATCCAGTCCTCTGTGTGTAAATATCTTAAAAGTTAATTAAAGAAAATGAAAAGCCGCAGGTAATTCCATAAATACTGCGTACGACAATGGAATTGCAGGATGTTGCGAAACCATTTTGTCATCTGAATGATAATGTCGAATATCTGCGCTGAAATGAAAGTGAAATGGCGAGGGCAACAACAAAAGGCGTTGAAGTTTACCTCTCACCGAAGGTCACTTCATAGAACAGCTACAGTTGCCACTTTGTATTCAATTCAATCTAAGTTGTTCAGTCGTTTTGATTGAAACCTCATGACCAGCCAGACCTTCGTATTTCTCCTTTCGTAACCATTCTTTTGTTAGACACATTCGTTTTCTCTCTCTCATATATATATATACAGAAAGAGAGAGAGACAGATATCCATCTTCATTGAAAACTTGTTTCGGGAGTATGCGATTGAATCAGAGACTTGCAGCTGTAATTTGAATGTACGAATGCAAGCTATAAATATTTAGTATACCTTAAACAAAATCACAATCACCATAAAACTGTTATCAGTGGCATTGCAATGGGGTTTGCTTTGATCGAAAAATGCCAAGGCTTTCAGTTCTGCGTATAATTGTGTTTATCGTAGGAGTGTATCGCTATTTTTATTTCATTTCTGGACCCCTCTACTACACTGATCCTTGCACAATTCATGAGAGGACGAGGTTTAAAGCTTGGGAAGAGCAACACCACCACTACCTGAATCGGCTGAGGAAATTTCTGAAAGCAAAACTTAATAGGGCTAATTGATACATCTAGGACCGAACTCTCTGAAAAATAATACAGAATTTTCTGGATTGTTCGTGGTTTTGGACAGAGTTGTTGATTCCCTTTGAACTTAATGACAATCACACTGAAACATTACGCCATATAAAAAAGTGTACGTGTATATATTTTTTTACTATTTGAAAAAGAAAGGAAAGACCTATACTTATAAAAAGGGATGTTGTGGAAATATTAGGTTATTTTCCGACGAACTACTTTACCAATTTCCTTCCTTTATCGACAGAATTTTGGATAATTGCACGAAACTGCTGGTCAGTTGTTCCATTTCCGTGCAATTAATATTTATTTAAATGTTTACCGTATTTTATATTAATAAATAAATAATCATATCAGATAATAATAACAATTACGTGTATTACTATCAGATTGCTAAATACTACCCTTCTCATTCGCCTCTTTGTGACCTCTGGATTTATTTAGGCTGCATTTCGCTATTTTTGCTGAAAGAGTACAACATTATTGTTACTAAATTAACGGAAGTACTTTCAAAATTGCATTTCCGTTTTCCACGTTAACAAGCATCTTGTTGGAAGCTGGCTGCGCCAGTGTTCTGTGAACTGTTCACTACACTTCCACTGCAGTCAGCCCGACAGACCGCATTCACTTTTTTCTTTTCTAAAAAGCGTCATTCGTGGCCGCTGGCTAGGGAAGCGGGACATTATTGCTGTACCCATGAAGGGAGTTTCCCAGCGAAGGCCAACAACAACAGCGTAAGGCTCAGACATTGGTCAACTGGTTCTTGGACCCCAGCTATTGTTTGTATATAAGGTTAACCTTTGTATAATAAATTACGCTGCCAATTTAAGCACTCCATAAAACAATCAAAAGCTACCTTCCCGGACTTGTGCTCAAGGTGCTTGGCACATATACGCGACTTTCTCAGGATTATTTGAAGAAATATCCATATGAGTTCCTTCTTATGGTTTCGTTAAGGTGGTTTCATTTTTACAATAATAAAAGGAGGAGATCTAATAATGGCTGCGTATTGCCACTATGAGATAACTAAAAGATACAGGACATTATCATGGTCTTAGTTTTGTTTCAGAAAAAGGGGTCCACAAGTAATTCGCTCCTTCCCCTTTCTGTCAATTAAACCTTCACTCGCACCCTTTTGCTCCTCTTTTATCGAACGAAAGAAAGTTGGTGATGATGTTAAAAACATGGCTTCTGTAAAAATTGCTCGTATCCTTCAAAAAGGGTCCATCCAACTTCTCTGTTCGATGGTTTGCAGCGACTCCTGCTGAGCAACGCTGAAAAATGTTACGTGACGAAAGTTGTGGTGAAAACTGGTGATAACCTACGTGTGAATGTTTGTAGTGATAAGATGAGGAATGATAAACACACGTTTCGGGGTTAAACAAGATAACGTAGCCATTTCATTGAGATTGAAAGCTCTCAAAAAGAAGACTGGAACAAAACACAGGATCTGCCATCTTAATTTAAGGATTTTTCCATTTAATATTTATACAAATCAATTTCTTTAATAACAATGTTTTTTTAATATATTTACGTTATTTAATAATGTAAATATAGATTTTAAATCTCTAGTAATATTTCATTTAATAGATTTTAAATGTAAACAGAGATTTTAAATCTCTGTCTCTCAAAATTCATGCGAAGTATGAGAGACAGCAAGTTTAAAAATAATTTTAAATCTTCCGAAGTCGTGCTTGTGAAGCTTGGACTACTACTTTCGTTACAATCATTCATCGCATGCTTATTTTGCACGCGGAGTGTTCACTCTGTTTATATTGGAGAGTGACTCAGGAGTAGGAACTGAAACACCTGTCGGTGTGCTCTACTATCAACTCTGGGTTTCGCTCACGGCAACTAACATCGGCCTCCTAATTATTTATTCTAACTATGAAGGCTAAACGAACGTGGCGTCCACAGGGCACATCGATTGATGATGTGCCAGAGCGTATTTTAATCCCAGGTTCTCTCAAAGACTGTCAAAAACAGGAGACAACAAAGTTCTGTCATGCAGGATAAAAGACCCCGCACTCAAGGCAGCAACAGAAAGAAAGCCTTCCCTCTCCATCCCCTCCCCTCCCCTTCTGCGCTACTTCACAACAAAAGCTGATATAACAAGTTCGAACTTTGACTACTCACCCTCTCTCGGAACTCCTCAAGTCCACGGGGATCAACAAGTAGCAGAGCGCCGTTAGACTGTCTGCAGTGCGCGTGCAGTTACCACACCCGTCTTATCCCAACTGCATATTCGAATCGGGCAAAGTGTGATTCACAACCAGAACAGCACCACGGCTTATTTAAACCGCACGCTACTTTCACATCCTCACCTTGTGGGTTGCTTTGCGAGCCAAAAGCGCGAAGTGCACCTCGTAGCCACCCACACTGACAACTAATGCCACTCCGTCGATCGAGCGTGCTGGGGGCAGCGGAAGAGTTCGAAGCAAGCAGCCGGTTGTGACGCAACGTTTGAACCTCGTCATCTATGTACAGGTTGGTGCGTCTGTGTTTTTGTGCGTGCGCGCGCTCTCGGGCCGCAGAGAACCCCACGAAAGGCAGTGCAGCGTTGCACGTGAGCAGATGTTTAGCGGTTTTCCTATTTTCTCCGAAAGGAAGGTCGGAAGTAACTGGGAGGATAAGAGAGCTCGCAGGATTTACTCCGGACAAAGTTCAATTAGATGCACAGGCAGGTGCTCCAAACAAACACTTGAAGCCTCTGCGATCTGGAGTAAACAGTGCTTGGGCTTGGACAGAAGCCCCTTTTCAGAGAGTTGGTGTACATCAAGGAACAAGTGCAGAGGGCTGCTTCAAAACAGATTAGGGAGGATTAAATTTTGGAAACTGGTGTACTTTGTTATGGCAATTCGTTGTGAAGTCTTCAAGTCCTAGCAGTAAAGAACGCTGAAATGTAGACAGGTCTTTTAAGCCAGTTATGTTGGGAGCACGGTGCTAGCAATCCATGCCCAGTAGTGAGATAAAGTACTAAGCCCATTTTGTCAAAATTGTAAAATTCAAAGCGAAATTGCACTTAGTTCAATTAAATAATCTGATCAGCGGGTTGAATCAATATTTTTGATATTTAATAAACTTAAATCTTACACAAACGAGTCCATAGTCGGAAGAAGTGGGGAACAAAACGTAAAAATTCATAAAATTAAAATTATTAATAGCAATTAATAATTAAACTTAAAAACTAATAATAATTAAACTCGAAAGAAATCCTTTGGCTTTAAATTTACCTTTTCTCGTAATGTTATAAATTGCACAAAATGTAGAACGATATCAACGTAGGGGTACAGATTGCAATGAAATCCTTTATCTGACACCATCTTCTGGAAAGAAATGCAACAGTTTTATCCTTATTTTCGTTGCTTCCTATCACATCGAAATGCTAGGAAGTAACTCCTCAAAAGCTGACACAGTTAAGTCTAGGCAAAAAAGCCTCAAGCTATGAAAGCTGCACAATGACTTCTGAAAAGCTCCAATTAGCGAAGTCCGTTTTATTCGACTGGTGTAGTTCTGATCCTTTGACATATAGTGTAATCAGATATTGTCAAAACAGCGAACAGTTGATGAGCGATCAATTGTAAAGGTTATACTTGAAGAACTTACCCTGGAAAAGGTTTTCTTTTTATTTTGGACAAAAGATCCAACTCTTCTGAACACCATGCCTCAGAATTTATCGTTTAATCACATGGCATCACACCCAAATAACAATAAACTATTTGGCTATAATTTTCAGATAGCAAATCCCAAATGCTGCGCTGTTCTGGTGCATTTTCACACACATTGAAGAACCTTCGTTAAACTTCTGACACATCTGCCATAATCTGTTTAGCGAAACTTAACCAGCGTGACCGGTCTTCAGACGTCTTCCAGGGTCACTGTCCGTTGACGAAGAAAGTAATTTTCAACGGTTTTCCACTTCAAAAACTCTTTTGTTGTTTTGCCAAGTTAACATGGTCACGCGACTTGATGTCCACGTATGCCTTCGTTGCTTTAAGAAAAATTAAAATATAAAGGTTGCATAAATCAGTTAAGTTATTCGTCGTAGAACCCGAAAGTACTCTCGGATTTTCAGAGGCTGCGATGGTTCTGTAATGTCAAGTAGGTGCAGCAACTGACTTGTGCTTCGTTCGACCCGTGAAGAACTTCATATTCGAGATCATAAACTAAGGACAAACAGAGACTGAAACTTAAAACAAAAAACAACTAATTTAATCTGCCCTGACGGAGCCGTGTGGTCACCTCAAAAGTCCACTCGTTTCAGTTGACTGTGGTTCCAGTCCACATAATCACTAAATGAGGCAATTTTTCTTGAGTTCTATATCTTGTAAACTCCTGTGACCATAAAATGGGTCCATCCTGGATTAGCAAGAGAAAATTTATTTAGTTCCTGGCGTAATGTCGTGAGTGAATGATTTCCATACCTATGATTTATATTTATCTATTTCGTTAGTACATTAATTACTGTTGGTCCAGGACCATATCTCCATCCCTGTGACTTTATTTTTAGAGCCTCTAAAAATATGCGCTCCAGGATCACGGCCTATCGAAATCCGGCACTAGTATAAGCAAGAACAGCAGCCTATAAGTTATATCGAAAAAACTTCCGAGATATTAAAATGTCTTTAGTAAAATGTGGAACAGCGTGAACCGAATTAATAAATAAGCCGACTGGCCTGACATGAAAATGTTACAGTCCCGGATGCCTGCTGGACTTTCACAATAATAAAAGTGGGACACAGAGAGAACTTACTTAAGTACAAACAAATGCTAAACAAAGTATCGAGCCATGCAGGAAACTGCACGAGACATTCGTGTCACTGTCATTACAGATATTGGGTGGATGATCGATGGAAGTAGCGTCACAATTGTTCACTGGACCCTAGAGGTGGATGCTCAGTATAGGGAGTTAGCCACCCTTAACTTGCATCAGGGCAAACGACTTAGCACACATTCGGCCATGAAATAAATTCTGATCGTGTGTGTTAAAGAAGGTGAAACAATCTGGATACTGTTTGTTGTTGACTGCTTGGACTGCAACTCTGGCGCAATCCAAGCTTTTGAATTTTTGTTCAAAAAGTTCATATTTTGACTATTAAAGAATTAAGATACTGTACTCTACTTAACCAAAAGTAATAAGGTACGCCTCTGATTGGGTGGGAGAAAGGTGCGGCCTGCAAGTGGTTACGATCACTGTAAAACCTATCTTAGAATTTATTACACGCAAATTACTGGCAGAATTCACTGACTCTTCAAGACCTTAGCTGCCATGGCCAAAACCGAACAACTTCGTTAATGTATGTCATCATTCGTGGTTTTACCTTGTCTTCTGTTGATAATTCGCCATACAAATATTTATTTTAAAAAGGCACATGAAGAACCATAAAACTGATGCCCAATCCATAAGTGGAACTCGATTACACTATTATAATGTTAAATATGCACAACCAGTTACATCGTTCACTTATCTACATTTTAATCTTTATTTTCGGGATGTAGTAAGCTGAATAATTGGTTTCATCGTTCAGCAATCGGCTTCTACGAGTAACTGAAAATTAGGTGTGAAGATGGGCAACCATATCTTCACTAGTAAATGATGCCAGCGAAACAACCGTATTTTGGTCTTCTGCACGATTCATCGGGAACTCCAGCAATTAAACCGTGCAATTACCCTAAACCGAAGCATACAAAGCAGCCACTGTTCTAGAGAGTAAATATTTGTTGAAAGTCAGTAGATCTGTGGTGTTCCAACCACCGATTGTGAAAAGGGTCCATTTCATGACGGAAGAAAATGAATGGCCGTGTCAAAATACCCGGTATGGATGGGTCTAGCCCTAAGCGACCTACATTTAGGCCACGACTGAAACACTGCATTAATTTTAATTGTTCTCGCTAGTGAAGGCTGTGTTCCGCTGACTATTTTATGCATAAATATAGTTCTTATGAAGGGGTTTCATTGTGGACCGACGGCTACACGTCTATCCCTTCCTTGACCGTCACGAGCGAAAGATGTGATCCGTGTCATTAACCTCGAGCGTTGTCTGGTTGTTGTGGTAAGTGGAGTGGCCCTGACTGCCAGACTTCGGGTGAAACACAGGGAGGGAGCAATATTCTAGAAATTATTAAGCTCCACTCGAGTGCAACAACTTTCACGCCCAAAAGGGAAAATAAAAAGCCAATCACCCTTCTCATCCGCCAACGACTTACTGTGATGCACGTGCAAATTAGGGTATTCTGCGCGACAGATTGTAGTCGGCGTTATTTGGCCCAATTATGTTTTGATGTGTCGCAATGTCCTCCAGTTTTTAGGATAAAACGTAAAGGCGGATAACGCCCCGTTATACTTGAGAAGTTGGGACAAAAATCCTGTTTTTTTCAGGTCAGATTACAAAGCACGAGAGTTCAGAACGGAAGAACCGGCGTGCAAGCTAGACAGAGCTTCCCAACGAATGTCTATGAAAGAAAACAGAATACGAATGTGCATTTGTTATGGAATTTTGTTACACATGTTGGGCCATCAAAACAAAGAGCACAGTTTGGCTAATCTGGATTAATAAATTATTGCCACATTTTCGGTCCAAAGACTGGATTTAAGGAAGTTCGGGGAAGCGTGCATTACAGCAAAGAAATTTTTTGACTGTAAATTTATAAACAACACAACGATTACGTCTAAAGATCCCTTACTTAAATATTGTACGCGATTCTTGTTTCCCTTGGGTTCTTTTAAATCAAGAATCTTAAACCGTTTTCTTAAGTGCGCAATATATTTCTTAAATTTATCGTACTTCACCTCTCTCACAGGTAACACAGTGGTTACAATCGCTGACCCTCCACACCGTGTCTCACCAAGGAGTAAGAAATATTTATGGGCTTCTTTTCCGTGGCTGAGTTAGCTGGTCTTGGTCGAGGCTTGCACGGTTTCATCTCCAGAAATTCGGGTTTTTCATAAAAAAAAAACAGGCAAACCATTCAAAGAATACACGCAATTTAGAAATGCAATATGCTGACGCCTCAGAACCTCAGTTGCTTTGGTGCAAAAGCAACAACGCAAACAAAAGTTTTTCTCTTTCTAACACTGGCGCACTATGGCCATAGTTGCCGATGCGCCTAATAAATCCCCAGAACAACAACAACAACTTTCTAACGCATGCACGAGAACTCGTATTCATTCTGTTTTTGTTTCTTAATTGGCAGCTTGCATTACTTCATTGAAACTATTTCTCAACCAAATGTGATGTCAAAACTGTCATGATCAACAAAGCTGCTGCTTTTCAGTAAAAGGATGGATATTCGTTTGCTGATCCAAATTATTTCGTAATCACAACTTGGTTATCCGGTGGAGATAAAATAATTTTAAGATTTAATAAAAAATAGTATAAAATAAAATTCAAAATCGTATTACAATTGTACCATATACTGAGTGGCCACTTTACAAGGTACACCTTTCTAATAACTTGTAGATCCCCCCACTTTAGTCCTCAAAACAGCCTAGGTTCGTCGTGCCATAGATTCGAGGAGGTATCAAAAGCTTGTCACACGGATGCTAGTCCAAGTTGACACGACGAGCACATTCTGGCTAACTGGGGACTCGGCCACAGTTGTTGCAAATTGGATGGCTGAAGATCGCTACTCCGAAGTGTTCATACCACCCCATCCTGCAGATGCTCAAGTGGACTGTTATCCGCGAAGCCACGCAGTAGGCTGAATTCAAGAGTGTTTTGCCTTAAGTGACCTACACTTAAAAGTCACGACTAAAATATCGCCTGTGAAGGCCGTGTGTTGACTATAGTGAAGAACCGTTTCGCAGATTGATATAGTTCAGCCATCAAAACAATATCCACATAACCTGTACCATCCAAATATTGCTACACTTGTATCAAGGGACCAAGATATATATTTGTAAGTCGTAAAGTCTTACAAATATATTTCTGTTAGTAAGAATAGTGTGTGGAAGTAAGGCACTTAAGGAATAAAGAAAACATCATTACAGAAATACGGTGTTGCCATTAGTAAGGGTAGGCCTGACGGTAGGGCACTTAAGGAATGTGGTAAACCATGGTTAGGGTCAGGCGCAAGAAGGGTTAAAATTAAAAGCTTCGGAACAATAGTTTAATCCCTCTATTACACCGCTACTTGAGGACGCAACACTTAGTGCACTTTGGGGAAGGGAGTCGGTACAGAGAAGTTCAAAAGGTATGGTCAGCAGGTGCTCCAGAGGTAAAAGATGAAAGAGTTCCGTTGTGTGGGAAAACACAATGTGAATTAGTGACGTATGAGAAGAGTGGAGTTTAAAGAATAACACTGTAATTGGGTTTGGTTTAAATTAGACAGGCGGTTATCGTTGTTGTTTAGAGTGGTTTCTGTTGTAGTTCTGGGTTCAGTTCGGGGTCCACTTCTGGGAGACTTCCGCTATGTAGTGAAGAGTCCCGCCGTGCACTACACAGGCTGTTTTAGTAGCGTATGGGGGTAAGTCTCAGTGTTAGGAGTAAAGTTATTAGGGCAAGTTTAGTTTAGCTTATCTGTCGTCGGCAGTTCCTGTGATAGAAGTTAATCCAGAAGCCTAGTAACAGGCCAGTCAGATAGTGCCCCTGGCCCTCTACTACAGCTGTGGTAATTTCCTTCACTATTGAGAGAACTGTTCCCCAAATAAGACAGTATTGGAAGAGCTATACGGCAGACTTCAACTAAGAAAAGAGATTTCACCACATTCCGTGTAAGGAATCCGCATAAAGAACCCCCACCGTGACAGAGAAGGAATGTAAGTCCTCTGAACTGTGTTGAATTGGAAATGGCACTTTAGGTCGCCGTAACTCAGTGGTCAGACGCGAAGATACATACTCTTAAGTACATGTGCTTTGAGTGACTGGGATTCGAACCTGTGAATGCTAAAATACGGTGCTGTTTCTTGTATTCTTTCGATCTTGTGAATTCCTCTGACTGTGTGGTCGCCGGGAGAGAAACAGAAAATTATTTATTATTATTATTTTTTTATAAAGTTGTAATTATTTTAAAGTAAAGTTGAAGAAATTCCAAAAAATACAAGGAAGTGTTTAGTATCGAGTTGGTTTATTGGTTGAAGTTGTAAAGAGATTTGATATTGCTAAATTAAGAGAGAGAGGTATGGAATTGTTAGTATTAAGTTAGTGACTTATGGATTGCTGTTATGAAGAGAACTGATATTGATGATTAAGAGAAATATGAGGGACCGATTAAGATTGAATTAGTTTAGTGTTTGCTGCTGAAGAGAGATTGATATTGTTAATTGAGAGAAATTTTATGGAAATGATGGCACGTATTAACAGATTAAATGAGGAAAATGAATACCAGTTAAGTATACAATACTACTTAAATAAATAAATTACAAATTAAATAGTTAAATAAAAAAATAATAATTAAATAACTACTTTAATGAATTTGTTTTGTAATATTTATGTCATTGCTCATGAGAAAATGACAGCTTACTATATAATATATATTATATGGGAAAATCCCTTAGCCATAATTTTAATATTTTAATACAGCCTTTTGGGACTTAGCGCTTGAGGGGAGCTGTTGTACTAGAAGGTAGAAAATGGGGTAGGATGGTAGAAAATGAAAAAAGACCTGGGAGTAACTGTGCAGTCAGATATGAAGTTTTCTGAGCAATGCAGACAGGCTGCAAGAGAAGGTCATGAGATTTTGTCAATGATATACAGGAATTTTGCTAGCAGGGAAAAGGAAGTGATTGTCCCTCTGTATAAGGCAATGGTCAGGCCACGCCTTGAGTACTGCGTACAGGTCTGGAAGGCCTCCTTTTAGGAAGGATGTAGATTTGTCTGAGCGTGTACAGAGAAGGATAACAAGATTGGTGGTGGGGGGAAACGAAGGAGTCCTCTTACCAAGAAAGGCTTAAATTCTGAAAATTGCAGCACCTGCGAGGTGATCTGATTGAGGTGTATAAGGCCTTGAATGGGTTTAGCACGCTGAATTCTGATGGGATTCTTCCACTTGTTCAGATTACGAACCTAAGGGGGCATAAATTGAAATTGAGGAAGGACAGATGTAGAATAGATGTGCGGAAATTCGCCTTTAGCCAGCGGGTGGTTAATTGCTGGAACAAACTTCCATCTGTCGTTGTGAAAGTTGATAGCTTAAATAAACTCAAGGAGGAACTGAACAAACCTTTAGACGGAATGGTTGTGTGAATTTTTTTTTTTTTTTTTTTTGGCGGATGCTGCATAAGCTTATACGCTTTCTCTTTTGCATCACATACCTCTACTACTACTACTACTAAAATAATAACAATTGCCACTGATGGTAATACTAAGGTACAGGGGGAAATAAATTTAAAAAATAAAGAAACAATGGAAAAAACCAACCCCTCGCACACCACCAAAACATTCTATTACACCCAGTAAAAAAAACTCAAAACCTGGTCGCCATGCTCCCCAGTAGCGTATCCAGGTATCACCGTAAGGGAGGGCATGGCGCCCAGGCATTTGAGTTTTTTTTTTTTTTTAGAACGCCTTCTACGTTCTTTTTCTTTCATTTCAAATTTTTGGTTAAGGGAGCATAACCCCCCTCTGCCTACCCCTGAATACGCCCCTGATTACACCGTCACCATCATTACAAACAACTGGCAAGATGACTCCATGGACTCATGTTGTTTTCGCCATATCATGGGCTGTCAGCAGCGTGAAACGGCAGTAGCTGGAATTCGTGTAGTCAGGGGCAATTTTTTTTCCAATCCACCACTGTTCAATGTCGATTTTCCTGCACTCACTGTTACAGTATCTTCTTGTATTTTGCTGACACAGAAACAAAAGTTTCCTGTAGAGAAATCCTCGCTTGACGTCAACTAACTCAACCAATTTGCTAAAAAGGCCCACAGAAATTTCTCGCATTATCGAACGGGATTCGAACTGAGATCCTTTTCCACCCGATGTGGGGATGATGGGGTTTATACCAACTGTGCTACCCACGAGAGTCTAACAGGAGTAGAACCTGGTTTAGTTTCGGCTGCGATACCCCATCCGTACAAGGTACGATTAGGTGTTCGTTCTGGAATCCCTCTTGGTTAGTACTGTAGTGCTGGGTTGTCATTTGACTAACCATAGCCTTTCTGTTACCCTGCACAAATCTTTTCAGCCTCCGTTGGCCTCTCGCATCAATGAGCTGTTTCCGAACACAGGATTGCCGTTGGTTGAATGCTGTTTGGTTATGGAACCAATCTCGATACACTCAAGAAGTAGTCGCACGTGAAATCCCAAGAAGGGTTGCAGCTTCCGAGATACTCATACAGGCGCGTCTGACGTCGACTGTACTGTACAATGTTTAAAATGACTTAAACCTTTCGTCTTGCATAATTTTCGCCCTGAACTGCATGCGCACATATAGCATCTCCACATATGGTCCCACCATCTTAATATTGAATGTTAAGACCGTGGCTGTAAGTGAGAGAGCGCTTCATGTCAAAAGTGTAGCTGTACCTAATAAAGTGGCCAAGCAATGCACTGCAACTATATTATTACAACTATACTAAAAGTAAATCGGAGTCATTTGTAGCGTTTTTTGCATTTACTTCTATAATGAAGCTAATTGTAACGAAATGAAAAAGAAATTTATTCACAAGAAAGATCATTCTTTTGTGACTGCAGGTAGACCTTTAAAAGAACTGTAAATTTGTCTTACGGTTGTATTTTTTCCAAATATTTTCACAAAGTCACATTCTTACAGTTGTAAGATTGTAATCCAACATATTTCAATGAAATGGCAATGTTATAAATACAATATAATGGCAATAAATAAGTCCAAGAAAGCAGAATTTCGATTTATTCTTGGAAAACCACGTTGCATTCGTTCCACAGTTCACAGCACGATGGTGCATTGCTCAGGAATCTCTTGGTCGCTGTATCAGAAAAAGCAGGGGGAAATTTTAAAGTAAGGATGGGGGCGGTTGCTCACGATCTGAAAAACGACATTCGGTATAATCTGATAACCAGATGGGATGTTTTTGTTTCGATCCATCATCTTAAAACAAAATGGAACCTTCCACTCAAATAATAAGCACCGCGAATTAAGAACCCTTCTGGTTACAGCCAGATTGTATTCTTCGTCCGATCGAAACCAAGTTAACGGTACTAGAGGGTTCTGGGGTATTCCGACGCTGGTGTTTCTGTTTCGGTCCATCCTTAAGAAACTAGATTATAAGACTCCATTTTTCGTCATGTTGAAACAAGCGCACGCAAAGTGCCATTGGTTCTGCTTGGAGCTCCTTGTTGTAAATGACTTATATACTGGCTTGTTTTATTTAGGCTAAAATTGTCGATCAAAATAAGGAAAATAAAAGAACTTGCGCCAAATAACTGAACCACTTCTTCCTCATTGCTGTTCTAAGTATGCGAGTAAGACACAAGTCTTTTTTCTCCCGCTGTTTTAGTTCGCTCATATTCGTAAGTAGCCGACTTGGGCAGAATACGTCACAACTTGTCGATAATTATCGATGAACTGGATGCACTGAGCTACATTCAAATAAAGCGTTCTCTCCAGAAGAGACACATTGGGGAGTTCTGAATTATTAAATTTAATGTGGCGTTTTCGTTAGATGAAAACGCCAGAGAGGCCGGTATATTGCTCGTTATCTAAATGAGTGTCAGCTCTCTGACAGATGTTTCGCCCTTGGTACTGCTGCCTGGATAGTCAGAGAATGGCTTCACGCTGATACGACCTTCCCAAAAATTGTCCTTCGCTTAGAATAGTAAAAATGAACTGAATATTTCCACTATTTTGCATTAATCGATAGCTTTACTTTTCCAGTAGCATGCTTTTATATTTTTCGACAACAAAAATAGTAATGAAACCTTTCTTTGTATTACGTATCATTTCAGAATATTTTTACTTAACTTCGAGTTCCATACCATCATTCCTGTATTCTGTCCACATGCAAGTTTGCTTTTTTTTAGGCTATAAATGCTGCCCAAATTGTTAACCACGCGTGCAACTCAATGTTCTGATTATCATCGTGCATTTAGTTCCAGGAGAATGAGTTTTTGTTGTTGGTGTTGTTAGCACGCGCATTAATGCTGAATTCACAATGAGGTTATTCAGACAATGTACGTTTAGTTGATATACCGATGCATTAGTAGTGAAATTAAAAGGTGCATCGTAGAGGGCATAATGACAAGTAAATGTATGTAAAGATAATTATTATTGTTGTCCACTTTCCTGGTTATTTTCTCGGAAAGAACAAAAACACTCTCCAGGATCACAGTTCCAACATCTGTTCGCAGCCTTGTTTAACCACGGTCATGTTTGCCTTTTTCCATTATCTTCTCAAAGAAATGTTCTTCACAGAAAAGAGTTTCTGACTTAAATTCTTAATTGCAGCCGTTCCTTCGCTTCGTGTTAATGCCATGTGGGTAACCTCGCAGCGTCTGAGTGTGGCTCACCAAGACAGTCATTATTCTTTGTGCGTAGGCGGTCGGGATGCTTATGAAAATGCATGTTTCTTGTTTCTCATTCGAAACATGTAGCGTGAACAGAATGGTTTGTGGTGACCATAAAAATGCCCTGGAATGAATATTTAGAGAAGTATCGACACACGCCTTTCAGCATAGTATCGAAGATCGCTGTCCATCCACACCGTGTGAAAACGGCATGGTTTTGAATCTGGTCGAAACTGGACGAATTTTTACTTGCCTTCATATTGTAGCCGAGTTTGTCAGTTTTGGGGAGAAGGGATGCACAGTTTCGATACCTTAAACCCAAGTTTTCTATCGATCAAACAGGCAAATCCACATAATCCCATTGGTTTCCATGACTTTAGTTGGTTGCATAGGTGCAAATACTAAACAAATAAAACATCTTGCACCATACAGACTCGAATCAGCATTCGTTGCGTCTGAATGGTTGAGTACATACAAGACTTGCGACAAAGAAGAAATTATAGTCGGGGTATGTTACAGAACAAACGATTCTGAGGAGTACGACATCAATCTCTGTAGTCAACTTGAATGGGGAGCCAAATATGATCACGTCATTATTGGCGACTTAAAACTGACTCATAGATTGGAAATAGTGGACGGACAATATGCCAAGGGAAAACAGATTTTTGAGCCATTTGGCTAATTATATTTATTCCAGCATGTCAAAGCAAGTACAAGGAGCTCTAATATACTCGACTTGATTCTCACCAAGGATCGATCCAAAATGCAACCAAAATTTGACAGTTAGGAACCAATAGTGGGTAATGGCCATAATGCCACAAAATGGATAATGTCCAAAGAGATTTCTGTGGTTCAGGAAAAAGGGAAAATCTTCAATTTCAAGAGAAGGGGACTATAGTGGATTGAGTTATTTCTTGGCTCTATTAGCTGGAGAAGAAAAACTATAAGCCGTTGGATACGAGTTCATTACTGAAAGTATTAAAGGGATTTGTCCTGAAAGCTACAAATGCGTTTGTTGCAGTGGAGAAGTTCTGTAAATGAAAGATGCACAAGTGGACGATAAAAGAGGTTAAGGATTTAATTAAAAAAATAAATAAATAAATAAAGCATGAAAATAGTTATAGACTATCGCGAAATATTGATTTATATGAATATTATAAGTTTATATTTAATAAACCCACTGATGCGATAAGCAGACTAAAGCTGAATAGGAGAAATCGATATCAAAGGGAGATAAAAATAAAAACAAAGAGTTATATTTTGTATGTGAATGTAAAAAAAAGATAAATCAGATAGGTCTCTTCCTTGACCGAACTGAAAAGGTCATAGAAAGCCCAGAAGAAGTGGCAGACGAATTAAATATATACTTTGCAAAGATCCTTCGTGCTTCGAATATTAATTCTACGAATCAACATTCCAAGCACGAGGGAACAGTGGAAAAAGGAGTCAGACTACTGTAAATTAAGTGATATAGCAATCTCGTAGAAGAGGTTATGCGAAGCTGAGCGAAGGTAAGGCTCCACGAGTGGACAGTATACAACCTGATATACTAAGACGGGCTGCAAGTAAGTGCATCATTCCTCCGAAAGTGGTAATGAGAGCACATTAAACTGGGACGATCCCTCTGAACTGGAGAATCGCTGACGTCTCCACAACCTACAAGAGGGGCACGAAAGATGTGATAGGCAACTATAGACCAATGAGTTTGAGTACAATAGTGGGAAAGATCATGGTTCTGTGGTTAAGGATATAATAGAGGACCACTTCGATAGGAATGGTATCCTTAAGGGATCGCAGCATGGATCTGTGAAGGGTAATCCTGCCTAACCAATCTAGTTAATTATCATAACAAAGCATAAAACAGTTGGACGCAAGAAGCAACATTGATATTATTTATCTTGACTTCAGTAAAGTTTCTGATACTGTTCCTCATGAAAGGCTGTTATATAAACTGCAAACTAGGATTACTGATAAGGTATTTTGCTGGATCGAGGGAAGATAGAGAAGGAGACAGAGAGTGGTCATAAATGAACATTCCTCGGGGAGGATTAGTATACAAAGCGGAGACCCTGAGGGATTAGTTAGTGTTGAGACTACTTTTTTCCTTATCTTCTTTAATGACATTGATGAGGGAGGGCACGGGAAGTTTATTTATTCAAATCATATCATCATCAAAGTCTGATAATGATTTAAAGCTACACCCAATCATGGAGTCTGTAGTGTTACAGCACGACAAACGCTGGCATTCAACCCATGTACGCACTTTACATCAAAAACAATCACCTAGTTCTGCCCAACAAACGCTCCAGCATCCTCGTGCACGCGCTCTCTCTCTTTTATCTCAACATGATGACGCTCTGCACTTTCCATTTTATAATGTTTTATATTTATGTTATTTATGTATGCATTCTCACAGCTGACGAAGAGATACATAATCTCGAAAGCTTCTGTAATTACTTTGACTAAACTTAGTTACTGTTCTTACCGGTCGTACTGTTTACTGTTTATTCATTTATACATGGAACTCGGTACCGCAGGCCTCTTCAGTTTTAACAGGTGTTCTGTTTATAATATATAGCACTTTCGCAATTAGGGAAACCAATGTTACTATCACTTTGTATAATACGATCATGAGTCCACATTTAGAAATTGTGTTCGAGTCTGAAGGCAGACATAGAACTTCTAGAAATTATTCAAAGAAAGGCACCCATTAGTAAGGGGGGTTGCTGATCGATATCCTTGTGAAGAACGACTTAGAAAGTGCAGACTTCAAAGCTTGGCAAAATATACATCTTGGAGGAGACCTGATAGAAAAATATAAGGGCTTGAAGGGAATCTGTAAAATGAACAAGGGAGGTCTATTTTCACTGGCATAAAAGAGCAGAGAGAAGGGGACACAAATACAAAATTTGAGGAAGTAAAGAAGGTTGAATACCACGGATTTTACTTTCAGACAGCGTGTTGTACATCACTGGAATGAACTGCCTGCCGCAGTGTCGAGGTTGATAGTTTGGTAAAGTTCAAAGTGGAATTCGATAGCCACTCTTTTGGCGACAGGAAGGTATAACTGATATATTTTTTTTCCTTTTGTCAGATGCATAAAAGTCCGCTTTCTTGCACGATTTAGCTATTATAACTCTAATGACAATTCCAAAACAGCTCGGCAGAAAAATAGAGGGGCCTCCAAAAAACATTGAGACATCCTTTACAAAAGCTGCATAAGACCTATAGCAGAATAAGAAAAATATAACGCTGTGACTTAATGCTACCTTGATAATATATTGGATATCTCTTATTGAATTAAAGACTAACCAATCGTCAAGAGTTTTCGATAACACCAGGTTCAAGTTGTACAGCAGCAGACACCGCAGTGAACATTTTCAGGAAAACTTTGGGAAACACAGTTATCTGAGGCACATTCACTAGGTTTCGTGTCAGAGATCTTGCTTTACCCATTTTTAAGGTTGGATTCACACTCATTTATTGCAGGGATTTCCCAAAGTGGTTTCTAAAGTGTCTCCCACTAATCACTGAACAACTGATGATTTGAAAGTTAGAATGGAGCAAGAGGAAAAAATTTGGAAAAAGTTAAATCGAATGATGCAGCAAAAACCACAATGAAACGTAGACGCCCTACCATTTTCAGACACTTGTGAGAGGACTTCAAAGAAGCCAAGATGCGTATCTGATGTGGAAGCAGCTGATTACGAATTAGAGCATTGCTACTGTGTCCTGAAAAACATTACCGCCTATTTTATTTGCAGTTTTTCTTTCTGCACTGCAGACAGTTCCTGTATTTCATCTTATTCCACCCCGTCACCCGCCACATCATTCGTCTCTGTCCTTCCCACTTTCAGGAAGTAGGCTAGTCGTTTAATGGGAAGGGGCTGCCATGATTATCCTAAACGACGGATAAAATGGGGAGCTGCAAATGATGAACCATAAGCTTGTTTATCAGAATCCATTATCGTAAACACGAATTCAAGTTGCCGATGTTTTTTATAGGTTAACAGCAGTTCAATTTCCTGCTTTGCCAGACACGCTGCCACCTGCTTTCTTACTACCACAAACCTCAATCCTTATAACCAGCCCCTCTTCCCCCAGCGAAACCTACTTTTTCAAAAAAGCTGGCGAAATAAACGGGATTAATCGAACAACAAATATCAAGAAGAATAAATGTGCTATTTTAGCCGATTGCTGCTGTAATGTGGTATCAAAGTGCAAGATATACGTCCATTTTCAATCTAGTAGAACTTCATTTCACTTTACCAATTTCAATATGAGAATAGAATTTGCCAAGAAAAGTAATGAGTTTAAAGCTCACTAGACTTTAATTACAGATATTCAAGATGTCATTCTTACCATTTCGTGTTGTAGCAAACCAAAATCAATCAGGAAATAATGAACATAGTAACGCAGGAGTGTCTAATCCGCGGCTTACTCCATTACGTTGTGTGGTCCGCGGCAATGTAGACAGCCATCAAGCGTTATGCGTCCCGTCCTCAGAGTTTAACACCAGCGTGTCACAAAATAGTTTCACATTGATTTTTGAAAGTATCAGTTTTTAAAATAAGATTCGACTTTTTTTATATTGCTGTCTCCTATATTGTGTATCTTCCTCGGAATTTAGGGATATTGTTATAAACATATATCGCGATATTTTAAAGAAATTATTATAACCATATAATGTTATTAGTATTATCTAATATTAGTAATAACATTAAGAACAGATCCTCGAACTCTGTGTGTGACTGTTTAAAGCTGTCCAGATTTTCTCTTCATGCACGACAACGCCGCTGCACATAGAGCTCAAGTGGAGGAGGGATATCTTGAAACTGAAAATATCCAACGACTGCCGTGGCCAGCACGATAAACAGACTTAAATCCGATCGAACATGTGTGGGTCGCTTTTGGGCATCGAATTTGCACGCCGGCAGCCAACTCCTCGGTCACTTGGTGGGCTAAGGTGTGCACTGGTGGAAGAATGGGATTTGTTGCCACAGAACTTTATAGACACCCCTATATCGATCATGGTTCACTGCTGTTAGCCCTGTTTAGCTGTTGGAGGGGATCATATACCATATTACGTCAGAGGGTCTAGCTCCAATTAATACAACAGAACCTGAACCGGGAAGATCTTCATATGGTAGGACTGGTGACAATGAGCCCTGTCATATGAAGAGCCTTCCGCTTCAGGCTACATTAAGAACCCTAGATAATCGTCAAGGAAAGAAAAGAAAACACAGTGAGGCCTACTTATCCTTTCATCTACTATTGTCCTTCTTAATGTCTCAATACCGCAGAATTATGCATAATCCATCTAACGCCAATCATGGACAGTTCAGTGTCCTCAGTTAATCGTGGACGTTGTGCAATCTACTCTAAGGCCCGATGGAAAACCAGCACACTGTTTCAATGAATTTTATTTGTTGGTGAAACAGTTTTTATCTATTTATTGTATCGAGTTAGATTAGGATATTCCCAAGCAGCACTGGGTATAAATTCAACGAATAAAATCACGCATCCAAGCGATTAATTTGACTGGCAAATCGTGTCAAAGTGATCAGAGAGCGACTATTTGAAAAGCAGTTGGCCAACAGAACCGGAAACAATTAAGTTGGATGTAAGCAAACTGCGTGTATAACAGGCTACGTTTTTCTGGTCTTCATAAATTTCGTAGAATCCAGTTAACAACCCAACAAGTCCAGTTGGCACCAGCAGCATTAGCTCTAAAATAGTAGCCTCGCTCAATACGGTATTTGGAATTTGACTTATCAACTATTTAGGACCGAATATTTTTTTTGATTTAGGACCGCAATTTTTTTTGATTCCTTAAGTTTATGTTGGTGTATTTATATCTTTTCGCTTTTAATCAGTATTATCAGTTGATCGGCTTTCAAGGAAGTAATCCTTCCCAACACACACAAGTAAAATTCTGGTGATTCTCCTGTTGATTTAAAGAATAATTTGTTGATTTTTCAAAGCCCATCAACCTAAACTGTAATGTCACTTTTGACTTTTTTCCCTCCGATTACATGGTCGGCCCCGGAGCCAAGAAAATCTGTTCAATCCCAAGGAGCGAAATAAATAAAGGCTATCCAAGCATCCTTGGAGAAGACAACTTTTTCTCTTAGGACACTGAAGGACAATGCGACTCCAGTGGCTGAATTATCATTTAAGGCCCTGTTATAATCGTTCCCATGACCATCAGACTCTGTCAGTGTGCTGGCTAAAGGAATACATGGATCGTTGCACTTCGGTGTCAGACCCCCCGCTTTCATTTTACTCATAAATGTTGACTGCTGCGAGAATAAAGGATATTTTTTTTTTATTTATTCAACAAGGGGGAACAAGGTGTCAGTACGGTACTGAATTTATCATGAACATAACAATGCACTTCACATTTTACATCTTGTACCTTTGTGGGTCATTATGTAGGGAAATTAGCCAGGGAAAGTGTCACGAGCTCACTGAGACTACCACGCAGAGTTCTGTTTAATTTTCTCTAGCTCGTGGTCTTTATTCCTATATATGTGTCAAATCACACGCGCATTATTAATTAATTCTACATTAAATAAATAATCTTTAATTGGCGTAGCGGTACAGTGCACTGTTATTTTCATCACGGCCGGGTAATTTCACAGGGTGTATTAAAGGTTATTTTACGGTCATTCAGCTGCATATGACAAAGCTTGTGTTGGTTAATATAACGTCCAGCTGACAGGAACTTAAAAAGTCACAAACAACTGACCTGAGCTGAAAAGAACAAGCGTAACATATTTAAAATTTTCATTTTCGTGAGCCTGTATCAAGATAAGATTCAAAAGCGAGGGCTTCTTTAAACTAGAGGCTGAATAATTATTTTAATAGTTCAGTAGAAATCACACTGCTGTTTTTTAAAGAGTGCGAAAAACGCGACGAATTCCGGTTTAGAAGTACTGTACTTCGTTTCCCCAATATTTGCAATCGTTTAAACACAAAGAGCAGCCAAAACTAGGAAGACTGGTAACAAGAAGACTTGCCTACTTTCTATGTATTCTGCAGCTTGCAATTTGTTTGATTCATGCACAGCTACTGTTGACGCTGGTATTTTTCTGTTGAAATTGGGGAACTCATCTCTGGAGGTTTTTCAATTGGAAAAATACAATAAATAACACGATCCAGGTTTCAATAAGGAAAGATCTCGAGGCACTTGCATTGGCAGTGTTCTGTTTCACCCCCAACAATGTATACTACGTGGAGATGGGGGGGAACCACTGTGCCCTTTGACACTAAACACACTCTACACTACATTATTCTAGAAAATAGATGAGAATGATGAAATCTTTGCAAGCAGTTTTTGAAATTAAGATTTAAATTAGTTGCCAAGGCGATAAGAGCCAAACTTTCCTGGAACTGTTTAGCCATGCCTAGTATATAACGATATTTCCATATATTAATGATTGGTTTAATATAAAGCCATTAATGACTTTCCCATTTACCCATTTTCCTTCTTTTATGGATTATTAGTGCATGGATTTTATGGATTATTTTTATGGATTATTAGTGCATAAATATTGAGAACTTTAAATGATAACACAGTAATTTATACAAGTTGGAACCAACTTTTTACAAAAGCTTATCGAAGGATAAGCTTTTGTCCAAAGGCAGGTTCATTGAAGATGGTCCTAAATATCGCATATTGCGGAATTGGAAGCAAATACCACAAATAAGGTGAAAATAACACTGTGGCTCTTAACCGTCTTAATAATTTACTTAACAACACCTTCACTAATGATAATCTTCTATAGTCCATTTCTTTTCAGTATGGTTACAGATGAATTCTTACAAGAACTTCTCCAATTTATTGCCTATAACTTTGAATCTGAATATTACAGGAATGGCTTTTGCAGATAACTGAATTTTAATTGTGTAATTCATCACGGCCCTTCAGGCCTTGACCGATGCAGCCCTTATGGATGATGCTTAACGCTTAACTATGTCCGTCAATACAAAACAATTCTCAGTCGAGACTGAGTCTCCTACGATGTGAAAAGATCGACAAAAATTTCTCCGCTTTCACAGGATTCTAATCCAGACCTCTCTAAACGGATGACAAGTGAAGAAACCAGTGTGCTGTCACGGAAGGCGTAAAAGGCACTTAGACTTCGTTTTTATGGAAGAATTGCAGTTCACAAGTCGGCCCACCTAACATCGATGAATACGTTTAAACGTTGTTTGGGGTTGTACTCTTCAGCCACTGTTCGTTAATTCTGGAACAACGGCTCTTATGGAACCAAGAGGCATGCTACACAATGATTAGACGCAATGATAAAATTTGGGTTTAGGGAATGCCCAGAAATCGGTAACTTCGTTTTATTTATTTTCGTTTAAATAAACATCCATTCCTCAAACATTACAGGTGTTTGAATACTTCTGAGCGAACAGTGTAGTATCAGAATTGTAATCATAACCGCAATAATACAGCGTGTATATCATGGTAACAAAGTTTTCTGTTCTGTTTTTTACTTTTTATCATCCACGTTAAAGTCCATACAGCCGTGCCAGCGATGTATGCGCGATGAAAATGCAGGAAAGTCCAATTAATGGGAATAATGAAACAGCAAACTGATACTGTCAGCGGAAAAGGGAAAACATCTACGAATAAAAGAACCAAATTACAGAGCCAAAAACCATTCATCACCTATGAAAAAAAGGTAACACCCACAAAGTATATTAGGAGAGCAAAACTGCACCACCCCGTTTGCCACAGAAAAATCCTGTACTTTTGTGATTGTACGTGTCCTTCACTCAGAAGCCTGAAGAATAGCATGCTCGCGTCAGAAACTGGTTTATTCAATTGCATCTAATTCAACAGATCTTTATGCTTTCCAGCAGTTTGTTTCCAGACCAACCTTGACATTTGACACTTGGATTGATTCCCCCTATCTTGCTTTCACTCCTTGCTTGAGCTGTTTTTCCCCAGTCCCATCATCTTCATCTGGTTATTTACCTCTCATTTCCATGGATATTGTATCGTGCCTTGACACCAGAGATGTCTATGTCCTCTTCATCTTAATAAACTTCCTTTTGAGTTTAAAAGAATGAATGCTTAGAGCTAACGTGAAATTTGCACCAAAGCTAAAGTTCAACAGATAACTGCAGGAATAACAACTGACTCGTTTGGAGTAACCACCGTATCGAATGCAATCGTAAATCCAATAACGCACCAGAAAACAGGTGAGCGGAAACATATATCCGCCTGCACTCACTTGATGTGCAGTTGCTAAGGTTCTAGAAGTGTGCCACATATTTCAGTCATTTCCTTTGAACTTGATAACACAATCACTTAGGAAACATGCTTATATCAAACGCAAGACAAGCTTGATCACGCAGTTAAAGGTACGAGTTAAGAAATAGTCAGAATTCAGCTGACCAGCTGAATTTCACGCACTTTCTGGATTAATTAAGACAAATTCTTCGTCAAAGAAAAGCTTTTTTATCATAAAATATTTCGCCCGCACTTATCTGCATCACCAACACGATCCTTTTTCCATCAGAGAATAAATTAAGAGCGATCTGGATAAACAAAAAGCAATAAGGGATCCACGAGGGATAAACGTGTCCGAATACATTCGGATGGTGCAGACCGCAACACTTCAGAAGTCTTCTTTTTTTTTTTTTAAGTGCTCGTGACCGAATGAGGTCACCCTTTTGATAATATTTCCTGTTCAGATTAAGAAGAAGCGCGCATGTGTAACGCGCTCTCTCTAAATCCTCTTACGAGTCGAGCTATTGTGTTGTTTGCGGGGAAAAGTAGGACATCCGCATGCAGCTCAGTATCACTGGCATCTTTTACAAAAGTTATGTAGAAGGGCAAAAGTTACCAGCTCAGAAAATGTTTACCCGTGCCAACTTTCCTTTAAATGTGTCCGTTAATGGAACACCAATTCACAGTCGCTGCACTTTCTCTTCTTCCTGCTCAGTACATCAAAGACGTATTTTATGACAAAATCAGCAGCTCTTCGTAATTCTTATCGTGACATTTAAAAAGTACTTCGTGGTGAGTGGTTGTGATACAGCGTCCACAGCAATCACGAAAAGTAATCAGACACAGCCGCGTTACTCCCTTTAATCCTAGATTGAAGCAGCGCTCAAATTCAAAGAAAATAACAACTGGAATGCTTTATACGAAACTGAGTTCGGTTTTTTCAAAATTAAATTACCGGAAGGCACAAATATTGAATAATAAATCAGCGACTTAAGGCGTGATTAACAAACTGCCAGAATTCCATCGCAGATTCTGAGCATTGGATTTAAGTGATGGAAACAATCTTATTTGAATATTTTATCGTTAAATTAACCCAGCAAATAATTATAGAATTATATCTTTTATCCGCAGAATTATTGCAACAAGAACAACTGCGCATGCTTCGACTTGTGACTCGCAAAACATTGCCTCCTGTGTCCTCGTGGTAGCACGTTGGATATAATTTGAGTTCATGTTGTATTCTGCATACAAGAAACAATCTTTTTTGTTGTGAGCTCAACGCTCAATCACCTTTGGCTGGCATAAATATATCGCATTAAAGTCAAAGTTTGTTGTTCTGCTTTATTTCATACACGGACGAGGAAAACAAATCGTTCACGTGCAGTCAGAATTACTGAAACAAAGTTACTTTATCAGAAATGGTATCGTAGAAATGAAATGAATAGATAAAAGGAAGAACACGAGCGCTTTCTTGAACGATAATTCCTTACCCACATTCTTTGGTTTAAGTCAGTCACGTGATTCTGTGTCCCATGAAACGCGACCATAATTGGCAGATGTTTTAAACAAAATGCTGATTTTCACAACGATACAACAGACCAAATGATTCTTCGGTGATACTTACAGATAATTGCGCCTCTTCGTGCTCCTTTCAGCTACCCAGTCCTCCTCCTTAGAGACACGCCTGTGCGCCGCTCCTTAAAGCAACCACGACCACTGCAAGACGCTCACCGAAAGTCCAGCACATCACGGCAGCGATGAGTCACGCTGAAGGCCCTGCATGGACGACGTCCTCTTTTGCTGCAGCGATATGAATCAACGTAGCGCCTGTCGGACGGAATGACGAAGCTATGTCAAGAGGGGAGGGATGTAAGTGATGAAGAGGAAAAGTGGAAGTCGGGGAGGTAAAGAAGGAAGGGTGGAGAGGAGGGAATGGCTGAACAGCTTCTCAAGTGCTCGACATTTAAGAGAAAGAAATTTTTTTCTTCTGGAACTGCACGATCACGAAAATTACAATCCCATTTCAGGAGTGGTTTCGAATATTGGGGAACCAGAAAAAAAAAGTAGGGGAGAACTTCTCAGCAATAAGAAAATTGTCGTGTTTGTTTGCTTTGGTATTTTTGAGTAGTTGATAGAGGCATTTTAGTATTTGCTGTTTCTTTAGTTACTTTTGTAATTAACTACCAAAAGTTTGTTAGCACTAACAGAAGAAGCTGAAAGCGAATTAAAGACCTCAGAAATCTGAAAACTGTTTGTTTTCAACCAGCTCACCCACCCCAATCAAAATAGTATAGCGATGAAATGTTTCCTTTATTCTCAATCCAAACAGAAACTTGGTGTTTAATTCTATATCCTAAAATGGGTGGTTAAGAAAGAGAAGGCCAAACACTTCAATAGAAAGAGATAATTATAAGATAGCGGAGATTACATAACATCAGGAACTTCATCTCTCTCTCTCTCTCTCTCTCTCTCTGAGAAAGAGCGTTTTCAACACGACACTGATTTGTGTGGCTTGCGTCAGTTGCTACGTCACTGAGATATCATTGATCCGCTGAATTCTCAACTGGTTTTTATATGGTCAAGTATCGTCTCCATTCGCCTTTTAATTTGTCGCGGCTTCAGGACTTTCTCAGAAAGGATTTACTTGTTTCATTCTAAACATCTGCGTTATGCAATTCGGGATGCTAAAACTTAAAATAGAGCAGCTAAAATTAGAAAAACAAACAAAAAATTTTCCTAGTAAAGTAGAGGGATTGTGAGACCACTTTTCTCAGTCTTTGTTTGTTTATCCGTGAACCGCTTCCTTAACATTCTTACAAATAAAAACGCCAGAGGCATCTCTATTAAGGATGAAACTTTATTTGCAGGACAGATCGCCTTTCGAATTCATTCTATTTTAAAAAAAAATACGTTCTACGCCGGAAAATATAAAATAGTGCACACAACATGCACGCGAAAAGAAATATTCACTAAGAAGAAGGTCAAAAAGTCTGAGAAAATGAAGAAGGGGGTGGTATTAAATTATAGGTTAATTCATCCCACTTAGAACTTCTCTTTGCAGCTCACCAAAATTTGTAACCGCATCTGTGCTTGCTAACTCTAAGTTTCCAAAGATATTACTGCGCGCGACAGAGTACCAATGAGTACTGACCTCTCATTCCTGGGGTTGCAGTGGTGAAAGAAAACAACGCGAAAGAACGAAGAGAAAAGGAGAGATTCCAGCCATTGTACTTGATGCATATAAAACCATGTTCCCTGGTGTCCCCCTTCTATTCATTCTACTCCCTGCCGCTCCGCAGCGGAAGTACGCTAAATAAGCAGGATGGGTTGGAATGTGTTATCGATAAAAAGGGACGGGGCCCTGGTGATGGAGAAAGGTATCGAAGAAAAAGTCAGAAATATAGATGCTGGAAATAGCTATTAGATAAGGATAGCAGTTTGTTCTTGTATTTGAGCGTCTTTTTTACAATGAAAGAGTAAATCGTACATCAACGAAAACAGACATCGAAAAGTGTTGACATCATTCCTATGGTTAATTATCACATGCAGCGTCTGGATCCAGCAACGATTAAAAAATGGCAAGACTTTGCAAACTTATAAGCATTTAATATTTAAAAGTAATCCTCTACTGGCTGACAACGAAGCAATCTCCAGAGTCATCATCTGATGAGAGTAAGCAATGGACATGAAAGATTCAGTACTATGGAAATACGACTCCCATTTACCTCTCCTTTGTCAAGTAAGACATCGACTAATTCTGAATATAACATAGCAAAACAAAGCTCCCATTACAGAGAACCTAAACCAGTAAATTTTGTTTCTTTCTTATGTACTTGAAAAGTTCATAAATTTAACATTTGTTCTCGTGTTTTGTTTTTTCTATCGTTGGTATAACAAAGGGAGAAGTAAACAATTGGTACATAAAGAACAATACTTCAGAAATCCATCAATCCAACTCGTCCCCCACAACCTCCACTCCGTCCCGAATATCTCTACATAATAAAAGGTAACAGCAATGAATGCTACGCACTTTTATGTTTGTAATCATTTGAACGATTTATTTAAGCAATTTCATCATTTCCTTTGGTATTATCACGATATTTTTATCCTTCCTCTGTAATGGTGGTCAAGACGTATATCGTGGTCCTTCCGTCCTCCCATTGAACTGTGAAACAATATTTGGGCTGATGGCCAAGTTATTGTGTCCAGCTAAATTTACCTATTGTGATCTACACCTAATTTAAAAGGAAATAAATAAGTGGACCGAGGAGTTCCGAAAAGAAAATGGAATTAGATCTTCCACTTAAAACCTGCTCGCTATAGCATATTAATGATACAGTAATACTGAACTCAAAAACAGAAAAAAACAAATAAATCGAGCGATACATAATAACATGAGTACTCATAATAGGGAGGAAATGGGTCGCGCTTATTTTTATTCTGCCATGGCACTAAATGACGAAAGATGATAATGATAAACATTGGTAGACAGGTAAACAAAATTACAATTAAGCTCACTTATGTTGTCCTCTATTTCTTATTTGTAAAATGTCTGGAGACACTTGACTCCATAACCGAGCACATTTCCTAACGGGACTAAGATGTTTGGACATGAGGAAACCCATTCAGAGCTCTGCCTTGGACAGTTCTGGTTCATTGTTTACACAGGTCACTTAACAGGCATGCCGAGAAGGGGAAACTTCTCAAGAACGTGAAAAATGCGCTAAAGTGGTGCACGAGGTCACTGCGAGAATGGCTGCACGAGGGTGCTTACATTAGTTGTCAAGAGAACCCTCATCGCCGCTTTCTTGACCTCTCGGGAGTATCAAGTTCCAAGTAATCTTCGCCGTTCATGTTTGACAATTGCTATTCATGGCAGGCATTTCACCTTTGCGTTAAGCCGCATTACTCCAAGACAGAAATGAAGACTGTATCGTTAAGCGTCTTTGTTTCCCTTCCAGCTAGACGTGTTGTGAGAACCTTTTGACTTTGACTTTCTAGCATGCATAGTAAACGAGAGAGCAACGCATTAGGACCGACCAGAGAGTGAAGACAGCATCTGTTCGGTCCTAACTTCTCCCGCAGTTCTGATCTGTGTTTTGTAAGTGGCCATCCGGTTTCTCCTTCACAACAATTTCAAAAAAATCTAGACAATATGCCCCTTCTTACAATACATATCCAAATAAAGACTACAAAAATTAACAGGCTGTTAGAATTTTGTTAGTAGAACATTTGTTCAAAGGATTCTGCAATTGTTGTAATTGAATCATGCGTCACTAAAAGATTTTGTTACTCCTGATCCAGATGATCTTCTTTAAGAAACGCAATTTCTTTTTTATGCTTTAACCATTACGCTCAACTCTGTCTTCGTAGTAGTTGTTATCCACGATCACATAACTCCAGTTTACAAAAAGGGAGGGAGAACTGATTAGTTACTACCCCATCACCAAATTCAACGCTGTTACCAAAATTTTTTAAACGAGAATTTTCAAGTATCTCAGTATCTACCCCCATCTTTTTACCAATAGTTATCAATCCTTTTTTCCTAAAAATCCACCTTCTTCTAAGATCATTGTATTTATTCACTTTAAAGTACTTGATGCTACTTAGAAATTGAATAAATACAGTGGTACTGGACAAAAGTAAATATTAAAATAAGCAGATAAAAGTATACATTCATGTTCATCCTCGACAGTCGTTTGATTCTCTTTGTCCAGACATTCCTCTCTTTATGCCTATGGAATATGTTTCTCTGTTTACTGTATCTGCTTGAATTGCTGCTTAGTAGTCGGGTATTATCTGCTGTCATTGAATACGAGACTTCAATTCCTTTCAGTTATTAAGCTGCATCCGTCTCACAAGGTCTCCTTTAGATCCTCATCTATTCATACCATATTGGAATGATCTATTGTTCTTGTTCCAGTCTGCCAACATCGAGCGATAACTGTTCGCGGCTGATCGGAAACTTCCCAAATTTAATTCACATTAATTCATCTTCTGAGAGCAAAGAACCTCAATAATCCTCTCTCTCTCTCTCTCTCTCTCTCTCTCTCTCTCTCTCTCTCTCTCTCTCTCTCTCTCTCTCTCTCTCTCTGTGGTTGATGTTTCTAAATCCTTTGAAGTGTTTTCTCTTAAATTACGAAAATAATCTACAAAGCCATCAGGTACTCGAGGAAATTGTTCATCCCGCTCCAATAGTCCCCAAGGCGCCATTTCCGATAAGATACATCTTGTCAAAGCCACAAAATAAACCAATTTAAACCTAAGTGTTAAAAGAAAGAAATGCTCTGTTTACACTCAAGCACAACCATGCCAGTCAGAAGACTGCGCAGTTATTACAAGAATATTATCATTAACTGTGTTTGAGTGGGTTTGAACCGCCATTAATTCGACCGCATGTACCACTTTACTTGGGAATTGACTACTCGGCTAATAAGCGAAACAAATTCCAAAAGTTTTAATGTCAAGGTAAAATAACAGACGTTTATCGGCCGTATAGCAATAAAAAGTTGAAAGAAACAATTTTACTTAACTGTTGGAGAAACAAGTTACAGCTTGCAACACGCACAACTCACAAATGAAAGCAAAATCCTTCGGTTCCATAGTTTCTCAATATGATAGTGCGTTGGTCAGCAGGTTCCTATTGTCAGTTACAGCAACTCGGGCAGGCAAGAAATCTGAAGTGTTTCAACTGACCCATGGTACAATGGACCCCGGTTCCACTATGATACTGTCAGATAATACAAAGACTGATAAACAAAAGTGAATTACAGTAAGCTTCTTATAATTATTCTTTATCACCACTCTCCGTATCTTCGGGGCAACTGCCTCCTGAGTATAAATCGAACGACCGTACTTTGTGGTGTCACGTGCATTCGAATTTTCTCGAGTTTTATAACGAAAAATTTTCTGAAAGCAAAAATAAACACAGCGGGGGATATTTTACTCGTGGGTTCAGCACATTTTCTTGAATAGGATTTCTTGAACACCACAAATCAATATACAAATTTATATTGTGGTTTATTGGAGATAAAACTAGAGAATAGGAGTAGGGAGAACTCTTCTGAGCTGAATTAAACGCCGATATTAAAAAGCAAAGTCAAACATTGAATACGAAATTTTGATCACAATTTTTATTAACGTATTATACTTTTACATAGAGTGGACGTTTGGCATGTGCATTGAATACGCACTTTGGGGACATCGCATAATTTCATTATGCGATGTTTGGGGACATCGCATAATTTCATTATGCGATGTCACTGGATCGAAAATAAATTGGAGTTTACAATATCGTTGTTTGTGTCAATTGGTGAAACATCGCTCAGATACAAATTTCAAATTTCACAGAAACTTGAAATCGGCGAAGCAATCCGTACCGGATATCTTGAAGATTCACGCCCACTCTGATTCACTAGTACACGCCATTATTTTTGACCACTGATGCAGAGCAGTAGAAATCCCTAACTGATTGAAGGTGAGTGGGGTTAAACGTACACCTCTTATATTACAGGACGACGCAAATTGGTGACTGCTGCACCACAGAGCGTGCTCCTGTTCGGTTATGAAAGTTTTTTTTTTAAAAAAGGAGCGGAGAATATATTGGAAACGCATCGCTAGCCCCATATCCGGGTGATATGTAGGATATGGGAGTGCCATAATGCAATCGTGGACAGTTGCGTTGAAGAAGAGTGCCAGCTGGTAGAAACCGCTATCGCGGGTACACTTCCTAGCAGATGGAAAATGCAGAATAAAGTTATAAATAAAGGCAAACGGAATAAAGTAAAAAATGAATTTAAAATTTATTTATTTTTTATACTCTGGGACAATCACCCAATGGTAAGCGGACTTTACAATTACACTGCAATCGATACAACAATTCCAATAAGCAAATCGTCATTATATTTGATTAATGTTCCCAATGAGATATGCATCCTTTCCGGGAATCATTAATCCAAACTGCAGTCGTCCACCACAATCTGCGCAAATACTCTATCGAATACGATAGCTGTTGTGCACTTTTAACAACAAAATGCTCACGACCTTCAAAACGACCTGTTGAACTTTTGATCAAATGTTAACGTAGGCCAATGGACTACAGCTACAAACAACAAGGAAATGTTCAATGCAGGCGAACTAGAAAATCGACATTTTTGACAATTTTGTAAACAGAAAGTGTAAATGAAACATATCTTCAATAAAAGGTCTTCTTGATAAGCTAAAAAAAAAAAAAATTAAGAGTGCATTAAAACTCTCTGTCATTTCCAGAGGGAGAGTTTTAATGCGCTCAGTCTTCTCCGTAAAGTTAATGACTCAATCTTCTCAGTAATTTAAAGCGATGGCGATCACCTCAATGCCACTGAAGATCTGAATAGCGTCAATCTGCTATGCATTATCAAAGCAGTTCTTGAATACATCTTTGTTCACGATACCGGACTCGAATTTTGCATCAACGAAGATAAACCACATATCATTCAAAAAATCTGATCCACGAATCGAGTTTATGATATTAACCGAAATCCATTGAGTTAATCTGCAAATATGAAATTAAGAAATTGGTACGTTTACGTAAATGACTTCTGACATTGTAAATGAGGATATTGTATGCTCGATGATAACAGCAGAACTAGTAGGGTAACGGACAAATGGATTTCATATGTGTTTTGATCACGGATATGTCACCAAATCCAGATGTAGGCTTTTTTTTTATGTCTGTTCCTTGATTTATGGCAGAAAACAAATTGAAGGAAGTGAGAGATATAAATAATATCAGTGAGAGATATAAATAAATCGACCGAATTTTAATCTGGAACCTTATTTTTGACCTTTATTCGTATCTTTATTTGGTGGTAATAAAATATCTTCGAAAATTTGACTTCTCAAATAACAACCCAGTGCAACACTAGTAACCAAAGCAGCACTTCAGAAAGCACAATTTATCGAGTCGTGTCGCGGATGGGTGTATAGCAGCCAACTACCAAATCTCAATTGTACTCAGCAAACAAGAATGCGCGGTCACAGAAGATCCAAGAACACCAACACGGGACACTGGATGTGTGGAAAAACGTTGCCTGGTATGACAAATCCCGGTTCCTGCTTTTTCACGCTGAGAGGAGGATCAGAATATAGCAACAACTACATGATTCCGCGGTCTAATCTTACCAAGTATCAAAAGTGTCGGCTAGTAATGGTGTTGAGTGCTTTTGAGTTGCGCATTGAACCTCTTGGTACCATTAAAGTGACATTTGGATGCCACGGGTTATTTTATCAAACATTACAGTTTCCCATTTACAATGCGCGAGAAATCAGGGCAAAATTACAAAAACTGTATAGCGTTAATACGAATATATATGGAACACATTAAATACTTATATAAATTGTATTAATATTAATAAAAACTGAATATTGATAAAATTTTGCATATCCTTTAATTTTAAAAGTTTGCTAAACTCATTAAAATGTAGAAAAAGAATCAATCATAAAAACATCCAATAAAAGCAAATAAAATATTGGACTGAATCCACCGTGGTTAGTTCGAAATTTTAAATAAAACAGTTTTACGTTTCTAGAAAAATAAACTGGGGGTGTTCAGAGATATGTAAGGAATTAGAAGGAAGTTTATGCAATTATTGTTGATAACCTTATGGATGAATTTTAGCCCTATCAGTTGTCTTCTACGATGAAGTAACTGTAGATTATATTTCTTGAGATACTCTGATTATAATTCTGTAAAAACCGTCATCGGCATATAGTAGTATATGGACATTCATCAGAACCCTCAGCAAAATCATTATTTAGATGTTTCTTTGCACGTTGAAAATCACGATAATGGTAGTGGCTTTTTTATTATTATAATGCACGCTTGAAATAAAGTATACGACTTTTTGTGTCCAATTGCGTTTAACAGATTCCAAAATGGAAACATCTTTTTTCTTGGATATACTGTTGGTAATAGAATCAATATTTTTTTCTTTTACACCTTAATTAATTGTTTTGTTTATTTTCCAAATGAAACGAATCGTGGCCTATCAGTTGGTAAATTGGGACGTTTAATTTTTTTTTTCAATTTGCACTTTAATTCAAAATTAAACTAGCCAGCATACTTCCTATTACTGGTTACCATAGTGGGAATTTACACATCTATTGTTTCTTTAATTACATGCAAAAAACTATTCACTTAATCATTAATATCTTGAAATTGTTTCCAACTAGTCGCATCCCTTCATGGCTGCGTAATTCTTTAATGACCTCTAATAAGAAACTATGTAATCTTATCTCCATATTTAGCGTACAAGAGTGTCTAATTTATTGATATCTAGTATTTATGAGTGGTACGTGGGTGGTACGTCTGCTAATGGGTTCTTCAAACTGCACCATGTCAAAAGGCCAGAACTAAACAGAACTGCATCCAGAAAAATGAAAGGAATTCAGTTTACTGCCGTGGTCCCCAATCGCCAGATCTCAATCCAGTTAAGGAACTGTAGGAGTGTGAGCTTTTTGGAGTACAGAACCGCAACGGACCAACATCCTTGTAGCACGCTCTCCATACCAAGTTCTAAAGGCTAGAAGAGAGGGGCTCTATTCGCTATTAGGTAGGTGCTAATAAAGTGACAGTCAGTATATACCTCAGCGGGAGAGGTTGAGGACTCATATGCTGATGATTCATGAGGATCTCCCTCTTCTCAATAAAGAAAGGTACAATACATATGTAGATACAAAAAAAAAAAAAAAAAAAAAACAGAAAAGAAAAAAAAAGCGTTGTCGATTTAGATCTTCGCAGATTTAGGGACCTTGTGTCAGAGCCTGAACGAGGCACCTTCCGGAGGCTTAAGGCTAGGAATTGAGCAACCTTTAAAGCATTAATTTTCCATCCCGGCTCTGCCTTGTGCTAGGGAAGAAACAGTCCAACGGTTAAGACAGCCATGGCGATCAATCGTAATTATTAAGTAGCCCAAGAAAACTATAGTCCTTACCATTATTGATCCACATGATGTACTTAGTGAGTATTTTGTCTTCTGTTCACTATTGCTACTGAGCTTCTTTCGGGAAGCCGAGCGGAAAGGGTGCATGTTTTGCGAATGACTGTACCTAGTTTATATCTCCAAGTTTCCTGATCAATTATGAGAATTCCACCTCCTTACCGCTGTGGTAAGATCCATTTCAATTAAACTATTCCATTAAATATCGCGATCATCTACCAGCTGCCATCAGTTGCCATAGAAACCGATTTACTTATGTAGAAACTATTTCGATGTAAGTTGTTCTGTGCTCAAAACCATTATGATTCTTCGTGGTTCCTTCGATCAGGAAATTATCAGAAAGATCAACTAAAAGAAATCCGTGCGCACACTTTGCTGCTTTGTGAGTTCATTAAGCTCTACGGAAGAAAAGGACACCGCTGTTTGATAGTTACAAAGATGTTAACATGACTGCCAGGCTAAGATATTTTAGGCGTCTAGACAGATATACGATTAGAGACCAGAGAGAACTGTTCATTAACATTCTGTTACTGGACAAATCCTCTCTGGTCACTGTGCCTTAACAAAGTATGTAAACCAGAATACTGCTAATCTGCAATGAATATTTCCCATTTAATAATAAACGAACATTTGTTTACGTAATAATAGTAATAAGAATAGTTTGTTTAATAATAGTATTAATAATTCATTAAAGCGATATTAAATGTTTTTTTAAGAGAAAATCGAAAACAGTTGAATAGAGAAAAAAGAGTTGAGGAAAGAAAAAGTATTCCCAACTTTTAGTCAGCAAAGGTGGGAATCAAAGAGAGTTGCTGAATGCCAAATGGAGTTTTTGCAAGAAATGTGGTTTTAAGAGAATTATTGCAGTGATGAACTGGTGTAGTTGGAAACAAATTACATTTCGATGGATTCAGTTTTTTATATAGCGCATTGCATCTAAGGCCATATTATGCCTGTAAAAGCGTGTATTCACAAACCGAATTTGTGCAGGATGAAAAGCCTTACTTTTTTCACCTGAGAAGGCTGACTACACACCGATTGAAAAGGGCTTTTTAAGAGTTCTTCCGGTCTCAGACGGGATTCTAACCCATATATCCTAAACAAGGGAGGGACAAGTGGCGAAACCACCATACTATCTCGGAAGACCATCACAACGTGAACGTGGGGCAAAAAGCGGAGGAGATGTGCTCAGATGAAAATGCCAACAAATAGCATACAGTTACCATAATGTAAATCCAACTTTCTATTTTATGATTTTATCCTAAATTTCCTGCACAAAAGAGAGTTTCAGACTACGCATTTCTTTATGCAAGGCTCATTGGACCCTATCAAGTTCATAAAGACCATCCTATGCACAACTCAGGATGAAAACGATTCCTTTCTGTAAATAAGTTGCATTTTGTGACCCAACTAACTGCTACGGCTGCCCTTTGCCCAACGAAAGGACAACCGCAGCAGTTGCGACCCTGCCTCTAAATGTCACGAGTGGAAGGCGTTTACTCTTTTATATTTAATGGGCCGCATACAGTCACTCGAACGTACACTTACAGAAAATACTGAAATCCCACCTTCATGCGATTTAAGAACAAAAACCAGCTCCTGTGAAAGATAATTTAGGAGGGGGGGACCGTTTTTTCAACAAACGTTACAGTCGTACAGAACCTCAAAACCCACTTCTCGCCAGAACTCCACCCTAGCAACAAGAAGACAACAGGTGGGCGGCAGAGCTGCTGAGCCACTAAAAAGGCCAGTCATGAAATAACGTGCCTCACGTTCACTGTCTGTGGCAATCTTCTTGCAACCCCCCCTCCCTTCCCTTACCCGAGAAGCCCATCGGTCACGTTGCAGTCGAGGTACTGCCGGTTATCACACAGTCGGGAGCGCTGACTTCTGAATGTTTCCACGAGCAGCATCGTAATTGGTCAACGCATCTGCAGGGTGTTGGCTGAGTCTCCAGAAAGAGAGGCTTCTTTTAAATCATTTAGCTGTTGTCGTTATTTAAGGCGCATCAGCACTTTAGGTCATATTGCGCCAGTGTGTTATGTCTGTACGGGTTGGAAAACCCGTAATAACTCACGGAGAAAAACCTAACTCCCTCCCCCTGAGATCGGCTAACTACAGCTCCGGTTGAAGAGGTTTTTAAGAATTTTTCCGGTATCTGATAGGATTCAAACATCTGTTTATATATATATAGCTTACGTGTGTGTGATCAGTAGCCCGTTTAAGCATAAAGGCCCTATGAAAGCGCCTAGTGTTCCAGTTTTTTAGATCCTCCAAGAGTTGAAATACTCATCTACGTACACAACGTAGTATGGAGTTCAAAATCCCACACTGGATATGTTAAGATATGCTGAGGTATTCTAACTAAATTTTCCTTTTCATTTATTAATTAATTAATTTATTTTTTATTAAAATTTCTCTTGTAACCCCTCCGGGCGATCACAAGTCGTTTGCTGTGCACCGCTGCTTCCTACAGCAGAAGCAAGTCGAACCTGCTTTTCCTTTCTGCTTCACACGCTTCGCGTGTCCCACCGTTCATTCAAACTTCCTTTTCGACAGTGTGTGTGTCACCGAAATTCTAAGAACCGTTACTGGGGAACGAACGAACGTCTGAGTGAGCGATAACTGGCCGAACAGCCATTATTTTTCCCGTTGCTTTTACACCGAGATCATTTGTATCCATTTGGTGGTATTCGTTCATCTCCTTAAAAGGTTTTAGCCGAAATGCTAAAGAAAAAACCTTTTGTGGTCCTGCTGATATTCTGCTTATCGATCAAGGACCCAGTGAGAGGATTAGGGGAGCAACGCGCTCTGGATTCATGTTCGTAGTACCACATTGAAGATGAAAATTTTTATGGCTCTGTAGAAATAGAAGAATTACAAAAATTAAGAATTTTATTGTTTAAATACAGTTGAAACATTGGAGAATACTTTCAGATATGAAGATTATAACCAGAATCACAAATTATACCGCGAAGGCTTCACGGGTTTTGGCTAATGTTTTCTTCTGGTGGAGATCGAGTTCCTCTTTTTGGCACTGCATGGTAATCACTTTAAAAAGTAGGAATAATAATTCAAATTATGAGAAATTGCGTTGTTTTTTTTAAATGCTGCTGCCCATTAAATAAAGACAGATATTTAAAAGCAAAATCATCTGATAGTTGGTTTAATTTACCTAAATTCCTCGGCTGTCCTCAAAGTAATCGTGCACTTGCTTAGAATGGCATCATCAGTTTATTTATATTTTTTATTTTTATTTTTCGTCCACTCTACCCATTTCCACCACCTCGTTTCCATATCAATGCAATTTCTTGAAAACTGTGGCATCGGACCCAGTGAGAGGAGTGGTCCGTTGCCCTTAATACACTCCGCTATACCTTTTAAGTATCGCTGGGTGGAGCTTTCGGTTCTCCAACTCCTGTTAGCATATCTCAATGAGCTGGTTGCTATTTATCGGTCATTTGTCACTTCTTAATAACTGTAATGTCCCTTTTCGGGTTGTTTTGTTGCATTAACTAACCCGTGCAAGATTATCAATCCTCCCACTTGATTCCAGGATGATGATCGCGTAATCTGTATACTCTTTCGTCCCTGCAGAGGCGCCATGTATCACACGCCATCAGAAGTGGACCCGTAACGCATACCCCACTAATGAAAGGCACAGTAAGGCATTCATCATCGGCCAGATCCTGACACCAGCAGCTATTGTGTTGGGCTTAGCTCATGCGAGAGGACCTTTGACTTTCAATCAGGGACGCAACGTCAACAATAAAACTGGCGACGACCCTACCCACGGCGACTGCTTCCTTTAGATTCTTTGCACGAGTGTGTGTGTGTGTGTGTGTGTGTGTGTTTCGTGAGCTGGGGAACAGTTGACGACAAGCCTTTGTTCAGGTGGGTGGTACAACAAGAACCCCATCAAGTGTTGCTCAGCTGACGACACAAGCAACTAGTTTATTGCTATCATCATATTACGCTACTAAAGGTTACCTTGAATCAAGCAATGGACCTCTATTATGAGCACTAGATGGCGCTGCCAAATGGTTTTTTGGGCAGTGACCTCATTATACTTCGAATGCTTGAGTTAAACGCTCACCGAGTAATTTTGCAAACTGCACTGAGATGCTTTAATGCTCATCCAACTTTGCCACTGAAAAACAATAAAAATAACGATTTTGAACGGAAGTCTTTTTGGTTAACAAGTGTTTGATTCTTTTATAATTTAGTCTAGTTGTAAAATAGTAAAATTATTAAGGCAATGTAAAAATTTAAAAAAAAAAGCATACTTGTCTGTTAATGCGATTCTTTAATAGTTCTTTTAGAAGCCATGGAGGTCATTTAACTCGGCTGAAAAGCTTTTTAAGAATTTATATGCCATTTGCCAGGGCTACTGTAGTTTGCTGTTTAAGATTTGTTTTTATAAAGCGAATCTTCTTTCCTAAAGAAGCCGATCAGCGTATCTGGCCAGTGTCAGCTTTCGCTGGCTCATCTGTGCATTCCACTTGGATGCCTGACAAGTGTCAAACTTGCAGGGGTGATCGTATTAGGAGTAAATAAGAGGTCATTATCCCTAAGCAGGAGTGGAGCATGCGGGTCAGAAAACAGCCTCGCCGAGACCCACCTTTCCCGTCGAATTCCTCTTTTCTGCCAATATCCGAGTTTCCCACCCCCTTTCCCTACACGATGTCCGAATCGAAAAAGCGTTGGAATTTTTGGAGTAAACAGGAATTGGACAGTAAAGGCGGGCCCCATTGAAGCTGTTTTTATTCGAGACATATGCTGGCTCTCAATGTTCTATCCCTAATACCAAAATGGCCAACCAAAGCCCAGAGTTAATCCAAGTAGAATCTTTCCTCCTCAACGCAAATTAGGGAGGACTGTTGATAGAACAATCCTCCTTTCTGATAGAATCTTACGGGTGGTATTAATCAGGCCTGATATTATCAGACGTAGTAAAAGAGAGGGGCAAATTCTGATCATGTTTGTCATCCTGTAATTAAAAGAAACAATAACTCTGCTGCCGAGTACTTTGGAAGGCTTGCGTGCGTGTTGAAGGCCTGGGAAGGAAATATTGACTGCCGGCGTAGGGGCACTAAGGAAAGATTATATTTGAATGACGTCAACGCCAAATGAATGTCGAATCATTTCTCCACTGATCGACGTCAAGAGTGTGATTTCAAAACACCGTTGTTTTGAAGAAATGCCAGTTCAAGGCCAAGGAGTGGGTGGTGGAACGAATAAACTCATCTTGACTAAATAAGAAGGCAAGTGTTGCGAGTAAGTGCTCCAAATCGGTCGCTGCTTTGGAAATTCTTAAGTTCTCCGAGTTGCATATAATCCGTCTCTTATCACAGTAGCCGGCTGACTGGTCACATGCCCCTGTCACAGTTGTCCTGGCAACATTCGGTGATTTATTATAGCAGCAAATCTGCTAGACCGTTGGTGAACTTAACGCCTGTGGTTGGGCGGCTTTTTCAACAGTAATTCTAGCGAGCTGCGTTATCGACATACTTTCTTTAATTAAGTATCTCTGACGTCAGCGATTAAGTTCTCAATATTCAACGTAAAGTACCACGTGACAAAAGTGCCGGTATTGAGTAAGTAATGTTTAATACGTACAATTTTTGTAAGGATGCTCTTCAACAGAATGATCCGATGTGCTGTCATCCCGAGCGGCCGTTCTGGAAGTTGCCCAGGACAAAGAATGAATTTTATTCCTTTAAATTATAACCCATGACATTCACCCACGTCTGAGATTGGAGGTTACCATCAATGCGCGAGTGGCACTTCTTAGAATACATGTTTTGGAAATCATCCATTCAGAATGCTTCCGAGTTATGTAGGTAATTGACTACAAGGCGGTCGGTCTGCCTGTTTTGAAGAATGCAAAGTCCAGGTTTCTGGTAGCAAAATCCACACAACTATCGCCCGTGACTGCTAACTTACTCGTGGTAGGAAAAAAAGCCCATTACATTTCCGAGAAACTGAATCCAGATCTTTTCCAAACGTTGCAGAAGAACACGTTTTGTACCTACTGCGCTCAACTAGAGGGTATGTTGCATTGGAGGGCGATTACGAATGGCATGTGAACTGGAAAACAGTGTCCCCAGGTTCCTTACATCAGGGCTGATAAATTTCTGAAAATATGTTATGAAACTACACACTACACTGAGAAAAATGAGTGATCTATCAGACTTTGAGAAAGATCCTATCGTGGATGCACGTTTAGCAGGGGCCACGGTTCAAGAAACGAAAGACATAACTGGTTTCTCAAAAGCATCCATCTTAAAGCTTTTAACGACTCGAAAGCAATCAGTTCTTCCACATCTCAAAGGCGTAGATGTGGCAGAAAACAATACTTCAAGAACAAAGCTGTCGTATCTTAAGGAGGACTGTATAGAAAATTAGGACATCCAGTGTGCATCAAATAATATTTGAATTCAACCAAGACCAGAACTGCTCTGTTTCAACACCCGTACCACGCAAAGGGAGTTGAAGAAACTGGGTACTAGCAGTCACCTGCCTATTCGGAAGCCACAGAGAAAAACAGAAAAATATCCACTCGCAGTGGTGCCGATAACGTTGTTATTTTACAGTGGAACAATGGAGGAAAGTCATGTGGGTAGACGAATGTGTGTAGAATCACACATTCGTCATGTGGGTAGAATCACGATACATTTTGTTTTGCACTGATGGTAGACAGAGAAGCGAAATCCTCACGAAGTGATGGACCCTGCTTGCTTTGTTAAGACAATCCAAGCATCTCGAGGTGGTATCATGGTATGGGGAATGTTTTATTAGCACGGACTCGGTTCGCTGATGCAAATGGAAGGTCAAACGTCATCTAGGGATGCCTGAATTTTGTCAGATCTACTGCACCCTGCAATGTTACACTTTTATCCCGAAGGTGAAGGCCACTTTATGGATGACAATACGCAGCTCATCGTGCAAGAATGTTTTGGAGAACAGGACACGGATTTCCACCATCTTCCCTGGCCTCCTACGTTCACCTGATCTCAATTCTATTGAGAATGTGTGGGACATGCTTGAGAGAGCTCTTCTTTATATACCAACCTAAATATCATCCCCTGGAGAGTTCTATACCATCCATCAATATTTTTCTTTTTTCTCAAATGCTTGCCGGTGTGATTGACCTCTAATCCACGTGCTAGACACATAATGACAACCTATTCCTACCGTTATATTCCGTGCTGTCCAACCTCTCCTGTCTAAAAAAATTTCTTTTCAAACAACGCAGTCAACGGCTTTAATTCACTTGCAATAGTCCCTGTGAAATACTCTGAAATCAAGCAATAGAGTGAAGAGCTTATCTGAAGTACCCAGCTTATTTCAACTATAGATTTCAGAAAACTTTGAGCTGCTATTCTTGCCTTTTTTTGTACATCTTTCTAGCCGATCGACTCTGTAAAAGGAGTGAAAGCAAACATTTGCTAGAATAATAAACGGATTTAATAACAACAATTATAATAAACAGAAACGTCTTTAGTAGTCATGCGGGCTTGAACCACGGTCACTCAAAGCATGCGCACCCTCATGCCTGACCGCTATATTGGAACTTTGTATTAGTTATCTGGGACCCATTATCCAAAGTATGTCTCAAACATGGGCTTCCTGCTGACAGTACAGTACTGTATCTGCGAAATGACGAAAGATATAAGCCGGGAACAGCTTGAGGGATGGCACTGTATTGCCTTCATCTATACTCAGAGCAGCCATCTAAAACGAAACCTCATTAAATGAACCCGTGGTTATCTTTTATTCCTTTTCTAGTATCTTCACGCAGCTGAAGATGCTCCAGCTATTCTCACAAAATGCGATCAGTGAGCTTCAGAAAATATGAAGATTCTTCCCCATCTTTCCGAAATCAACATCACCGTTTCAAAGTGATATTCTTTATTTTCAGGATTTATTTTAACTTCTGGAAGCCTTCAAAATAAGTGATCCTTCATTTCTCATTAACATAAAACGGGGGTTATTTATTAAATAGAAACAAGACAAAGGTCAGCGCAGAATGTCTACAACTATGATTTCGGAACAATCCACAGTTTCGGTCAGAATTAATGGTATTTCAAAGGTTTATAGGTGGCAGCAAAAACAGGCTTTGAGGTTTGGAGGTCAGCACAAAACGGGTTGCCACAACAACAGCAGCAGCATCCCATTCCAGAGTGTTAACTAGCAACGTCTTATTGACGTCCTAACCAGGCCTTCTAATGAATGACAACCCCGCTCTCCCACTGTTATGATTTACAGCGTCTCTATTTAAGTTTCAACCTCGTGGTGTGGATATTTCAGCCCAGTTCATGGGCCCGAAGCCCAGTTAGCTTTCTATAAATCACTTCAGTGCTGCCAGTTATACCGCGGTGTACGCCAACAACAGGTATAAATAAATAGGAGGAAAATATCATTAATAGATACATTAGTAATCAGACCGTGACAGCCTCTGTTGCCTCGAGCCTCACTCTTTGTGTTCGCTGACCGTCCGTTTTACGGGTTCCGTTGCGCAAGAGTATTCTACTGTTCCGTACTGAGAACGCACATGCAGAAAATTGAGGGTTGGTGGGGGGGGGCGGGTTCTCAGCCGTATTTTCCTCCTTAAGGAATTAAGAGTTGCGCTTATTCACTGAATCGCAAAGGGCAGTTGTTTATTGACCCAAACAACATGTCCGCGTGCCGATAAAATGGATAGAATGATCCCGGTACGGCAGTCACATGTCTGGAAAAGGCTAAGTGAGCCACGATTGTTCTACGATGGTCATTTATTAAAACAAACCAATGGAAAAGCAAGAAATTTATTTTACATCAGATACTAATACGGTTTATAAAATTAAGAAAGCTTTGTAAATCTGCAGTTCTCTTTGGGGGGAAGGGGAACATCCCTGAACTATTTAGAACAGCCAGAAACAGATATACAGCAATCTAGCTGGCCTCACATTTTTTTTTTCTTTTTTTAAAATGATTAATAGTACATTTATTATCTTTCTATACATTAAAAAAGTTGTGAGGAAGAGACACACACAAGGTCGAAAGCTTCTATTAGTATTTTGTTTTGTTTTATCAAAAGAAGCGAGCGCAGAGAGCAGGAGGCGAAGCCCCCTAGTTATTGTTATTATATTAATAGTACATTTATCAAGTTTATGCAGTAATATTCAAAATATATTTAGTTTATATTAATACAATCTTTTATTTTTTTTTTTTATTCATTTTAATAGCGTGCAAAAAAGGTTGAAGGTGCCAAAGGCAGGCTAATACATTAAGCGTACAGGTTTACATGAGAACCACTGTTCATAAACACTGCAAAAAAACCAATGTCATCTACTAAAAAATTGATGAAAAACACTCTTAAAAGGGAGACTATTTTTAATAACCCACTTTTAATGCTCTGTTGGAGGCGTGTCCCTACAAGAGCGCTATAATGGGAGTTTACTGTTTGGGTTTTCGAGCTCCTTCTATCAAAAATTTATGAAACTAATCAGCGTATTTATTAATGAACTTTTATGTTTACTCACAAAGCTCTATTTTAAGAAAATAATTTACCAAAGCATAATTGTTTAATTATTCGAGTCAAACGCACCTTAAACAACAAGTCTTCATTTTGTCCTGTAATCTTCAAGTGTCTCTCTCGAGAGAATTTATTTAAATCTACCTTGGTCGTACATCCAAAGAAAGATAAAAATACACAATCAAATAGTCCGTTTACACTCCTATTGTTCTACGAAAATGCGACAGAATAAAGTTAAAATCTGCGCGAGTTGATTCCATATTCAAATAATGTCAGCAGTCAGTGGACGGAGTAACTGCATATTGCGTGACAGAGGACAGGATCATTACGAACGAGGTAGAGGGAGTGGCCATTAGCATTTGTTATTATGTAATAAACATCCCAAGAGGCACATCTAATTTATTATCGATGGTCGCTACTTTACGAAGGTCAGCACATACAGATGTACGTACGAATGCACATTTTATGAGCACGTTGCATACACACACGCGCGCGCGCAGTAGGCACGGGCCATCAGAAATAGGACAGCTACCAAACACAATGAGATTCGTAATGCTCATCCTAGTTTGCGTACAAAGCACAGTTCTCTTCCTCCTATCCGTCAGTGTCATCTATTTTCAGCAGTGATCTGCGGCCTTTTGTCTTCTTAAGCAGCAGCGAGAAGACCTTTTCCTGAATGTGCACCTGCATTTCAATAACATTGTCTTTTATTAGATGTGCGTGTCCCAAGAAGGCATTATGGAGATCTTCCGTGATCAGTAGCTAATCATTGGGTATAAATAAATAAGAGGGGGCCCTTGGAGGGGCCCCCTCTTTCCTTTCCCCCTTCAAGAAGAAGGTGCTTCCTTTATTCGTGCTACGTTTCACTATTGTGGTAGACGAGGTTTCTCTCCAAAGACATTTGCCACCTTACTTTCCAAACAGCCCCGTACGAGTACTTGCATTGTATTATACATAAACGTAAGCCTACATTTCAGGAAATATCCAGAAGAATGTAAAAGTTGCCGCGTTGTTTTTTTCGTAAAATTCGGTTCATTTTTATCTCAGCCAAAGCTGAGATAAAAAGCCTTCTCATCCAACACGAATATTCTACCCTATGACTGGATAAAAACTGCTTTACAAAATCATGAAAAGACTGCAGTACCGTCAATGCAACCTTGAAATAGATTTATAAAGTATATGACGTCAGAAAAGACAGCTGGTTAATGAGTACAAATAATGTCCTTAAGGAAAATCCTGAATTCAGAGACTGGCGCTTACAAAATCTAAAAAAAAAAAAAAACTGTCTCTGTTAGAGAAGATGATTTGCCTTACTTCGATAGCTTTCGAAGTCAGTCGAAGACTAAAATCAAAATTAAATGGACAAAAACTCCCCACTTTTAAACACAGTCTGCCAATATTTGCCAACAAAAATGCCTAAAAAGGCCTATTAGGCTGGGTGCACGATACGCTAATTATTATTGCATGGCGTATCGAACTTAATAGACCGTTTAAATTCAGTGTATTTATTTATGGCTGGTTGAAATTCAAGAATTATTTCTAGCATTTTATCAGCCAGAAATAAATAAACACTGGCCAAAAAAAATACGAACCTCTATATTAATACAGTCAGAAGACAAATAAATGCAAAGAAAATGCGATGGGGGGTATGACATGTTGCCTCGTTCAGTATAAAGGCCGCACAGGCTGTTCGACTGCAGTTAATGCGAAGCCACAATAGGGAAAACGCATGATCTATCAGATTTTGAAAATGGTCTTATCAAGGGTGCACGTTTAGCAGGAGCCACGATTCAAGAAACGAAAGACAACTGTTTCTCAAAAGCGGAAGGCAAGCGATCCTATCACATCTCAAAGGCGTAACTGTAACAAAAAAAAAAAAAAAAAAAAAAAATTCATTCGCAGAACCGTCGTACTCTAATGAGGACTGAACGGAAAAACAGAACATCCAATGTGCATCAAATAACATCTGAATTCAACCAAGTCTAGAACGGCCCTATTTAAGCCCGTGGCATGCGCATGGAATTGAAGAAATTGGGTATTGACAGTCGCGTGCCTATTCAAAAGCCACGTGTTTCAGAGAAAAACAAAATTCCACTTATAACAATGCCGAGAACTTCGACTGGACAGTGAAACAATGGAAGAAAGTCATGTGGTCAGACGAATCACGATGCACTTTGTTTTGCACTGATGGTAGGCAGAGAGCTGGTGAGGACCTCACGAAGCGATGGACCCTGCTTGCCTTTTTAAGACAATCCAAGAATCTGGAGGTGGTATCATGGCATTAGGAATGTTTTATTGGAATGGACTGGATCTATCCATAGCAGAAGGTCGAATGTCATCCAGAAAATACCTGGATTTTGTATCAAATTTACTGCACAGTTCAAAGTTACACTTTTATCCTGAATTTGATGACCACTTTATGGATAACAATGCAACAGCGCATCGTGCCATAACCGTGCAAGAATCATTCCGAGAAACCATCTTTCCTGCTTCCCCCCCATCCACTTGATCTCAATCCTATTGAGAATGTGTGGGATAAGCTGGAGAGAGCTACTCGGCAACGTCACCCCGTTGTTCTCTCATACATGGGCCGACTTAGTATTTCAAAGCAAGTTGTCCCGATATTGCACAACGTACAGTGGAAAACAGTGCAATAACTTGGTATTGCGCCACTTACCACTGAAATCAGCTGTAAATATTAAAATAAAGGAAGAAATATCTACTTATTTAAACAGGGACAAGACTATCCTGACAGCTGTTTCGAATACCATTCGAAATGCAACAGCTGAACAGTTTGCTCTAACTCTGCAATGCTCTCTCTCTCTCTCTCTCTCTCTCTCTCTCTCTCTCTCTCTCTCTCTCTCTCTCTCTCTCTCTCTCTCTCTCTCTTGCTCTGTATTCCAGATGGAAAATTTATATAACGAATGCGGTCCATAGGGCAATGGAACTCGGTTCCATGGAGTGACGAACCTCGCTAAACTCTATTCTGATCGGATGTACTAGTGTGGGTGTGGAGGATGCCTGGAGAACATCTGCTGGCATAATGCACTGTGCCAACGGTGAAGTTCAGAAAGTGCAGTTGTGGTGTGGAACTGTTTCTCAAGGTTTGGACTAGGACCATCATTATTTGGGCGTTAATCCTCGAACGCCGACGCCCACCTTAACATTTTGGACAGTTCCATGCTTCTTACAATGTGGCAGTTCCCTGATACAGACCCATGTTTGTTAAAACGGGATAATCCCAACGATATACCTGATGCTGTTTCGCGTGGTTTATCAACATCAATGTACAAATGTTGGATGAGCCAGCGAAAGGTCCCGATTTGAGTTCTACGGATCACATATGGGAAAAACTGGAACAGTGAATAAGGACCAAACCAATATGTCCCATTCCTGTGAACAGTGGAGGAATGGTGGACTATACAGCTACAGTCTATTGTTAATAGACTGATTCCCATGCAAAGCCTACCAAGAAGAGTGGAATGTGCCATAGTGGCCAAAGAGGGACCAAAACACTAGTGAAGCGAGTGAGTGGTAGTGATTTGAGGGCGAAACTAATGTGTGTCCAGATACTTTTTGGTGGTAATGTACAGCAGTGCGAGCTGGACAAACCGTTTCTATAGCGTAAATGGCTGTTAACAAGTAGTCCACTCTACATGTAGAAGCAAATGACATGGTAGCGAATGCTAAGGGATCACCTAAATGTAAAAATTGATAGCACGGCGAAGGATTAACCATACTATCAAAAACAATAATTAATTATAGAAATATAACCTGTGGAATTGACTCCAACGGAACCAGAGGTTATTTCTAGTGATGTGCCATTCTCTGCGCTGTTTTAGCTGGTTGAACAGTCGAAGAAATGAAGTTAAAGCAGGAAACATCTCTTCCTTTGGCTATTCCCATGGTCTTGTCGATCTGAGATGTCACAGACGTGTGCTAAGTTTTCTTTTTTTAAAGTGCAAAGCTATAACACCAAAAATCAAAGAGTGTTTCGTATTAGAATCTACCAGCTGGTATAAGGCCCATCGTGCATGGACTTAAGTTGCTATTTGGATAAATTAAAGTAAAATTTATATAATAAGGAAGAGTGTTTTCCAATTTGTATAAAACCCTTAGGTCACACAAAAAAATAGATGCCAGTTTTGAAATGAGCGCAGCAAAATAGGGAAAGTGACTAACCATTAAGCAATCCAATTGCTCAAATTTCAATTTCAGGTTTGCATAATTAGACAGATTCCTCGTTAAGCTAAAATATTTATTTACAAATACAATTCGGCACCCGCTAATTTAAACTGGAAAATTTCGATTTCGGTTCTTATATAACCGACGCAATTTTTTTTTAATATATTTAAGCAATCTAGAACCACAAAACTGTACCCGGCTTCATATGGGCACTCTCCAGAGAAAGTGCTCATATGGGCCCTGTTTCAATTATGTCAGTATAATTAAAACCTGATTTGGATTTTCTGTAATTACTCTGGTTTGGTCCTGGCGAATGGACTTAGATGTATTTATTAATTAAATTGATAAAACAAGAATTCCTTATAACAGAGCAATTAAAAAGGTACATAATTGTTTAATATTATTTAACCCAAGGATGAACAACATTTGGCGCCATCTGGTGTCGCTCCTAATAACTAAGACCCACCACTGGATTCAAAAACAACAACACTGAAATATTTAACATACTGCGTCGTAGGTGGCGCAGGATAAGGTCGCTCACATTCAGGTCTTAAGCAAAGCAATCCGTTCGAAAACTCGGAGAGTCTCCTGAGGAAGAGAGTGGAGCAGGTGGCGCTGTCTCCCATACGGCAACCAAAAGGGAACAGTGAGATCTTCCAACCAAACGAACTGGAATTGCTCCGAGCACAACTGAGCCAGTGACCACCCACGAAAGAAAAAAATCCAGTGCGTAATGTGGAGCATCGGAATGAATACGTTCATCCTGTGAGCACACTGCGAAAGAACCAAGCTAAAGACCATATGACAATGCACAGGATCAAATTATATACCAAGATCAGTGAAAAAAAAAAAAAAAACTGAAAGGCAGGAACATGTCCAGAACCAGAAACCCCTATGCATTAATAGCGTACTTCTTCGTGATCACAGATTCATGGTCCATATGAAATTGGCCATGATAATGATGACCAAGAGTAGTCAACACCACGCGAAATCGGCCATCGACAGAGTGACCATAGCTTGGAAAGAAAGTGGGAGGAGTTTGATACACCTCCTTGAACAAAAGAAGAACGCGTTTAAGAACCTTAGGAATTACTTCCAAGAAAAGACAGCACCAAACTACCTAGCCATAAGGAACACACCGCTCAACCTGAACAAGGAGACCCCACTCATACAGACGGTAGAAACAAAGATGGAAAGATGGCAAAGAAGGCATTCAATGGCAGACACTACAATGACCTCCATTAAGACTACATAGATAAAATGGCTTCCAGAGCATGGGTCCCGAGCAGGAGGCTCTTCCCTGAGACTGAATGATTCATACTCGCTATCCAAGACAAAGTAATCAACACCAGGAACTACAGGAAATACATCACCAAGAACCCTAGAATAATACATGACACATGTCGAAGATGCTATTTGACCCACAAAAAAAAAAATAATAATAATAATAATAATCCGGAACATCACTACGGGATGAACGTTGATCACCCACAAGTAGTACGCTGATAGACACAGGTAGCCAGGATAATACAACAGAAGCCAGCACTAAATACCAGTCGACCACAGAAGGTGTACCGTATTACAACTATAAACCCCAGGCATTACTAGGACCCCTACTCACAAACTGTAATGGGAACGATCCATAATAAAGAACAAGACGATCCCTCACAATACACCAGACATAACCCTCATTGATAAGAAGAAAATGACTAGCTGCCTGATCGACATAGCAGTGTCCAACACAATCAACCTCCAGAAAACCTACAAGAAAAAGATCAGGGTGTATACAGACCTAAGAGAGGAAATGAAAGATATCTAGCGTATGGAACAAGTAATAACTATTCAGATCACAGTGTCGCCCACCAGCATGGTATCAAAGGGAAACACCATCCCATAAGAAACTAGCATCAATAGGCCTCCCACTCCCAGAGAACACTTACATGAACCTCAAGAACGCCGAGATCCAGAACACCTATAGGATTGTCAGAGAGTTCTCGACGAACAATAACAATAATAATAATAATAACCGAGACGCATCTCCAGCAACTACTCCGGATCACCGAAGAATTCAGCAATGATATTAGGACGGAATTTGGTCTAGACAAACGCAAGACCCACGGACTGCACCGGGGAAAATTAGCCAACCGAAACTACTAGCTGCAGACTGGTAAAGAGATTGAAGCCATGGCAGAGGAAGAGGCCTACAAATACCTGGGGATGATGCAGGCTCGGCAGTTACAACACAAGAAAATTAAGGCCTGCCTGCCGAAAAATACCATCAAAACTCAGAAGCTTGCTGAAAGCAAAGCTGAACGGAGGGAACACAGTTAAAGCCATAAACACCTATGCAGTCCCAGTGCTAACATACTCCTTCGGGATTGTAGATTCGACTAACACCGAGCTGGAGGATATCGTGAGAAAGACAAGTACAATGATGGCCAAGAGCCGCCAACACCACCCGAAGTCAGCCGTGGAGAGACTGTCAGTTTCTCTGAAAGAAGGAGGAAAGAGCCTGATAGACCTCATTGAGCAACAGAAATCAGCGATTACTAACCTGATGGATTACTTCCAGTAAACACAGCAGCACTCCAGCAGTCCATAAGGAAGATAGACAAGCGGAATACCCCACTCAACCTAAGCGAGGAGTCCCCTTCCAACCAGGAGGCATAAACGAAGCTAGAAAAATGGGCAAATAAGACACTCCATGGCAGACACTACAATGATCTCAAACAAGATCACATAGATAAAATTGCTTCCAATGCATGGCTCACGAGTGGGACGCTCTTCCCCGAAACTGAAGGATTTATGCTGGCCATCCAAGACCAGGTAATCAACACCAGAAACTATAGAAAATACATCGCCAAGGAGCCCGGAGTGTTCGATGCCACCTGGCCTCAGAAATGATCCAACACATCACCGCGGGTTGTTAGGTGATCACCCAGACTGAGTACATTCATAGACACAACCAGGTAGCCAGAATAATACATCAGACGTTAGCGAGGAAATACCAGTTGATCGAAGAAAGTGTACCAGGCTAAAAGTACGAACCCCAGGCAGTACTAGAGACCCCAACACACAAGCTGTACTGGGACCGCGCCATAATAAAGGATAAGAAAATCCCGCACAACAGCCCGGACATAACCCTTGTGGACAAGAAGGAAAAGCTTACCTATCTGATTGACATAGCGGTACCCAACACTGGCAACTTGCAGAAAACCCATGGGGAAAAAATTAGGAAGTACATGAACCTGAGACATGAGATCAAAGAGATGTGGCATATGCAACAAGTAACGACCATTCCGATCATCGTGTCAACCACAGGTATGGTGCCAAAGACCATACATAACAGCCTAGCAGCAATAGGTCTCCCAGCGAGCACCTACAAGCAGTAGCGGATTAAGGTCGGTTGAGGCCCCGGGTGCAGAAGAAAATATTGGGCCCCTTAAAAAAAAGAGAGAGACAGGGAAAATAAAAATACATGTTAACCATTTTTTTAAATAAATAAAAAAATATTATGTACTATTAATGTTTTATTTCCAATAAAATTTGAATATAATATATGTATAATATAATTAATAATAGCATAATAATAATCACAAAGTTTTGAACTAATAGTTGAACATATTAATTAAACTAATTTGTTGGGGTTTTGCGTGGGCCCTTCAGAAGTCGGGGCCCAGGGAGCGCGCCCGGTGCGCCCGCCGTTAAATCCGCCTCTGCCTACAAGGAACCCCAGAAAGTCGCAATCCTGAACACCCCTGTAGGATTGTCAGAGAGTTCCTCGACCCACAGTAACACCAGACATAACAACAACCACAGTGTACTTCGCAGCAACACCCGTCACGGAGTGGAACCTCCCCCCCAATCAGGGAGAAATAATAATAATCGGATACAACCAACCATCGACCCTATGCATTGGTACCAGTACCAGTTATGGGGTGGAAAAAATCCCATTAAGAAGAATAAATAATAATAATTAATGAATAATATTATTAAATTAATACTGTAATTGAACAATATTTGAACAATACAAGATTTATTATTCTTCATCAATTAAATTACTAATTAATTAATTTAAATGTAATTTAATAATAATAATGGACAAAGTATTTTCTATAATAACGAGATGCTAATTCGATAATAATTCAATTTTTATCTGTTTATTTATTAATTTTCTAAAATTCCACTACTTCATTATACAGTACTTGAATTTCGTTTTTTTTTATTTTTTTACATTTTAAGTTTCAGTTTTTTTTTAAACTGGTTGTTTATCATTATTCGGATAATAATTAAACTCTTTATTACACCACTAGGACGAGTAACCTCTGAGTGAGTTCAGTAAAAATAGAAAATTACGCACGCAACCGAGTACAAGTATTCTACTCCTATCATTTTTCTAAAATTACATAACATTCTAGCCGCCCGCGTGCCATGGTTAGTGCTGCCATCTGTCGTGAATCCTAAGGACTAAATAGCCAAAAAATTAAAAATTTTAATTTTTTTTCTTTTATTAATAGATTATAACGACGAAACTATAACGTAGTCAAATATAAAAAAAATGAACTCAGAATCTAAAAATATAGAAGAATATATACGAGATACAGATGGATACAAGAAAGAATCAAACTGATAATATTCGCTATGATGCAAGATGCAATCTTTCTTTTGCGAAAAAAATAAAAATAAAAATAATAGCGATAAAATTAAAAATTTCTAATAATTCCTGAAATAGAACACTTTCTTGCCACGGTTGTATTATTAACAGTTTTATGATTAACAAGGCTCTCATCATATACTTCCTCCTCCTATCGTGTCGGGGCAGAATTGAAGATCTTTCGGCCCTCGTGGGTACAGCACCCTTAGTAGAATCGCCGTTTCCCCCACTCACGGTGGAGGAGACCTGGGTTGCAGTGCCGTCGATAACGGGAGGAATTTCTACGGGACTTTTTCATAACGTGGCTGAGTTAGTCGGTCTCAGGCGAGGGTAGCGAGGTTTTTTCTCCCGTAAACTCTGATTTTTCGTCCAGCAAACAGAAAATCTACCTCAGAACACGTGCAATTTAAAGGCCGTATACATTGAGCAATATGGCCTTAGTCGCTGATGCTCCTAAAACCCTACTACAATAAAAATAATAATTATTCGGTACCTTCGCGGGCGCCACAACGTGCAATCGTTGTCCCCTCCATGTGCGGAGATGGGGGAAACCCCTGGTACCGTTTGACACTAAACAACACACACACACACACACACACACACACACACACACACACACACACACACACACACACACACACACACACACACACACACACACACACACACTCTCTGTCCCCTCCATGTGCAGAAAACTTGGGTCCAAATCCGTTTAATAACGAAGACATCTTTATGGACATGTTTCACGTTGTGGCTCTGTCGGTTGGTGTCAGGGGTGACAGAGCCACAGTTCACTTCTCCTCCCCGGGAAAGTTGGGTTTTTCTTCGGGCAAAGCAACCACACAATATAGAAATTTACAGGCTCAATACACCGACGCCTCGCTGCCTTAGATCTTTCTGACACAAACAAAACAAAAGTTTATTCAGTCAATGGCGAAGACTCCACAGTGACACGCGGTTTTACGGGGACCGCTGGTACCGCTGACACACACGCGCGCGCGCGCGCACGCACGCACGCACGCACGCACACACACACACACACACACACACACAGGCGCCTCCGTAGCCAGGAGCAGCAGTGCGTAGCACACGCTTCTTGAT